>NC_138768.1:758719444-759186944 GCF_965119305.1 Pelophylax lessonae
TGAAAAAAATCCCTTCCCTGCTGATTGTAGCCACCTCTTCTTTCATCTCTAGGAGTGTACATTCTTTCATCTCTCAGAGGGGAAAACCTATTATGTATAGGAATCCTATAACCTGGTGAGGGAAATCTGGGTTCTTGCATCACTCTGCGTCTCTGTTGTATGGGAGTTCTATATCCAGGTGATGTAAATCTCAAATCCTGAGTTGTTCTTTCCTCATTATTACCTGCACTTCTAAATCTAACATCTCTGTATTGTCCAGTGTTCCTAGGAAGAAAGCGAAGAAGGGAGTTTTAGGAAAGGGCATTTTTAACCTTAGCAATCAAGTTTTTAGCAAAGAGGAGATGGCAATTTTGGATTTGGGACTTAAATTCGCACCTTCAAAAGATATAGATAAATTTGAAACTTATATAGATCTGCAAAAATTCATCCGGAAATTGAACATTAAGAAATTCTTTCAAATTAAAGGCGAATATACAAATCCCATATCCACACGTTTTAAGCATACGGTTTTAAGGAACAATTCAATTTTTAACCCCAAGTACCAAACAATGACTGTATTAAAGCTTTTTAAAATAATGGTGGAGGAAGATATCAAAAAATTAAAGATTCATGGTAAAGACAGCAAACGGATTTGGAAAGCCATACGGAATTTAGAAAAAAAATAAGGAAGTGGTTATTAGACCAGCTGACAAGGGAGGAGGACTTGTCATTTTAAGGTAAGAGAGATTATGAAGATGAAATGGAAAACCTTTTGAAAGTGCCAGATACCTATAAGAAATTAAAAAAGGATCCAAAAAGTGAATACACTAAGAAACTCAAAGAATATGTACAGAAGGGTAAAGATATTGGCATTTTAACAGAAAAGGAAGCCAAATATTTAATTCCGGCATCCTCCAAAACTCCTGTAATATACCACATTCCAAAATCCATAAACGTTTGGAAAACCACCTGGGAGGCCCATAGTTAGTGGGGTCGATTCTTTGTTTTCTCGTCTGGGTGAATATTTAGATAAGTTCCTTCAACCTTTGGTATCCAAAGGAAGGTCCTATTTGAAGGATAGTACCCAACTACTCAAAGAAATTAAGAGTTTGAATACAGATGAATCTCAGTTTTTGGTTACAATTGATGCCAACTCGTTGTATACCAGCATCAAACAAAAGGATGGGCTTAGTGCAATAAAAAAAGCACTTTATGAGGATAACAGCTTAAAAAGAACTCAGATACAGTACATACTTGAAGGCCTTAAATTGGCCATGGAAAGTAATTACTTCTGGTACAATAAATCCTTTTATGTACAAACAAAAGGCGTGGCCATGGGGGCAAGATATGCCCCCAGTGTAGCAAATGTTTTTATGAACATGTGGGAGGAACAGCATATTTATAATCAAAACTTACCGGAAATTAAATTTTATAAAAGATACATAGACGACATTATAATGATTTGGGAGGGGACAAGTGAGTCCTTACAAGAATTTCTAGAAGAAATCAATTCCAACCCATACGGACTGACCTTCACTGGACATTGGAACCTGCAGAAAATTGACTACCTTGACCTACAAATATTTAAAGAAGAGAATTGTTTACAAACAAGGACTTTTTTCAAGACAACCGATAAGAATGGTTACATTCCGAAAACCAGCTGTCATCATCCGAAATGGAAAAATAACATTCCGAAAGGCCAATTCATGCGGATGAGGAGAAACTGTGGGAAAGTAGAAGACTATGATCAACAAACCTCTGTTTTAATGCAAAGATTTGAGGAAAAAGGGTATCAAAAGGATCTTTTAGAAAAAACCAGGGAAGAAGTTAGGAATATGAATAGGGAAAGCCTATTGGAAACCAGACTAAAGGAAAATAAGGGATCATTTGAAGGGGCTTTCATTTCAGGATACCATAGACAATACAAGGAGGTAGAAAGAATATTTAGAAGATATTGGCCAGTGCTGAAAAGTGATAAAACACTTGCCAAGATACTTCCAGAAAAACCGAAATTCATCTACCGTAGAGCACCTACCCTGAGAAATCGATTAGTCAAAAATGTGATTGACCCTCCCAAAAATATAAAAATTTTTCCTGACATGAGGGGGTTTATTAGATGCAGGAAGTGTGTAGCCTGTAAGAATAATCCTACCCAGCCAAGAAAAATAATGGACTTCAAATCAAAAGCAAATCACAAAAGATTTAAGATCAATAACTTGATCACATGTAACACTACGCATGTCACCTATATTGTCGAATGCACTTGCAATCTGCAATATGTAGGACGCACTACCAGACCTCTTCATGTCAGAATTAGAGAACATATAACCAATATCAAAAATGGCTTCCCGAAACACAGCCTCTCCAGGCATTACCTTGAAGTTCATCATAAAAACCCTGAAGGGCTAGTCTTTTATGGTATAGATTCAATCCAGGGACACTGGAGAGGTGAAAATAAGAGGAAGAAAATCTCCCAAAATGAAACTAAGTGGATATTTTTACTCGATTCACTTCAGCCCAAAGGACTTAACCTGGATATTGATTTGAACTGTTTTATTTCTAATTTTTAACATATAGTATATTTATATTTTAGATATTTTAAGTCTAAAACAACAGGTTTAATCCTATGAGATATTTAATTCTCTTCCTCTGGTTATCACCATGGGATCACCCGTCAAAGTTTGATCATATGTCTATAAGGATTAATTACAGACCCACAGGTCATACAGGTTGTTGTTTCTCCACCCTCATTCAATAATTTTTTCGGAAAGATAGTCAAAGAATTTTCCCATCTATGTTTCCTTTATATATTCTTCCCATTCTCTTCATTTAGGTTCTTTCTAATTGGGTTGATGTTTTTAGCCCCACTGACCAGACACTAAGTATTCTGTTACCTGCACTTTTTGTATTTTAATGTGGCCCGCATCTATATGTTGTTCTCTTTGACTCCACACTGATTAGAGTCACCTATATTAAGTTATCAGACCTATCATGTTTGAATATATAACTTTAGTGCTATATATATTTTTTAGCCCTATAATGTATACCTAGCGAATGATTACGAACCATAGCTCTCACAATATATATATTTTTTCCTTTATTACGGATTAGAAAGAGTATACACCATATTTTATTTCACCTCCATTTTGTATGTATTCACTATCACTAATATTAATTAATTACATGATCACGTTTTTTAGCCACCAATCTATTTATTTTTAGCCACCAATCTATTTAATTTCATTTATTTATTATTATCACCATGAACTTAGGCCATCTATTAAAATATTTTACATAGTGACCAAAAAGAATATTTATTATATTTAGTTCATTGCTATTTTTCTGAATCCCCGCCACTAATATTAATTCATTATCACCATCACGTTTTTAATCACCAATTTTATCACCAATATTATTTTATCTTTCATTACTATCATAATTCTAGGTCACCTATTAAATTATTTAAAGCTTTTTATGAAAGGGTTAAGTCTGTGATTGGTCGTAAGATTATTTATATTTAGGATTTATTTTACCATCAGTTTAATGTTAACGTATGTATTTTATGTAATATGCTGTACACTAGATGGTAAACAGACCCGATATCTAAGTATAGAATTTTACACTGTTATTGTATCAACGGCAACAGAGTAGGACCTGACCCTCCTAAAGTCCAATTTTTGGCTCTCCGGTTTTTCCTTTTCTCCTCTTTTTCCAAATGAGGCATACCACGGACTTTTGAGGTCAGATATGTCCATCTCTTAAGTACGCAGCTGCCAGTATGCAAATTCCCTAAGTTCCAAAATATATAGTTCTACCCGGCAACAGCGTGCGTCCTCTCTCTTTTTTCTATTGGATGTCTTGCCCGGCATTCCGATTGGAGCACGCATCGAGCCTTGTTTACCATGCTGGTATAAATAGGCGGAGATGGCGTGATGACGCTACTCCTGAAGACGTCATCACGACGAAACGTACGTAGAGCGTCATCGCGTCACATCCGCCTAAGTGGAACGCACATCCGCCCTGTGGAACGCACGGCGTCCCGGAAGTGCGCTATTATTGCTTTCTATGCCATTACCCTCTATTCCCTTTGTGAGTACCTAATTTTTATATACAATAAAGTATTTTAAAACTTAGCAGTACTACTCTATGTGAGCCTTCTTCCCCCATATATTGATACACCTTCGGACCCTAACATCAAGGAACCTGGTTCACAAGATTCGGGTAGATAATCGGACCACCCAACCACTTTGATGGTCAGTGGAGAAGATCCAGGATTATAGACAAGGCCTGATACCCCTGCAGGGGTACATAGTTCTGGTGAGTGCGGTCCAAGGGGTGCGGGGAGCACTGAACGGTCACCATATACCTGAGCACCTTTAATATTTCATCAGAACACCTGCACTCAAGTCACCTTTTTTTGCCAAGTTTTTTAGGAATTTTCTTGCATTGTGGGACTATTTGTTCTTTCTTAGGTGTAACAGACTTATTTATTCTTGTATCATTGCTGCTATAATATTTATCTACCTATTGTGCACCTTATTTAAGTCATACTTTAAGTGGATCCATTTTTATATTTTTTATATATTTATTTTTATTCTGTACAAATCCACCCCTTTATCTATTTTTTAATTCATACATTTCATCTAATTTTCTCATCATACCAAATTTCACTTATTCTATATCCACTTTTCAGCACAATTATTTATTATTTATTTGTATTATCTTTTAGTATTGCACATTCAATAGGAAGACACATAGGATGCACTGGACACTTTATTCATAGTGGTGATTTATTTTGTATGTATCTATAACGCCTAAATTTTGGACATATAGAAACATCAGCAGTTTTTGGCAGCGCCATACACCTTCCCCCTCCTTTCTCTTCATTCTCACTATATTCTTAGTAATATAGTATAAAGGTGGGCTGCAGCCAATACTAAATACCAGGAATCTAGAATTATCCTAAGCGCGGATTTGTTTACATTTCATCTTCTCCACCCCTGGGTGTTTACATCTGCAGCTATGGATATTTTTAGTTTCACCACCACCAGGAAAGTTGATATTGAACAGATTTTTAGTAGTGAAAGGGTGTCTACCAATTATGATGTCAACAGCCTTTTTAGGCAACTTAAGCATGCACTTGAGAAGCAAGTCAGGGTGTGGTGGGATATCACCACCCTGGAGATGTACTTAAAAGAGAAGATCACACCCAGAAGGTTACGCTGGGATGTACATCCCAATGATGGACTTAATGACAAAACCCTAATGGATAGTTGGTTCATTTTTTTCAATAGATGTGAATCAGAACTCCTAGAAACAATCATTACTAGGAGGAAACATAAACTCACGGAAGTAGAGAAACTGATTAAACAATTAAAAGAGTCCCTAACACCCTTCTCACTAACCAATGAGTATAAGGATAAAGAAAAGGAAATTCAAGAAAGCATCACCAAATATGACTTAGAAATACAAACTAAAAAACAGAAGAAATACAGTAGGGATACATTGGATTATAAAAATAACAAAATCTATAACTGGCAAACCACTATGGGAGAAGAACCTATGGAACTACAGGAAACAACCTTAGTAGCAGATTCTAGGGAAACCACACCGGAAATAGAAGATCAGGACGTGTATCCAGACACCCCCACTCAAAGGACCCCTCGGAGTGTCAATTTTGACAGAAGAACTAGGGAAGAAGAACCCCAGACCCCTAGGAACACTGGACAATACAGAGATGTTAGATTTAGAAGTGCAGGTAATAATGAGGAAAGAACAACTCAGGATTTGAGATTTACATCACCTGGATATAGAACTCCCATACAACAGAGACGCAGAGTGATGCAAGAACCCAGATTTCCCTCACCAGGTTATAGGATTCCTATACATAATAGGTTTTCCCCTCTGAGAGATGAAAGAATGTACACTCCTAGAGATGAAA
Organism: Pelophylax lessonae; assembly: GCF_965119305.1. NCBI lineage: Eukaryota > Metazoa > Chordata > Amphibia > Anura > Ranidae > Pelophylax > Pelophylax lessonae. The sequence continues at coordinate 758,725,365 of NC_138768.1, forward strand.
GAAGAGGTGGCTACAATCAGCAGGGAAGGGATTTTTTTCAGACCAACCACTTTGGGAGGCCCCCAAGACAACAGAATTGGACAAATCAGTACAGAAGACCAGGAGGGAGGGGCCCTCAAGGATACAACTACCGAGGAAGATTTCCAGATTATATGAACAATCGTGGGGGGAGACAAGGACCCAGGAGGGATCACATATCCCCACAGAGAGAAGAATGGAGGAATTACGCACCTTACCAGCAACAGAACTGGAACCACTGGAACGGATATGGGGCAAGAGGCAACGGGCAAGAGGCAAACGAGGGGGCAGGAAGAAAGCGAAGAAGGGAGTTTTAGGAAAGGGCATTTTTAACCTTAGCAATCAAGTTTTTAGCAAAGAGGAGATGGCAATTTTGGATTTGGGACTTAAATTCGCACCTTCAAAAGATATAGATAAATTTGAAACTTATATAGATCTGCAAAAATTCATCCGGAAATTGAACATTAAGAAATTCTTTCAAATTAAAGGCGAATATACAAATCCCATATCCACACGTTTTAAGCATACGGTTTTAAGGAACAATTCAATTTTTAACCCCAAGGTACCAAACAATGACTGTATTAAAGCTTTTAAAATAATGGTGGAGGAAGATATCAAAAAATTAAAGATTCATGGTAAAGACAGCAAACGGATTTGGAAAGCCATACGGAATTTAGAAAAAAATAAGGAAGTGGTTATTAGACCAGCTGACAAGGGAGGAGGACTTGTCATTTTAAGTAAGAGAGATTATGAAGATGAAATGGAAAACCTTTTGAAAGTGCCAGATACCTATAAGAAATTAAAAAAGGATCCAAAAAGTGAATACACTAAGAAACTCAAAGAATATGTACAGAAGGGTAAAGATATTGGCATTTTAACAGAAAAGGAAGCCAAATATTTAATTCCGGCATCCTCCAAAACTCCTGTAATATACCACATTCCTAAAATCCATAAACGTTTGGAAAAACCACCTGGGAGGCCCATAGTTAGTGGGGTCGATTCTTTGTTTTCTCGTCTGGGTGAATATTTAGATAAGTTCCTTCAACCTTTGGTATCCAAAGGAAGGTCCTATTTGAAGGATAGTACCCAACTACTCAAAGAAATTAAGAGTTTGAATACAGATGAATCTCAGTTTTTGGTTACAATTGATGCCAACTCGTTGTATACCAGCATCAAACAAAAGGATGGGCTTAGTGCAATAAAAAAAGCACTTTATGAGGATAACAGCTTAAAAAGAACTCAGATACAGTACATACTTGAAGGCCTTAAATTGGCCATGGAAAGTAATTACTTCTGGTACAATAAATCCTTTTATGTACAAACAAAAGGCGTGGCCATGGGGGCAAGATATGCCCCCAGTGTAGCAAATGTTTTTATGAACATGTGGGAGGAACAGCATATTTATAATCAAAACTTACCGGAAATTAAATTTTATAAAAGATACATAGACGACATTATAATGATTTGGGAGGGGACAAGTGAGTCCTTACAAGAATTTCTAGAAGAAATCAATTCCAACCCATACGGACTGACCTTCACTGGACATTGGAACCTGCAGAAAATTGACTACCTTGACCTACAAATATTTAAAGAAGAGAATTGTTTACAAACAAGGACTTTTTTCAAGACAACCGATAAGAATGGTTACATTCCGAAAACCAGCTGTCATCATCCGAAATGGAAAAATAACATTCCGAAAGGCCAATTCATGCGGATGAGGAGAAACTGTGGGAAAGTAGAAGACTATGATCAACAAACCTCTGTTTTAATGCAAAGATTTGAGGAAAAAGGGTATCAAAAGGATCTTTTAGAAAAAACCAGGGAAGAAGTTAGGAATATGAATAGGGAAAGCCTATTGGAAACCAGACTAAAGGAAAATAAGGGATCATTTGAAGGGGCTTTCATTTCAGGATACCATAGACAATACAAGGAGGTAGAAAGAATATTTAGAAGATATTGGCCAGTGCTGAAAAGTGATAAAACACTTGCCAAGATACTTCCAGAAAAACCGAAATTCATCTACCGTAGAGCACCTACCCTGAGAAATCGATTAGTCAAAAATGTGATTGACCCTCCCAAAAATATAAAAATTTTTCCTGACATGAGGGGGTTTATTAGATGCAGGAAGTGTGTAGCCTGTAAGAATAATCCTACCCAGCCAAGAAAAATAATGGACTTCAAATCAAAAGCAAATCACAAAAGATTTAAGATCAATAACTTGATCACATGTAACACTACGCATGTCACCTATATTGTCGAATGCACTTGCAATCTGCAATATGTAGGACGCACTACCAGACCTCTTCATGTCAGAATTAGAGAACATATAACCAATATCAAAAATGGCTTCCCGAAACACAGCCTCTCCAGGCATTACCTTGAAGTTCATCATAAAAACCCTGAAGGGCTAGTCTTTTATGGTATAGATTCAATCCAGGGACACTGGAGAGGTGAAAATAAGAGGAAGAAAATCTCCCAAAATGAAACTAAGTGGATATTTTTACTCGATTCACTTCAGCCCAAAGGACTTAACCTGGATATTGATTTGAACTGTTTTATTTCTAATTTTTAACATATAGTATATTTATATTTTAGATATTTTAAGTCTAAAACAACAGGTTTAATCCTATGAGATATTTAATTCTCTTCCTCTGGTTATCACCATGGGATCACCCGTCAAAGTTTGATCATATGTCTATAAGGATTAATTACAGACCCACAGGTCATACAGGTTGTTGTTTCTCCACCCTCATTCAATAATTTTTTCGGAAAGATAGTCAAAGAATTTTCCCATCTATGTTTCCTTTATATATTCTTCCCATTCTCTTCATTTAGGTTCTTTCTAATTGGGTTGATGTTTTTAGCCCCACTGACCAGACACTAAGTATTCTGTTACCTGCACTTTTTGTATTTTAATGTGGCCCGCATCTATATGTTGTTCTCTTTGACTCCACACTGATTAGAGTCACCTATATTAAGTTATCAGACCTATCATGTTTGAATATATAACTTTAGTGCTATATATATTTTTTAGCCCTATAATGTATACCTAGCGAATGATTACCAACCATAGCTCTCACAATATATATATTTTTTCCTTTATTACGGATTAGAAAGAGTATACACCATATTTTATTTCACCTCCATTTTGTATGTATTCACTATCACTAATATTAATTAATTACATGATCACGTTTTTTAGCCACCAATCTATTTATTTTTAGCCACCAATCTATTTAATTTCATTTATTTATTATTATCACCATGAACTTAGGCCATCTATTAAAATATTTTACATAGTGACCAAAAAGAATATTTATTATATTTAGTTCATTGCTATTTTTCTGAATCCCCGTCACTAATATTAATTCATTATCACCATCACGTTTTTAATCACCAATTTTATCACCAATATTATTTTATCTTTCATTACTATCATAATTCTAGGTCACCTATTAAATTATTTAAAGCTTTTTATGAAAGGGTTAAGTCTGTGATTGGTCGTAAGATTATTTATATTTAGGATTTATTTTACCATCAGTTTAATGTTAACGTATGTATTTTATGTAATATGCTGTACACTAGATGGTAAACAGACCCGATATCTAAGTATAGAATTTTACACTGTTATTGTATCAACGGCAACAGAGTAGGACCTGACCCTCCTAAAGTCCAATTTTTGGCTCTCCGGTTTTTCCTTTTCTCCTCTTTTTCCAAATGAGGCATACCACGGACTTTTGAGGTCAGATATGTCCATCTCTTAAGTACGCAGCTGCCAGTATGCAAATTCCCTAAGTTCCAAAATATATAGTTCTACCCGGCAACAGCGTGCGTCCTCTCTCTTTTTTCTATTGGATGTCTTGCCCGGCATTCCGATTGGAGCACGCATCGAGCCTTGTTTACCATGCTGGTATAAATAGGCGGAGATGGCGTGATGACGCTACTCCTGAAGACGTCATCACGACGAAACGTACGTAGAGCGTCATCGCGTCACATCCGCCTAAGTGGAACGCACATCCGCCCTGTGGAACGCACGGCGTCCCGGAAGTGCGCTATTATTGCTTTCTATGCCATTACCCTCTATTCCCTTTGTGAGTACCTAATTTTTATATACAATAAAGTATTTTAAAACTTAGCAGTACTACTCTATGTGAGCCTTCTTCCCCCATATATTGATACACCTTCGGACCCTAACATCAAGGAACCTGGTTCACAAGATTCGGGTAGATAATCGGACCACCCAACCACTTTGATGGTCAGTGGAGAAGATCCAGGATTATAGACAAGGCCTGATACCCCTGCAGGGGTACATAGTTCTGGTGAGTGCGGTCCAAGGGGTGCGGGGAGCACTGAACGGTCACCATATACCTGAGCACCTTTAATATTTCATCAGAACACCTGCACTCAAGTCACCTTTTTTTGCCAAGTTTTTTAGGAATTTTCTTGCATTGTGGGACTATTTGTTCTTTCTTAGGTGTAACGGACTTATTTATTCTTGTATCATTGCTGCTATAATATTTATCTACCTATTGTGCACCTTATTTAAGTCATACTTTAAGTGGATCCATTTTTATATTTTTTATATATTTATTTTTATTCTGTACAAATCCACCCCTTTATCTATTTTTTAATTCATACATTTCATCTAATTTTCTCATCATACCAAATTTCACTTATTCTATATCCACTTTTCAGCACAATTATTTATTATTTATTTGTATTATCTTTTAGTATTGCACATTCAATAGGAAGACACATAGGATGCACTGGACACTTTATTCATAGTGGTGATTTATTTTGTATGTATCTATAACGCCTAAATTTTGGACATATAGAAACATCAGCAGTTTTTGGCAGCGCCATACACCTTCCCCCTCCTTTCTCTTCATTCTCACTATATTCTTAGTAATATAGTATAAAGGTGGGCTGCAGCCAATACTAAATACCAGGAATCTAGAATTATCCTAAGCGCGGATTTGTTTACATTTCATTTTATGAATCAAGCTACACTTAACCACTTCAGCCACTGAAGGTTTTACCCCCTTAATGACCAGGCCCTTTTTTGCGATTCTGCACTGCGTTGCTTTAACAATTGCGCGGTCGTTCGACGCTCTACCCAAATACACTTGATGTCCTTTTTTTCCCCCCACAAATAGAGCTTTCTTTTGGTGGTATTCAATCACCTCTGCGGTTTTTAGATTTTGCGCTATAAACAAAGAGCAACAATTTTGAAAAAAACTATTTTATTTTCTGCTATAAAACATTCCCAATAATTTTTTATTTTTTTTTTTTTTTTTACAGTTTAGGCCAATTTGTATTCTGCTACATATTTTTGGTAAAAAAAATTCCCAAAAAGCGTAGATTAATTGGTTTGCGCAAAAATTATAGCGTTTACAAACTATGGGATAGATTTTTGGACTTTTTTGTTGTTGTTGTTTTTATTAGTAATGGCGATGATCAGCGATTTTTAGTGGGACTGCGACATTGCGGTGGAGAAATCTGACGCGTAAGTGACACTTTTTGGGGACCAGTGATGCCAATACAGTGATCAGTGCTAAATATGCACTGTTACTGTATAAATTACACTGGCAGGAAAGGGGTTAACAGTGAGGGTGATCAAGGGGTTAAGTGTACTCCTAAATTGTGCTTACTAACTGTGGGGGGGGGGGGGGGGCTCTGTGAAAGGCACACAGAAAGCTGAGACACACAATCTCATTGTGCCTGTCTGACAGGGGAGCCACCTGCTTTGTTTACATAGGCAGGCGGTCTCCTGTCAGTTTCCCTGAAGATCGCGGGAGGCTGGCGGCGATCGAGCCCGCTCCTCCCGTGGCTTGGCTCCCGCTGTGTGTAACCACAGCAGAAGCGCAGCTCCAGGTGGCGTGTGTGCGCGTGTCGCCGAGACCACATGCACATATTCACGTAGATCTACTTGATCATGCGCAGCCAAGCCGCCCTGCCGCAGTAAATCTGCGCGGGGCGGTTGGCAAGTGGTTAAAGGGTAACTCCACTTTCGTGGAGAGAAAAATAGCAAATAAAGAAAAAACAATATAGCGTATACAATTGCAACACAAATCTTATTGTAATAGAATGTTATTAAAACTGACCTTTCCTTTTCAATCTGCAGCTGTTGTAATTTTCTGAAAATCCAATGCAATATGGCTACCTGGAGCTTTTCTGTACACAAAATGTATACTGGCCACACCCCAGAAACATAGTTTCCTGCTTGTGTGATTGGCTCACCAATTTTCCCAGAAGTCTGCCTGAGATACAAGTCAGATTTCTGGCATCCCCTGCAACATAAGTATCATTTTTGGTGAGAAACTCCCAATAGGAACACGTCTAAAACGATGCAGGTCCAGCAGCTTCCCCCATTAGAGCCCTGCAGCTGCCACAGCTGATAGATAATTATGAAACCACTCCCATTTGACCCACTCAGCACAGATGATTAAACAATGATTTCTTCAGAATAACAAAAGGTAGGAATCTGCAACAAAGTTTGCTAAAATCCCTGCAATGTACAGAGATCACCCAGAGGAGAATTATTTTTTTTCTTAACAAAAGTAGAGTTACGCGTTATTAGTATTTTTGTTTAACCACTTGCCGACCGCCGCAAGTACATATACTGCGGCGGTCAGCCCCTCACAGGCAAAGTGACGTATGGGTACGTCACTAGCCTGTGAGGCTCTGGGGAGCGAGCGCGCGCCGCCGGAGGGGCGCTCCCACTCCCGCTCGGTCACGGACCCCCCCCCCCGCGTGTGTGCCCGGCGGATCCGATGTCCGCCGGGCACTCGCGATCGTCCGTGACAGCGGGAGAAAGGCAGGCGGCTGATGTAAACAAGCCGCCTGTCATTCTCCCCTGTGTAAGAACAGTGATCATACGGTTCTATTATGTAGGACAGTTGATCACTGTTCCTACACCTCAAGCCACAGCCAATCACAGTAAGAATCACACCCCTAGGGACACACACCACCCCTCCCTCTCAAAAAAAGTTAACCCCTTCACTACCAGTGTCATTTTACAGTAACAGTGCATATGTATAGCACTGATTACTGTAGTAATGTCACTGGTAACCCCAAAAGTGTCAAAAATGTCAGTCAAGGGTCCGATCTGTCCGCCGCAATGTCGCAGTCCCGCAAAAAAAAAAAATCGCAGATCGCCGCCATTACGCGTTAAAAAAAAACAACAAAAATGACAAAAATCTTTCCCTTAGTTAGTAAACGCAATAACTTTTGTGCAAACCAATAAAAATACGCTTTTTGCGATTTCTTTTACCAAAAATATGTAGCATAAAACAAATTGGCCTAAAATGTTAAAAAATTTTGATTTTTACATTTTTTTTTGGGAATTTCATATAAAAAAATGTGAAAAATATTGTTATTTTTGCAAAATTGACGCTCTTTTTTTGTTTATAGCGCATGATCAAAAAATCGCACAGGTGATCAAATACCACCAAAAGAAAGCTCTGTTTGTGGGAAAAAAAGGACATCAAATTCGTTTAGGTACAGCGTCGCATGACCGCGCAATTGTCCGTTAAAGTCACGCAGTGCCGAAACGCAAAATAACCCCTGGTCAGGAAGGGGGTTAAATCTTCCGGGGCTTAAGTGGTTAATCACTCTTTATTTCGGTCTCCAATTGCTAGGTGTGCAACATATATGTATGGGGATTGGGGAGCAATAGACTTCCAGATTCTCCAGACTGTAAGGATATCTGTTCAAGTAGGTATATTTGTATGGCCCACAAGCATACCAGATTGATATCTGAGACTCCTAGAAATGACATTTTAGGCTACATCATAAAAGGAATGAGAACATCTTACAGCACTATAAACAGATACAATAACATATTGCTTTAATTTAGACAATGTTTATCATATTATTTTTGCTAAAATCAATATACGTCAAGTGTATTACATTTATCCATGCAGGGCTATATACCAAACATAAAGACCATTCTGAAGTCCAGAGTAAGCCAAGTCCAGATGAGTTATTGTCCTTTCCAAAGCAAGGACATTTGGGAGCTGTTTGTAGTGTACATAAAGCAGTGTATGATTGCCAATGTTCTGATATTGCTTCCAGTTTCTTTGTACAGCAAAGCCATTGAGCTGATTTATAAAAATCTCACTGTGTTCAAAATTGCCTTAAAGAATTGTTATACAGCCAATTAGGAAGTGCTGTCTAAAATGGATGTTAGGGAGTTTTTGCACCTTCCTTACAGGTGTTTTCCAAAGGTGAGTCTTGTACTCTTCACAATAAAATAAAGCCTTTGGTGTACGTTTATGAAATTGAGAATTTTTTTCTCAGTTCCCTTTTCGGCAGTTCTCAGAAGAAAATTATCTCCTCTGGCACCCTGTTAATGAAGCGGAGAACTTCAGTTCTCAAAGGGGGAACACAGAGGAGAAGTTTTTCCTCTGAAAATGGTGGAGATCCATATACTGTAAAAGTGAATGGGCTGCCTGTAATCTAGATATAGTGAGATTACCACTGCTGAGTACACAGGCATTCTCAGAGGAGACCCCCCCCCCATCCTCCCTACCTCATGTTAATAAAATAATTAGTTCCCCTACACAAAAAAAGTGTGTGTGTGTGTGTATATATATATATATGTGTATATACAGTGGGTACGGAAAGTATTCAGACCCCCTTACATTTTTCACTCTTGTTATATTGCAGCCATTTGCTAAAATCATTTAGGTTCATTCTTCTTCCTCATGAATGTACACATAGCACCCCATACTGACAGAAAAACACAGAATTGTTGACATTGTTGCAGATTTATTAAAAAAGAAAAACTGAAATATCACATGGTCCTAAGTATTCAGACCCTTTGCTGTGACACTCATATATTTAACTCAGGTGCTTTCCATTTCTTCTGATCATCCTTGAGATGGTTCTACACCTTCATTTGAGTCCAGTTGTGTTTGATTATACTGATTGGACTTGATTAGGAAAGCCACACACCTGTCTATATAAGTCCTTCCAGATCACAATGCATGTCAGAGCAAATGAGAATCATGAGGTCAAAGGAACTGCCTGAAGAGCTCAGAGACAGAATTGTGGCAAGGCACAGATCTGGCCAAGGTTCCAAAAAGATTTCTGCTGCACTTAAGGTTCCTAAGAGCACAGTGGCCTCCATAATCCTCAAATGGAAGATGTTTGGGACGACCAGAACCCTTCCTAGAGCTGGCCATCCGGCCAAACTGAGCTATCGGGGGAGAAGAGCCTTGGTGAGAGAGGTAAAAAAGAACCCAAAGATCACTGTGGCTGAGCTCCAGAGATGCAGTCAGGAGATGGGAGAAAGTTGTAGAAAGTCAACCATCACTGCAGCCCTCCACCAGTCGGGGCTTTATGGCAGAGTGGCCCGACGGAAGCCTCTCCTCAGTGTAAGACACATGAAAGCCCGCATGGAGTTTGCTAAAAAACACCTGAAGGACTCCAAGATGGTGAGAAATAAGATTCTCTGGTCTGATGAGACCAAAATAGAACTTTTTGGCCTTAATTCTAAGCGGTATGTGTGGAGAAAACCAGGCACTGCTCATCACCTGTCCAATACAGTCCCAACAGTGAAGCATGGTGGTGGCAGCATCATGCTGTGGGGGTGTTTTTCAGCTGCAGGGACAGGACAACTGGTTGCAATCGAGGGAAAGATGAATGCGGCCAAGTACAGGGATATCCTGGACAAAAACCTTCTCCAGAGTGCTCTGGACCTCAGACTGGGCCGAAGGTTTACCTTCCAACAAGACAATGACCCTAAGCACACAGCTAAAATAACGAAGGAGTGGCTTCACAACAACTCCGTGACTGTTCTTAAATGGCCCAGCCAGAGCCCTGACTTAAACCCAATTGAGCATCTCTGGAGAGACCTAAAAATGGCTGTCCACCAACGTTTACCATCCAACCTGACAGAACTGGAGAGGATCTGCAAGGAGGAATGGCAGAGGATCCCCAAATCCAGGTGTGAAAGACTTGTTGCATCTTTCCCCGAAAAGACTCCTGGCTGTATTAGATCCAAAGGGGGCTTCTACTAAATACTGAGCAAAGGGTCTGAAGACTTTGGACCATGTGATATTTCAGTTTTTCTTTTTTAATAAATCTGCAACAATGTCAACAATTCTGTGTTTTTCTGTCAGTATGGGGTGCTATGTGTACATTCATGAGGAAGAAGAATGAACTTAAATGATTTTAGCAAATGGCTGCAATATAACAAAGAGTGAAAAATTTAAGGGGGTCTGAATGCTTTCCGTACCCACTGTGTATATATATATATATATGTATGTATGTATATGTATATATATATATATATATATATCTATACACACACGTATACTGTATGTGTGTATATATACAGTATCTCACAAAAGTGAGTACACCCCCTCACATTTTTGTAAATATTTTATTATATCTTTTCATGTGACAACACTAAAGAAATGACACTTTACATTAAAGTAGTGAGTGTACAGCTTGTATAACAGTGTAAATTTGCTGTCCCCTCAAAATAACTCAACACACAGCCATTAATGTCTAAACCGCTGGCAACAAAAGTGAGTACACCCTTAAGTGGAAATGTCCAAACTGGGCTCAATTAGCCATTTTCCCTCCCCGGTGTCATGTGACTTGTTAGTGTTACAAGGTCTGAGGTGTGAATGGGGAGCAGGTGTGTTCGATTTGGTGTTATCACTCTCTCTCTCATAATGGTCACTGAAAGTTCAACATGGCACCTCTTGGCAAAGAACTCTCTGAGGATCTGAAAAAAAGAATTGTTACTCTACATAAAGATGACCTAGGCTATATGATGATGGCTAAAACCCTGAAACTGAGATGCAGCACGGTGGCAAAGACCATACAACGGTTTAACAGGACAGGTTCCACTCAGAACAGGCCAGACCAAAGAAGTTGAGTGCAGGTGCTCAGCATCATATCCAGAGGTTGTCTTTGGGAAATAGACGTATGAGTGCTGCCAGCAATGCTGCAGAGGTTGAAGGGGTGTGGTGGGTCAGCCTGTCAGTGCTCAGACCATACGCCACACACTGCATCAAATTGGTCTGCATGGCTGTCATCCCAGAAGGAAGCCTCTTCTAAAGATGATGCACAAGAAAGCCCGCAAACAGTTTGCTGAAGACAAGCAGACTAAGGACATGGATTACTGGAACCATGTTCTGTGGTCTGATGAGACCAAGAAAAACTTATTTGGTTCAGATGGTGTCAAGTATGTGTGGCAGCAACCAGGTGAGGAGTACAAAGACACATGTGTCTTGCCTACAGTCAAGCATGGTGGTGGGACTGTCATGGTCTGGGGCTGCATGAGTGCTGCTGGCACTGGGGAGCCACCGTTCATTAAGGGACTCATAAATGCCAACATGTACTGTGACATACTGAAGCAGAGCATGATCCCCTACATTTTAAGACTGGACCGCAGGGCAGTATTCCAACATGATAACGACCCCAAACACACCTTCAATACGACCACTGCCTTTCTAAAGAAGCTGAGGGTAAAGGTGATGGACTGGCTAAGCATGTCTCCAGACCTAAACCATATTGAGCATCTGTGGGGCATCCTCAAATGAAAGGTGGAGGAGCACAACATCTCTAACATCCACCAGCTCTGTGATGTTGTTATGGAGGAGTGGAAGAGGACTCCAGTGGCAACCTGTGAAGCTCTGGTGAATTCCATGCCCAAGAGGGTTAAGGCAGTGCTGGAAAATAATGCTGGCCACACAAAATATTAACACTTTGGGTCTGATTTGGACATTTCCACTTAGGGGTGTACTTACTTTTGATGCCAGCAGTTTAGAAGTTAATGGCTGTGTGTTGAGTTATTTTGAGGCGACAGCAATTTACACTGTTATACAAGCTGTACACTCACTACTTTACATTGTAGCAAAGTGTCATTTCTTCAGTGTTGTCACATGAAAAGCATAGGCGTGCGCAGCCTATTGCATTAGGGTGTGCACCCCAGAGCTCAAACGCGCATGCGTGTATATATTATATATATATATATATATATATATATATACACATATACACGCACACTTTGTACACATACACACACACACTATATATATATATATATATTATATATATATACATACATATACATACACACACTTGTCAAAAGTATTGGGACACCTGCCTTTACACACGTCTGTAGGGTTCAACATTGAGTTGACCCACCCTTTGCAATTACGCCAGCATCAATTCTTCTGGGAAGGCTGTCCACAAGGTTTAGGAGTGTATCTATGGGAATGTTTGACCATTCTTCCAGAAGCAAATTAGAGACGTCAGGCACAGATGTTGGACGAGAAGGTCTGGCTCGCAGTCTTTGCTCTAATTCATCCCAAAGGTTTTCTATTGGGTTGAGGTCAGGACTCTGTGCAGGCCAGTCAAGTTCCTCCACCTCAAACTTGCTCATCCATGTCTTTATGGACCTTGCTTTGTGCACTGGTCCACATCATTTGGTTGCGGGGGGGATTATAGTGTGGGGTGTTTTTCAGGGGTTGGGCTTGGCCCCTTAGACTCTTAGGGAGTCAGCATACCAAGACATTTTGGACAATTTCATGTTCCCAAATTTGTGGGATGGCCCCTCCCTGTTCTAACGTGACTGCGCACCAGTGCACAAAGCAAGGTCCATAAAGACGTGGACTTAGCATGGGTGGTGGAAAATTAACTTCAAGTGCAATCATTTACATTATAATAGTAACTAAAACATATAAAATTAAGTGTAACAATCTAAAAAATAAAAATTCCAAAGTGCTCTACTGGTGTGAACCTTCCAACTAAAACGTTTTTGCACTTAAGTTAAATTGTATGGCAAATATCTGTAGAGGGGTTCCACCATCACTGCTAAGTTTTGAAAAAGATGTATGCTTTATTTTCCTTTTGATGTGTATTACAGGTGAAATTACATGTGAGGCACTGATATGGACTGATAGGCAGCACTAATAGGCACTTGTTCTCAGCACTGAATGGCACTGATGAGGCTGCACTGAGAGGTGGCACTTATTGGCAGCACTGATGGGTACTGATAGGTGGCACTGATAGGTAGCACTTCTGGGCACTAATAGGCATCACTGATGGCTACTGATAGGCGGCTTTGGTGGGCACTGATTGGTGGCACTGATAGGAAGCACTGATAGGCACTGTTAGATGTCACTGATGGGCACTAATGAGGCGGCACTGGTGGGCACTGATAGGTGGCACTGATGAGGCGGCACTGCTGGGCACTGATAGGCACTATTAGGTGACACTGGTGGGCACTGATAGGTGGCACTACTGGGCACTGATAGGTGGCACTACTGGGCACCACTTATGGACACTAACAGGGGAGAGGGGGAGTTTCACATTCAGCAGACAGTGAGACTTGCAAGAAGCGCTCAGTCTGCCTGCAGAAAGAATAGGGAAATATGAATTCCTCTATATGCAGCTTCCCCATCCCCCTCATCCAGCACACACACTTGGGCAATGGGCATTAACCTTCTTCCCGCCGAGGCTCCGCCCCCTTCTTCTCGCTGAGGCTCCGCCTCCGTCTTCCGGCCGAGGATCCGCCCCCTTCTTCCCGCTGAGGCTCCGCCCCCTTCTTCCCGCTGAGGCTCCGCCCCCTTCTTCCCATCGCGACTCCGCCCCCCACTAGCAGCACGGACTGAAGGAGCTGCCACTGCAGCTGCCTTCACGCTGCCGGCTGACACCCCACAGGGCTTGTCCCCCCCGTTGATACCCCACTGTGTGTGTGACACTTTCATGTAATGTAGCTGCTTTCAGGGAGAAAGACCAGCTGTCAAAACTCAGCGGTGATGTCAGGGGTGGGCGGGATGAGCAGCTGTCAAACACCAGCCAATGATTGGGCTGCTTAAGAAAGGGGCGGAGCCACACAAACAAAGCGGCCGCCCAGACCCCATCCCATTGGCTGGTGTTCGATAGCTGTTCCGGTCCTGCCCACCCCCGACATCACCCCTGAGTTTTGACAGCTCGTCTTTCCCCCTGCAAGCAGTAACATTACCTGACAGTGTCACACACACTGAGCGGCTCTGGCAAGCCTCACTGTCTGCTGGAGCCAACAGCACAGCTCTCCACCAAGTATCTCACTACCCTCAGTGGCAGAGATGGAGATCTGGCCCTACACTAACAGACACAGGGTGATTAGGGTGTGCCCAGGCACACCCGGCACACCCCGTGCGCACGCCTATGATGAAAAGATATAATAAAATATTTACAAAAATGTGAGGGGTGTACTCACTTTTGTGAGATACTGTATGTGAACGGCCACCATAGAAAGTCATGTTATTTCACTTGTCATGTGATTCCATGCGTTCTGGAACGTATACGGAATTGCATCAGTGTGAACCAGGGCTTAGTTTGTTATAAACTAGCATAAGAGATGGATACAATAATGGCTCAACATATAATTCTTCAAATTGAAAGAGCTATTGACTACTAAAGTGAAGGTTGAGTTTTGAAATCACTGCTTTACCAATGCTGGTAATTAATTCTTTTGCTAGGTTCTTTGATGAGTTAGTGTTCTACACTGATAACATGCATATGCTGGCCAGTTGTTTCTAGTCTTGCTAGCTGATGTATTCCAAACCCTGCTGGCAGTATGTTCTACAGAAAAAAGCCAGTTTGGCGTAAAGCCTAAAAAATAGAAATATCAAGACTGGTGACAGCAGTGGTTTCTGTTCCCACAACATTTATTGCTCTACTGATCATATGAGGCCACATCAGAAGAAAAAAAAAACATGAGTCATTTAAAAGTCATCATACTCTGAATTCACTGGTGATCCAGTCCATCATTGTATGCCTATTTTCTTTGCATAAGGTTTTTTTAAACAAACACTGTATAATGTTATTGTACATGTAGATCTTTGGACCTTTATGGGCCGATTTCATTCTGAGGTTTCCTTAAAGGCACTGACAAATATTTTTCCTGATGCCAACATGGCAGCATACGTATGATATAGCTCTGCCCCTAAATCCACCCACAGGGCCTGTTTAGGTGCACATATATGCGAAGCGGGAAGCCTGCGAATCCACTGCAGGTCCCTGCATCACATTCAAATCGCAGGCAGTTCACACTGCCATATGCGAATCGCTGGGGGTGTCAATACATAGTTAACGACACCCCCAGATCAGTTCGCATATCGTAGTGCGAACTGTCAGTTCAGACATGAATCGGATCACATAGGTGTGAACCACCATGTGTTCCGATTCTGCTGTGTCCTATGTGTGTTACATCCAAATCCAATGCAAATTCAGCCATACAATCTGTATGGCTGAATTTGCATTGCACAGACATCGCATGTGATTTTCATAGCAGTGCGCTCCGAATCACTTGCAATGTCTGTCATCACTATAGTGTGAACCGGGACTTAAACCTATAAACTTCTAAGTGAGAGCAAGTTCCCCCTTTCTCCTCAAGATCTATACCTGCAAGACCGCAGTTTTGAGGTAAGTTCCTACCCGCCAATTGTGTCGATGTCCGTCTGGGTTCACCCTCTCCCAGGCACAGTCCCACATTTTTGGTTGCTAAATGCACCAACCAAGTGGGGAGCCCCTTCTGGTGGTCTTTTGGGGCTGAGAAGTTCTCTAATTAGAGATGTCCGAACCCCATGCGGTGCAACTGAGTTGGTGTTTGGTTACTGCAGTCCATGATGCATGTTTCTCTACACACCTAAGCTGGTGTTCGGATGCTGCAGTCCATGATTCATGTTTCTCTACACACCTAAGCTGGTGTTTGGATGCTGCAGTCCATGATGCATGCATTTCTCTACACACCTAAGCTGGTGTTTGGATGCTGCAGTCCATGATGCATGCATTTCTCTGCACACCTAAGCTGGTGTTTGGATGCTGCAGTCCATGATGCATGCATTTCTCTGCACACCTGATCTGGTGTTTGGTTGCTGGAGTCCAGGATGCATGCATTTCTCTGCACACCTGAGCTGGTGTTTGGATGCTGCAGCCCATGATGCATGCATTTCACTGCACACCTGATCTGGTGTTTGGTTGCTGGAGTCCAGGATGCATGCATTTCTCTGCACACCTGAGCTGGTGTTTGGTTGCTGGAGTCCATGATGCATGCATTTCTCTACACACCTAAGCTGGTGTTTGGATGCTGCAGTCCATAATGCCGTCATTTCTCTGCACACCTAAGCTGGTGTTTGGATGCTGCAGCCCATGATGCATGCATTTCACTGCACACCTGATCTGGTGTTTGGTTGCTGGAGTCCAGGATGCATGCATTTCTCTGCACAGCTGAGCTGGTGTTTGGTTGCTGGAGTCCATGATGCATGCATTTCTCTGCACACCTGAGCTGGTGTTTGGTTGCCGGAGTCCAGGATGCAAGCATTTCTCTACACAGCTGAGCTGGTGTTTGGTGCTGGAGTCCAGGATGCATGCATTTCTCTGCACATCTGAGCTGGTGTTTGGTTGCTGCAGTCCATGATGCATGCATTTCTCTGCACACCTGAGCTGGTGTTTGGTTGCTGGAGTCCATGATGCATGTGTTTCTCTGCACCCCTGAAGTAGCATTTGTTGTTATTAATGTTCCCCTAAGGCAGTGCTGCATTTAGTGACAAAGAAGGGGGCCCTAAAGTCCAGTCCTTGGCCAACAAACCCATTCTCAGGCGGGGTGGTTGTAAGTGCCTGTATGATAGGTTTTTCCCTCTGACTAAAAGCTTTGACCAATCCAAGAGACTCACCACTGTTCAACCCTGGAAGCTTGTCGTTTGCTGTGCAGATGGATGGTGCTTGTAGCCAGCTCTTGATTTCCAGATTACATTTTTAAACTTTCAAAGAGCGGCACACATCCTTGGAATGTCGAACACTTATTATTGGTCACGATAAAAAGTCACATTTACATCCCAGCACTAAGCACTATTCCAGGAGCAATTGGTGGCTAGTCTCGCCTACCTCCTCATAGGAGGTCGAGGCTTCGGTGAGTTCTCTCTGTTAGTTTGGTTCGCTCTACATTCCAGGACTCCAGATCCTTTTGCCAGAATCGAAAACTTCAAGCGTGAATGGAACACTGACCAATGACCACTGACCAGGGAGGAAAAATGGGAATTCTTTAGGAACATATTAAACAAATGCATCTCGCAGTGCATTCCTATGGGAAATACATTTATAAGAGACAAAGCCAAACCTGGCTGGCTAAACGTAATGATAAAAAACGTATTAGGGGAAAAAAATGGCCTTCAAGAAATATATTTATTTATTTATATTTGTTTGCACTGTTTAGCACCTTAAAGGAATTATATTTATTATTCATTGGTTGCAGTGTTCAGTACTGGGATAAGTACATATTTTCAACGAACACTTTACTTCATAGCAAATTTGCACACAATAGTTAGCACTTTATTTTGAATATTCATAGCATTATTTGCACACTTGAATCAGCACTTTATTTTTAATTATAAATACATCCCACACAATATAAATATTCATCTGTACCAGCGCCTATTTACCATTTTTTCTATTTGTAGTCATTGTATTTATACAATTAAAGGGGCAGCAGGTAAATTACAGATTTAACCTACAAGAACCAGGCGCCTTCACACCAATAACAGACTATAGTAGATTTGTTCAACCTGGAAACAGGATGATCCAGTGGCGTAGCGTGGGGGGTGCAGGGGGGGCCGGCCGCACCGGGCGCAACATCTGGGGGGGGGCGCATCCGCTCCGCACTGTCCGTAATGTCATGTCAGATGTCACTGAGTCACTCACTCTGTCATAGGCTGGCCGCCGCCGCCCGCTTAGTCTGCTCTAGACTCTGCCCCTGGCTCACTCTCACTGCTTTGGCTTGGCAGCTCGGCTCGGCTCCCGAATCCGATCCAGCCGGCGTCGCCCACTGTGGAGTGGTGGTGGGGGGGAGACAGGCCAGGGGTGCGGTGCGGAGATGGACTGTTTGGGGGGAGGGACTAACCCGCAGCGGCCGCCCAGCGCAGCGCGGGAGACGGGGAGAGAAGAACCACACCAGGCCAGCAGCAGAAGAAGCTGGTGCGACGAGGAGGAGGACGACAGGACAGGAGTCAGCAATTTCAGCAAAGAAGGCAGGTGAGAGCCTGGTGACAGTGGTGCTGCAGCAGGAGGAAAACCTAGCCTGGGGTCGGTCGGGACAGGTGAAAAAAAGGTAGGAGTAGTGTACTGGCTGTACTAGTCACTGTCTGACTGAGAAGACTATGTAAAGGGGTTCTATTTTAAGGGGAACCTGGCCTGCTGTAAGGGGGGAGATCTAAATGGGGGACGGGACCTCACCTCACTTCACCCTGGCCTGCTGTAAGGGGGGATCTATATGGGGGACCTCACCCTGGCCTGCTGTAAGGGGGGGCTCTATATGGGGGACCTGATCCCCCATATAGATCCCCCCTTACAGTAGGCCAGGGTGAGGTGAGGTCACCCATATAGATCCCCCCTTACAACAGGCCAGGGTGAGGTTAGGTCTGGGGTCCCCCATATAGATCCCCCCCTTACAGCAGGCCAGGGTCCGGACCTCACCTCACCCTGGCCTGCTGTAAGGGGGGATCTATATGGGAGACCTCACCCTGGCCTGCTGTAAGGGGGATCTATATGGGGACCTCATCCTGGCCTGCTGTAAGGGGGATCTGTATGGGGGACCTGGGATCTATATGGGGGACCTCACCCTGGCCTGCTGTAAGGGGGGATCTATATGGGGGACCAGGTCCCCCATACAGATCCCCCCTTTCAGCAGGCCAGGGTGAGGTGAGGTTCCCCATATAGATCTCCCCCTTACAGCAGGCCAGGGTGAGGTGAGGTCCAGGGTCCCCCATATAGATCCCCCTCACCCTGGCCTACTGTAAGGGGGGTGATCTATATGGGGGACGGGACCTCACCTCACCCTGGCCTGCTGTAAGGGGGGATCTATATGGGGGACCTCACCTCACCCTGGCCTGCTGTAAGGGGGGATCTATATGGGGGACCTCACCCTGACCTGCTGTAAAGGAGGATCTATGGGGGACCTGCCCTGGCCTGCTCTAAAGGGGGATCTATGGGGACCCTGCTCTAAAGGGTATCTATGCCATAGATCCCCCTTTAGAGCAGGATCCACATAGATCCCCTTTAGAGCAGGCCAGGGTCCCCATAGATCCCCTTTAGAGCAGGCCAGGGTCCCCATAGATCCCCTTTAGAGCAGGCCAGGGTCCCCATAGATCCCCCTTTAGAGCAGGGTTGTGAATGGCTTTGTATGTCATGGTTAATATTTTGAATTTAATTTGCTGGGCAATCGGGAGCCAGTGTAGGGATTGGAAGAGAGGGGAGGCAGCCGCTGAGCGGTTGGTAAGGTGGATAAGCCTGGCAGCAGCGTTCATGATAGACTGAAGAGGGGATAGCCTATGAAGTGGTAGGCCTATGAGAAGGGAGTTGCAATAGTCGAGGTGAGAAATAACAAGGGAGTAATGAGTAGCTTGGTGGTTTCAGTTGTTAAAAAGGGGCGAATTTTTGAGATGTTGCGGAGGTGAAGTCTACAAGTTTTTGACAATGATTGGATTTGGGGCTGAAAGGACTGGTCAGAGTCCAGGATTACACCTCGTACCCTGGCATGAGGGGAGGGATTGATGGTTGCATAGCTAGTTTTGATGGAAAAGTCATGGAGGGGGGCATGGGCGGGAGGGGGAAAATTACGAGCTCAGTTTTAGGGCCCTTTCACACGGGCGCTCCGTATGTCCGCAAATAATCCTATTTTTTTGCGGATGATATACGGACATAATGTATGTCAATGGCATTGCGGATGTCAGCGGATGACCATCCGCTGACATCCGATTTTCTTCCTTTCAGTTCTGTTCCGTTTTTTGGAACGGAACAGAACCCTATTTTTGTTCCGTTGAAAAAACGGAAAGGAAGCAAAATCGAATGTCAGCGGTGTCATCCGCTGACATCCGCAATGCCCATAGACTTACATTATGTCCGTATATCATCCGCAAACGGATGGGATGATATGCGGACATACGGAGCGGATGACACAAATGTCATCCGCTCCGTGAAAAAAAAAAAAAAGCACTGGAGCGGATCGCAATGCGGTCCGCTCCGTGTGAAAGAGCCCTTAGAGAGATTTAGTTTGAGGAAGTGGTGTGACATCCATGTTGATATGTCAGTAAGTAAGTCCACTATCACTGAACCTCCATCTGCCGCTTCTCACTGGGGCACAGTGTACTCCCTTTAGGGGTGCCCCAGGGGAACTGGCTCCCGCCCTTTTTTGGATATTGGTCCTTACAAACCTTTTACCTTTATATGTTGTTTTACCAGCATTGCAATCACCTGTTGACCCATTCTACATCCTTAAGGCCCATTTCACACAGGCGGACCGTTCAGATCCGCCTGTCTGTTTGTTTGGCGGATCTGAACGGTCCCCCCATGCATTCCTATGAGGGATCGGATGTCAGCGGAGACATGTCCACTGACATCCGATCCGATCAGTCAAATCTGGACGGATGGAAACCCTATTTTCCATCCGTCCAGCAGATCGGATCAGATGGGAACGGACCCATCCGATTCCCCCATAGAGATGTACACAGTGCGCAGGGGATCGGCGGATCGATCCCCCGCTGAGATAAACAGAGACCGTCCAACGGACGGACAGTGTGAAAGAGCCCTAACTTGTTACACCAAAACTGTGATCTCTTCGTTCTTAGAGTATTGATTCATGTGTAACCTTGCTGTTTGATAGCCTTGTATTTGAAAATTATTTTTTGTTATCTTTTTTGCAAACTCAATAAAAACTATTTAACATAAAAATGCGCAAAAACAAACATGGACCCCTGCTTGTAATGGATGTTCGGAAGAGTTTTACACATAAATTGCAGTCTCCTCCTGAAGCATGAAAACGTATGATGTATAAAAACACACTGATCATCGCACCATGGAGCAGCGCTAGTGTGCACGTCACTGAAGGAAGAGCAGACATTCCGTGTTATTACTAATCCTCTTCTATATATACTTCCAGAGACGAGATCTGACCCCTCCCCTATCTCCGCCCACTGCCAACTCTTCACTGCCTCATTCAGTCCAGCGACTACTGAGTGGGAGAGGAAGGAGAGCGGAGAGGGAGGAGACAGAGGGAGGGAGGAGATAGAGAGAGGGAGGGAGGGGACGGAGAGCGGAGAGGGAGGGCACAGAGGAAGGAGAGGGAGGGGACGGAGAGCGGAGAGGGAGGAGACAGAGGAAGGAGAGGGAGGAGACAGAGGAAGGAGAGGGAGGGGACAGAGGAAGGAGTGGGAGGGGACAGAGGAAGGAGAGGAAGAGCACGGGGAGGGACAACGGAACAGAAGCCTGAATGAGAGCATCTGAGGTCGGAGTGGGGCCGGCAGGGGGCGGGGCCATAGTCCGCCCAGTATCATCAGTTCATAGAGTACATTCAAACGATAGTCCGCCGTACGTCAGAGCCACGCCCACACCACTCCTGACCCGCCCTGTTCCCTGGACAGTACCGTACCTGGCAGAGTGCGGTGTGAGCGGAGAGCGGGATGTCTCCGGCGGTCAGGTCTCCGGTATGGCTCCCCGGTGGTTATCAGAGAGTCGCTCGCAGTGCCGGTAAGTGAAGCGGCAACACCCGGGGACTGGAAAACTTCTCCGGGCACCCTGCAGAGATGACTTACCTGTGTGTCCCCCCCTCCTCCATCTACTATGGAGACTTCTCTCCTCATTACAGGGGACACCCGCCACATGACTCCCCATATTACTGCTTACCTTTTCTTTTGGCGTTTCCCCCTCTTTTTTTCACCTGTGATCTGCCCAGGAACACACCTCCTGTATTAGAGGAGCTCTGGAGGAGTGAGAACAGGAGGCACAGCAGGCGGCAGCATTGTCTATGGGGGGGGGGGGGTTAGATGTATTAGCAGATTTAAATACACTAACAAAGCCAATCTCCAGCTCACAGTTTATAAGCAGTTACAGCAAACTGTTTTTTCCTTTTGGGATAATGGTCTTACTTGAGTTAATAAAAGCTGATCATTGTAAGCGCCCCTGTCAGTTGTGTGTGGTTTGTTTTGTCTCTGTAAACTGATACATTCTAATAGAGAGCGTGAGCTTTTGAAAAGCAACAGACTTGCTGACTGGATCACCAGATGGAGAAAAAATAAAAAAGACAAAAAAAAAAGGAATGTGGCCATCAGATCTAAGATTTGGTTAGCTGCAATCTAATAAACGTTTGCTTTTTGTGCCCTCTGTATGGGCTCTGTGTGCCCCCTGTATGGGCTCTGTGTGCCCCCTGCATGGGCTCTGTGTGCCCCCTGCATGGGCTCTGTGTGCCCCCTGCATGGGCTCTGTGTGCCCCCTGTATGGGCTCTGTGTGCCCTCTGTATGGGCTCTGTTTGGGCTCTGTGTGCCCTCTGTATGGGCTCTGTATGGGCTCTGTGTGCCCCCTGTATGGGCTCTGTGTGCCCTCTGTATGGGTTCTGTATGGGCTCTGTGTGCCCCCTGTATGGGCTCTGTGTGCCCCCTGTATGGGCTCTGTGTGCCCTCTGTATGGGTTCTGTATGGGCTCTGTGTGCCCCCTGTATGGGCTCTGTGTGCCCCCTGTATGGGCTCTGTGTGCCCCCTGTATGGGCTCTGTGTGCCCCCTGTATGGGCTCTGTGTGCCCTCTGTATGGGTTCTGTATGGGCTCTGTGTGCCCCCTGTATGGGCTCTGTGTGCCCCCTGTATGGGCTCTGTGTGCCCCCTGTATGGGCTCTGTGTGCCCCCTGTATGGGCTCTGTGTGCCCCCTGTATGGGCTCTGTGTGCCCCCTGTATGGGCTCTGTGTGCCCCCTGTATGGGCTCTGTGTGCCCCCTGTATGGGCTCTGTTTGGGCTCTGTGTGCCCTCTGTATGGGCTCTATATGGGCTCTGTGTGCCCTCTGTATGGGCTCTGCGTGCCCTCTGTATGGGCTCTGCGTGCCCTCTGTATGGGCTCTGTATGGGCTCTGCATGCCCTCTGTATGGGCTCTGTAGAGGTGGTGGTGGTGCAGTGCTTCTCCTGTGTATGGTGATTGGTGGTGATGGGCACTCTCACACATCATGTGATCTCTCTCCTGTCATCAGATTTGGGGCTGTATGTCCGGAGATCTTCTTATTACTAGTAAGGGCTCTTCCACGTTGATGTGCTTTTTCATTTTGGATAGAGCAAGGGTGGATTATAACAAATGTCAGATATTTTTTTCTTTTGCTATCTGTGTCCCATTGTAGAGATTTCCCTTTACTTCCTGTCCAATAGCCAAACAGGAAGTGAGAGGAAATCCCTGCAAATTAAGAGAATTCTTTGAACGGGTATACAATGTACGGTTAAAAGCAAACACACACATCATAGGTTGAACTGGATGGACTGATGTCTTTTTTCAACCTGACTAACTATGTAACTATGAAGACCCCCAGAAATAGTGTCCCCATTGGAAGTCCCCCTCTATTACTTTTTTGGGGACAACCCAAAGTTTGGCACTTTCTTTACTTTACCTTTCAATGATAATGGTAAACAGGACAAATAGAGTGAATCTCTGTGACGGGGGACAGGCAGCAATAAAAGCTGCCAGGGGTTCTAATCCATCTCCACTCTATCCAAAACTACAAAAAAAGGTTTTGTCTTTAGTTATACTTTATTGGGGAATTGTTTTCATGCACTTTTGTCACCCTGGAAAAACACGGCAAAGAGCACCAATGTTAAAGGGGCGCTGATATTTATCATGCCCCCCCCACCCCATATACCCACTTGCCCTCCAGAAGAGTTGTACTTGTCTATCTGCAGTCTTGTCTTCTCTACATTTATTCAAAGTCCAGAATTTATAACTTCTACGCTGGCAGGAAAAAAAAAAAGGGGGCAGAAAGCTGAAGTGATACTCTGCAGAGCTCTGAGAGCTGATTGGAGGGAAGGGACACACCCTCTCCCCCTTCGCACAGCTTTTAGGAGCAGAGCGAGGCTGTCAACCACAGGCTGTGTGTTGGGGCTCCCTCCCATGTCACCTTTTTTTCTCTCTTGGTGTCTGGAAAACTTGTCAGAGGCTTTTATGCTGATAGCAGAGGAATGAGGCAGCAGACAGAAATGACACTTGGTATTCTTAATAGAGACAAGTACACACTACACAAGGATATGCTTTGTTCATATTTCATGCCTGATGTTTATAACCACTTAAGGACCCGGCTTGCCTTATTTCTGACACTTGTTGTTTACAAGTTAAAATCAGTATTTTTTGCTAGAAAATTACTTAGAACCCCCAAAACATTATATATATATATATATATATATATATATATATATATATATATATATATATATATATATATATATATATATAATATTTTTTTTAGCAGAGACCCTAGAGAATAAAATGGAGATCGTTGCAATATTTTATGTCACACCGCATTTACGTAGCGGTCTTACTAACGCAATTCTTTGGGGAAAAAATACACTATTTTGAATTAAAAAAATAAAAAGCAGTAAAGAGAGCCCAATTTTTTTTACTATAATGTGAAAGATAATGTTACGCTGAGTAAATTGATACCCAACATGTCGTGCTTCAAAATTGTACGCGCTCATGGAATGACGACAAACATTGATACTTTAAAATCTCCATAGGCGACGTTTAAAAATTTGTACAGGTTAAAATTCATTACAACAGGGCTTGACAAATTTTCCTGAAATCTAGGAGCCAGCTAAAAAAGTTAGGAGCCAGTTTTTTTTTTTTTTAAACTAACAACCAAGCTTTATTTAATAAAACGGATACTAAATTTACACATAAATACGACTAGAACCCCACTCTCCTCTAGCGCAATTGGATGAAAACAGACTGTCTGTCTCTTTCCATCCGATGCCATCTGATCCGATCCACGGGATGGATAGAAAATAGAACCACCATCCGTCTGCTTTTGGCGGACAGGATCAGATGGCCGCAGATTACTGCTCCATAGAGGAGAATGAAGGGTCCGATCAGGTCTGCCTGAAAAACTGACAGGCGGACCTGATCAGACAGCCCGTGTGAAAGGGGCCTTCGGCTGTGGCATGGCGATGAGGAGAAAAAAAAAAAATAATAATAATAATATTATATATATATATATATATATATATATATATATATATATATATATATATATATATATATATATATATATATATATATATATATATATATATAATTATTATTTTTTTAATAATAATAATTGGAAAAAAAATATATTTTTTTTAATAATTAAAAAAAAAAAAAAAAAATATTATTTAGTTTTTACATTTAAAAAATAAATTAATAATAAATAACCACACTCCCTGTCAAAGGTAACTAACTGGACAGGGAGATGGCATTGTGAACAAACAGGCAGTGGAAACAGTAATTACAACAGTCATTACTCCCGGCCACCACAAGAGGGCGCCAGTTCCCCATTGGAGGCCTCTCATCTCAAGTAGGCCGAAAAGCCGGGGGCCTCAATTTTCGGACGGCCCGGAAGTCCGTGCACTCCGTGCGCGGAAGTCCGTGCAAAAACGACAGGACACCTTCTGCAGGCCACCCCAGGCGCCAGGTCGCTAATTCTAGTCGCAAATGCGACCTGGCGCCCGGGTTTTGTCGAGGCCTGCATTACAATGTATATTTTCCCAAAAAACTGCATTTGAAACTTCTGCGCAAATACAGTGTGACATAAAAGATTGCAACGATCGCCATTTTATTCTCCAAGGTCTCTTGGAAAAAAAAAAAAAAATATATATAATGTATATATACACACATATATACATACAGTGGGGATCGAAAGTTTGGGCAATTTGTATTAATGTGCATAAAGAAGCCAAGGAAAAATCTCCAAAAGGCATCAAATTACAGATTAGACATTCTTATAATATAAAATTTCATAAGTCTTTTGATAGTAAACCACAATCTGAAGAGGGTCTTGTTCGTGCTGATATAAGGATCACCACAAGATATCACCACCAGTGCTGGGAATATGGCCAAAAAACGCACTCACCGGAAAGCCATGCCTAACCACTCTCATGGAATAGGCTGAAAAGGCATAGATAAATCAAACAACTTCCTCCCGGTAATGTTGGCCGATTATTGTTTCGATTAATCGACTTGGGACAGCTTTCTTCAAGTGTTTCTCCCTCATTCGTCTGCATGGGAAAGAAAAAAAATCGGTGTGCAAAATGGTGCAGAATCACACGCAGATATTGTCTCTCACCAGCTCCGCGTGTGACACCAGCCAGCAAGGTGAAAAATCCTGGGTACAGTCAGTGTTCAGAGCAAGACAAAAGCCCGGTCTCCTGGTAACTCCCACCTCCGCCAACTCCGCGCACCCTTGCCTGACTGCACCACAACCAGGGAGCAGGTTGGCATCCGATTTGCGTCCTTTCAGTTCTGTTTCGTTTGTTTGGAACAGAGACAATTGAGTACTGTCCGTGATACTTTTTTTATTTGCACTAACATACAATTTTTCAGGACAAGCTTTCGGGCTATGTCCCCTTCTTCAAGATCCAAGCAGTACTGTTCAGGATGTGGGTGCTTATTGGGATGCTGCATAGACACAGCTGCTGGTCCCAATTAGACAGATGTGTGGATGCGTGTCTCCAAAGAGTTTGCATTCAGGGACCCACACCTGCATGGCTGTCAGATTGGGACCAGTGGCTGTGGCTGTGCAGCTGCTGCATCCCAAAACACATCAGTGGGACTGCCTGCATGCAGATGCATGGAACACCTGTGCATCCTTTGCGGGTAATGGCAGCCCTTTGCATGGGTGTACGGATAGGTATGTCTCTGTTGATGAGGCCTAGGGCATTGAAGGGATCATAACCCTAACTTGTGAGCATGAAGAGTTTTTATTGCAGAAGAGACAGCCAGGCAGAAGATGTTGGCTCTGGTAAGGAAGCTTGCAGATGTTGCATTGCTGGAAAGGAGGTGAGCATAGGAGGGGTTAGTTCCTTTAATTGATATACACCTATACTCTTTCCTTTGTTCTGACATAGAGGCACTTGGCTTTTATACACCTGTACTGCCTTTTGTCATGGACTGAAACTCAAGCAGTATCTGTTCTTACTTTCAGCATGGAAATATGTATTTAACCACTTCTGCACTGAAAGGGTTTGCCCCCCCCCCCCCCCCCAAATAGAGCTTTCTTTTGGTGGTATTTGATCACCACTTGGTTTTTATATTTTGCGCTATAAAGGAAAAAAAGACTGAATATTTAGAAAAAAAAAATGCATATATATTTTTTTACTTTCTGCTATAAAACATATCCAATAAAAAATTAATAAAATCAAATTTCTTCATAATTGAAGGCAATATGCATTCTGCTACATATTCCCAATAAGCTTATAGTGATTGGTTTGTGCGAAAGTTATAGCATCCCAAAACTATATGGTGTGTGTGTATACTGGAATTTTTATTTCTCTTTCGTTCATTGACGGACGCAGCTCCTGATCTTCATAACAATTGGGTTATACTGCCCCCTACAGGAGTGAGACACTAGGCAGTAAAAGAATCTGGCTACGCCTATGGGCAGTCCCAGGGGGTATACTCCCTCTACTTCTATAGGTACTTTTTTTTCTGCCTAGTCAGGAGTAAGGACTTAGTTCCTTGCTGGGATCTCTGGTCCTGGCAGTTTTTTCCTTTTTAGATATAATATTTTTCTCCTGGATTTTCTTTTTCCTGTGAGATCTACAATGCCGGACTGGGCTGGATAATCTAGATCCAGTGGTCATCCCAGACTGGCCAGCGAGCGCATGCAGACCTCAGCTCCACGCTGGGTAAGCCACGACTTAACCCCACTGGAAGGGGGCTGGCCTGCGAGTTAAACGCCTCGCGGGGTTGCATATGACCGGGTCTCTTATCGCAGCACAGCCGGTGTAACATTAGAAAAGCATACCTCATGAAAATTCCATACCCACGTCACTTCCTGTCAGAAACGTAATGGAACAGCTGAGGAGCTTACAAGTGCGCATGCTCACAGCTCCGGATACGTCATTGAACAGCTGAGGAGCTTACAAGTGCGCATGCTGCGGCGGTTACATTAAAACAGCTCAGCTGCAACAGGAGTCATCTCCGCTCCTACCCCTGTCACTTCCCTGATCTCGGCTACTAAATGTAAAAGCGGCGGGTGTATGAAATCTAAATGACGGAGATCTCGGCTCCGTGATTTATATTTTCATAGACCCGCTGCCGCTTTTACTTTTAGTAGCCGAGATCAGGGAAGTGACAGGGGTAGGAGCGGAGATGACTCCTGTTGCAGCTGAGCTGTTTTAATGTAACCGCCGCAGGCGGTGTAACGTTACAACACACTACCGTGAACATTCCATACCCTCCGAGCATGCGCACTTGTAAGCTCCTCAGCTGTTCAATGACGTAGGTGCACCGGAAGTGACGAGGGTATGGAATTTTTACGGGTATGGTTTTTTCACAGAACACCGGCTGTGTGTGTCCCCTTCCCGGAAGTGCTGGATCATGTAGTAGTTACGTGATCCAGTGCAGGTGAGCCGCTCTGCCACCGTATTCCTATGTAAGGCATTAAGCAAGCTGGTAAAGCACAATTCCCATCCAAAACATTTCATTTTGGCTAGAGAGGGGAAAGATTAAAGCTTGTGCTTATTGTTGTCTGTGTCATTGCTGAATGTATCTAAAGATATAATAAATTGCCGCTTACTGGTCCTCCGGTGTGGTGGCTGCATTCGTTTTCTGTTTTCAGACTAAAGTATTTTCTCTACAATCTGAAAATGTTCTGTCAGTCTTGCTAGGAATACAGCGTCCTTGTCATTTACGCTCCTCTCACACTTGTACGATTTGTCCTGCGATTTTGGACATCAGTCGCATGACAAGTTGCACCCTATTCTTTCCAATGGCTCCTTTCAAAGGTGCGACTTAGAAAAGGTGGCTGTACTACTTTGGTGCGACTTTTTATGTAACTTAGATCCATTAAGTGTAAATTCTTTTTAAAGTCAAACGGAAAGTCGCTTAAGGCCCCTTTCACACTTGTGCAACTTGTCCTGCGACTTGTGACTGCAAAGTCGCATGCCAAGTTGTACTCCATGATTTCTAATGAGTGCCATTCATATCTGTGCAACTTCAATGTAGGCCCTGCACTACTTTGGTCCGACTTTAATGTATTTTGATGTCCATAGACATAGCCATTGCTTTAGGACTTTTAGGCTGCGCAAGTGTAAAAAAGGGGCCTAAATGCTGGTACACACATATGCGATTTTAGACATCGCATGTAATTCGCAGTGTACTGCTCTGCAAATCACATGCGATGTCTGTGCGTTGTGAATTCAGCCATACAGATTGTATGGCTGAATTTGCATTGTATTCGGACCAAAGTCTCACAGGACGCTTTTTTTGGTCCGCACCAGAATCGGATCGCATGGGTGTTCACACCCATGCTATCCAAATTATGTCTGAATTGACAGCTCGCACTGCGATATAGGAACTGATCTTGGGGTGTCGTTAACTTTCTACTGACACACCCAGCTATTCCCATATGGCAGTGTGAACAGTCTGGGAGTCAAGTGCGATGCATGCGGGAATTCGCAGGGTTCCCACATTGCATATGTGTGCATCGGGACTAAAAGTCGCACTGGAACTCTGGCGACTTTGGAGACGCATTAACCACTTGCCGACCGCTCACATTGAGCGTACTGCGGCAAAGTGGTTCGTTATCGTCCAGCAACGTAGACCTACGTCGCTGGACCCCTCCCCTTTGTGGGCGGCGCACGCGTGCCGCCGGCCGGAGGTTGGCTCCCGCTGTATTCAGTCACAGCGGGAGTCGGGCCAGGGGAGGAGCGGCTGCGATCACTGCCGCTCTTCCCCGATCGCCGGGGATCAAGTCACCAAGTGACAGACAGGGACAGATTACAGGATTCAGCATAGCTGCACCTGCGATCTGTGCCTGTGTCACACAGTCCCCTCCCCCCACACACACGTCAGTAAGCACCAGGCATACATTAACCCCTTGATCACCAATAAAAGTTAACCCCTTCCCTGCCAGTGTAATTTTTACAGTAACATTGCATATTTATAGCACTGATTACTGTAGTAATGTCACTGGTACCCACAAAAGTGTCAAAAATGTCAGTCAAGGGTCCAATCTGTCCGCCGCAATGTCGCAGTCCCGCAAAAAAAATCCCAGATTTTCCGCCATTACTAGTTAAAAAAAAAAAAAAAAATAAACAATAAAAATTACATAAATTTCCCGTAGTTAGTAGCTGCGATAACTTTTGCGCAAACCAATCAAAATACGCTTATTGCGATATTTTTGGTAAAAAAAAAAAAAAAAAATGTAGCAGAAAACAAATTGGCCTAAAATGTTAAAATTAGATTTTTTACATTTTTTTGGGGAATTTTCATATAAAAAAATGTGAAAAATATTGTTATTTTTTCAAAATTGTCGCTCTTTTTTTTTTTGTTTATAGCGCAAAAAGTAAAAATCGCACAGGTGATCAAATACCACCAGAATAAAGCTCTATTTTGTGGGAAAACAAAGGACATCAATTTAATTTGGGTACAGCGTCGCACGACCGTGCAATTGTCCGTTAAAATAACGAAGTGCCGAATCGGAAAATATGGCCTGGTCAGGAATGGGGTAAAACCTTCCGGTCTTAAAGCGGTTAAACGCTCATTGAGAATTTTTTTTTGTCAAAGACATGTAGCTAAATACATTTTGGCCTAAATATATGACAAAAATTGAATATATTGGATATTTTTTAACTGTCAAAGTAGAAAAATATTGTTATTTTTCAAAATTGTCGCTTTTTTTTATTAATATCGCAAAAAATGAAAAGCGCAGAGGTGGTCAAATACCACCAAAAGAAAGCTCTGTTTGTGGGGAAAAAAAGGACGTTAATTTAGTTTGGGTACGGCATCGCATGACCGCGCAATTGTCAGTTAAATTCGCACAGCGCCGAATCGCAAAAAGTGGCCTGGACGTAAAGCAGGAAAATCCTCCGGCGGTAAAGTGGTTAATGTGAATGGAGTCTTACTGTGAGCTGAAGAAAAAGCACAAACGCGTTTATCCTAATTTTGTAAACCTCTAATCCCATCAAATCGCCATGTAATAGAGATGAACATTCAAAGAAGTCCAGCCTGTGTGACCACTTCCATAAATACAGAGAAATGACTGGAAGTGTGAGATTTACAGGATTACCCAATGAAAATCGCAATTGCAGCCATCACATCTAAGGACTGGTAGGCGGCAGTGTATTACATATTTTTATTCTTGGGTGTAGCTGCACTTAGATGAGAAGTTTATAACAATCTACTAATCCCTGGAACCAGTTACACAAATAGGATATCTTATACAAAGATAAAAGCGATCTTTAAACATGCCCTTTAGACTCTGCATACCAGGGTGCTTTTCTCTATCCGACAACCTCCTGGAGAGGAGCTAAAGTATTTTTTATTTTTCATGTTCTTGTTCAGTATTGTTTTCCCTGATGGTAAGGATTTGCCTGTTTGAAAACAATACTTTATCTGCAGTTCCTAAACAATAAAAAACGCATGCCACACTTTTGGCAGCCGGACACCATGTCAGTTTGCCCAGGCACATGAAGCTCGGGAGCGGTGTGACTTAATTTTCATAAAATAATAATTTATGGTAATATGTGCCTTTTTTTGATTCACAAAAAGGAAAAAACAAAATATTTTACTACTGATCACTATCCTTACATTTTGTCAACTGCATGCGGTTATCAGAACAGTCTTTTGTCAATAATGGTCCTTTAACCGCTTGTCAGCCAGCATGTTTAAAATTCCTTTCTACCGCCTCCTTTTGTAAACAGTGTTGTCTGCTATAACAACCGGGAATGCGTTATTTTTTTTTTTTTTAAACCCCCATCTACCAGCCCGTTGTCTAGACACTATTATTAAAATGATTGCTGCTAGTTTGAGTCCCGTGCCAAGTGTCTGCACTGCTGCTTACGAAACACAGGAGGTTGCTCACCTTCGGTGCGAGCGACATTCTTTGGAACGCTTTACAGCTACTTAAAGAGGAAGTAAACCCTCCCCAAAAAAATGAAAGAAAGAAAGAAAGAAAGAAAAAAATAAACCCTGTAAGGCAAAGGCATAATGAGCTAGTAGGCATCGCATACTAGCTTATTATGAAATACTTACCTTAGAACGAAGCCCCCGCAGTGCCGCCCGCTCAGCGACAGGATGGCTGACATGTTCGGCTGTCCTGGTTCGCGTCCTCTGGCCATCTGATTGGCCGGAGGCGCGATTACATCACTCCCGCGTGGGAGCCGCCGTTCACGGCACAGGGCTCTGAAGGAACGGCACGGGTGGCTGTTCCTTCAGAGGGCATGCGCCGATAACTTCATCGGCTGAGTAGATACCTCCTAATCGGTGCAAGTTTAGGAGATTATTTTCAGTAAGGTAAGCCTTATTAAAGGTTTACCTATAGGTACACATTCCAGGAGAGGGTTTACAACCTCTTTAAAGTAGAACGATAGGCGAAATGTTTTTGTCATTTTGGATAGAGTATAGGAGGATTATATAACCCCTGTCAGTATTTTATTTTTCGCCATCTGTGTCCCATTGTGGAGATTTCCCTTCACTTCCTGTCCTATAGCCAAACAGGAAGTGAGTGGAAATCCCTGCAAATTAGGGGAATTTCTTGGGGACCCCTAGGTCCCCAGAACTAGTGTCTCCATTGGAAGATTTCCCCTCTATTCCTTTTCTGGGTACAACCCAATATTTTGGGATTTTCTTTTACTTTCAATGATAATGGTAAACAAGACAAATAGGGTAAATCTCCGTAACGGGGGCACAGACCGCAATAAAAACGGATGGGGTTTCTAATCCCTCTCCACTCTATCCATAACTAAAAAAAAAAAAAAGTTTTTACTTTAGAGCCCTTTTAACACTGAGAAGTTTTTCAAGCGCTTTTGCGTTTAAAAAAAAAAGCGCCTGAAAAAGTTAGTTAGACTTTTAAAGAATGCAAAGTGTTCTCTGATGAGGTGGAGACTGTGATGTCACCGCCCTGCCTCTCCACCTCCTCTAATCAGAGAAAGCTTTGCGTTCAGTCAGTGCAAATTGTTCCCTGAATAGTGCCGTGCAGAGCGCAACCTCCTGTGTTCACAGTACAGCAGGGCAGGTGCTTGGCACGGGACTCAGAAGCTAGTGGAGATCGCTGTAGTAGC
Source organism: Pelophylax lessonae (assembly GCF_965119305.1). NCBI lineage: Eukaryota > Metazoa > Chordata > Amphibia > Anura > Ranidae > Pelophylax > Pelophylax lessonae. The sequence continues at coordinate 758,758,449 of NC_138768.1, forward strand.
GTTGCCTGTACTGGAACATCCAGTCAGAACGAGGGAGCTCCCACCTGGCCGTTTATATACAATGGCCGTGTGGGAGGAGGTTAAAGGCCTCATTTCTATTTGAATGATGGGCTTTACCAAAAAGCTGTGATTTAGTTTTGATTGTCCACAGCACATTCTTCCAAAATGGTTTTGGCAAAGTCTTTGGTTTTGATTTTTTTTTTTCTCTTTCTTCTTCGTCCAGGGAAATTAGGCACAGTGCCATGGGCTGTGAACTTCTTGACAGTTGAAGAGACAAGAACTCACTGCTCAAGGTGGTGTAATTGCCTGATGACTCACACCGGTGCATGCCCCGGCTCTGTGGAAACTTGATAAAGGAAAAGGAATTGGCAGCACTCCAGGTTGAGTCAAAATCCAGATTTATTGACTGGACATCCAAATATGACAATCGTGACAAGGTAGACGCGTTTCACACACTGACTGTGTGCTTAATGATTTGGATGTCCAGTCAATAAATCTGGATTTTGACTCAACCTGGAGTGCTGCCAATTCCTTTTCCTTTATCAACTTCTTGACAATGTTGTGCACAGTGGACTCAGGAACATTAAGATCTCTGGAGATGGACTTGTAACTTAAAGCGGAGTTCCGGCCACAAAATCGATTTTGGGCCATCCGCTTGCTAAGGGGAACCTGAAAGAGAAATGGATAGTGACGATTTTTTTTTTTTTGGTCACTTACCTTATTATAGAAAAAATATACTCGCCTTCCTTCCACTTCCTCCCTCTGCGGGCGCGGCCCGCGCCGTCGCCTCCAGTTTGTGATGATTCCTGGGAGCTGAACGTCATTGCTCCCAGGAATCAATGCGCCTGCCCCGCTCGTCACTTCCGGTGCAGGCGCGGCATTCACTGCTAAACTGCTTCATGGATGCCGTGCCTGCACCGGAAGTGACGAGCGGGGCCGGTGCAGTGCATTGTGGGACTCCGACATCACAGAAGAGGACACGAAGAGGGACGCTGTGGCTTCAGCTGCCCACACCTGAGATGGCAGCGCTGGAGAAGAAATTTTCAAGGTAAGTATTTCTTCTTACAGGTAAGTGCGACCTCAAATTGACCCCCGAGGCCGGAACTCCGCTTTAAGATTGTCCATGCTTTTCCACAATTGTTCTGAAATCCTTAGACCATTCTATGCTGCTCTTTCTCTTCCCCATGCTCCGTGTGGACAGACATTTTAACTGGTTGGCGGTATGATTTCTATACTGTGAGTTTAATTACAAACTATAGGATCATCACAAACTTGGAATGCAATTATTTCTTACAGTTTTGTGAAGGTGACTATAATATTGTCAAGTCTATTTTTGGAGTTTTGCGTAGAATGTGTCAGATTTGGCTTCTTTTTGCCCCACTTTTTTGTGTCCTACCAATACAAAGAAAAGGAATAAACATGAGAATGCCTAAACCTTTGTAATTGCAACAGTTTTCTGGGTGCAATGGTGCATTACCTGATAGAAATGCAGGGTTGGCTATATTTTTGGCCTTGACTGCATTTTTCTGCTCCACGAGTCACGCGTTTGCATACAAATACAAAAGTACAAATACTTTGGGCCCGGGAGCACAGGGATTTGCATACAACTGCAGCCGGGTGCCAATATTTTTGGCCATGACTATATATTGTCCTCCGTACTGATATGAATGAGCCCTTAGGCTGGATTGCACAGTTCCATGTGGGTTGAAGTGCATGTGGTAATGCAGTACATGTGTAGGTGTAAACGGGCCCACTCACACTAGAGGGCTGAGAACTCACATGTTACCCAACATACACCTTCCCTTCTCACTTCTGTTGCAGTGCATTGCAATACACTACTGTGCGCTGCACTGCTAAAAATTCTGCATTCACAATTTTTTCTCATTTGTGGTGTGTTGGGCAGCCCATTTAAATTAATTTCGGAGGAGCACTACGCAGAAGGGCATAGATGTAAACCAACTACATAGAAAAGAATAGGATTTTTACTTGAATGATTTGCCTAAAGCATAGGCGGAACTTTCCTGACTAGTCTAAGTTTAGGCTGCAGGAAATGTGTTTGCTAAACACGTCAAGAGGGTTTGGTGTTCATCGGTGTGCCGATCTATACGCTCCCTGAATGTAATCTCATACAGTACATGCTCAGGCTAAATATTTTGAATAGTTGATGGTATGCCACCATACTACGCCAGTGAACTTTACCAGTGTGTGATGGCTTTCTAGCTTTGTTTGGTGATGCCATTGTCCTGCTTGTCACCGGGTCACTTGATTCTGTCGGAATATTTGGCGTAGGTTTGGTCTTCTCCTCCCACAATCTCACAATGCTTTGTCTAGCTCTGTCACTCTTTCTGCTTCATGTGTTTCCTGTGCTGGAGGCTGTCATGGCCCTCGTGATGAGAGGCTGAACTCGCTCTTCGTTTACAGTCATATGTCCTGATCTATGTACAGTCAGTAGGTTCAAATAGCAACTCCTAACGTACTTCTGAGGCATCAGTAACTATAATCTGGCTGATAAACATACGGTATCTATGAAGTCTTCTACAAGTCTTTGGACATTTATAAACCACTTAAAGCAACTTGAAAGGAGACCAGGAGGTTCACTGCTGGTCAAATGCACCTGTCAAATAATGTAAAATGATCTCAGAACTGTCAAATGTAAAATGATCTCAGAAGCATCTCAACTGGTGTCATAAACACAGGCCCCAATTCTGTTCATGTCCACAATTATTAAAGAGGAGGTCCATCCCCCCCCCCCCCCCCCACACAAAAAAAATTAAAAGTCAGCAACTACAAAGCTCAGGGAGCAGAGAATCTGCAATGCATGGAATAAAGCAGGGATTTTCTTTACTTTTTCAATACGTTTTTTTTTAGAGAAGCGAATACAGGACATGAATGTATGGAACTTTGCTTTATTTTTATTGATTTAATGCTTATGCGATTTCTTCTTTTAAGCAAATATCACATACAGGTGTATTCTATATTTGCTTTCACAGGCAGAATAACTTCACCTTTCTGATCACCAGCATATTTTACTCAACTCAATTATTTACAGTATCACAAAAGTGAGTACACCCCTCCCATTTTTGTAAATATTTTATTATATCTTTTCATGTGACAACACTGAAGAAATTACACTTTGCTACAATGTAAAGTAGTGAGTGTACAGCTTGTATAACAGTGTAAGTCTGCTGTCCCCTCAAAATAGCTCAACACACAGCCATTAATGTCTAAACAGCTGGCAACAAAAGTAAGTACACCCCTAAGGGAAAATGCCTAAATTTGGACCCAATTATCCATTTTCCCTCCCTGGTGTCATGTGACTCGTTAGTGTTACAAGGTGTCAGGTGTGAATAGGGAGCAGGTGTGTTAAATTTGGTGTTATCACTCTCTCTCTCATACTGGGAGGAGAAGACCAAACCCACGCCAAATATTCCGACAGAATCAAGTTACCCGGTGACAAGCAGGACAAGGGCATCACCAAACACAGCTAGAAAGCCATCACACACTGGTAAAGTTCATTGTTGTAGTATGCTGGCATACCATCAACTGTTCAAAATATTTAGCCTGAGCATGTACTGTATGAGATTACATTCAGGGAGCGTATAGATCGGCACACCGATGAACACCAAACCCTTTTGTTCAACATGGCACCTCATGGCAAAGAACTCTGAGGATCTGATAAAAAGAATTGTTGCTCTACATAAAGATGGCCTAGGCTATAAGAAGTTTGCCAAGACCCTGAAACTGAGCTGCAGTACAGTGGCTGAGACCATACAGCGTTTTAACAGGACAGGTTCCACCCAGAACAGGCCTCACCATGGTGACCAAAGAAGTTGAGTGCACGTGCTCAGCGTCATATCTAGAGGTCGTCTTTGGGAAATGGATGTACAGTGCTTTGCGAAAGTATTCGCCCCCCTTGAACTTTGCGACCTTTTGCCACATTTCAGGCTTCAAACATAAAGATATAAAACTGTAATTTTTTGTGAAGAGTCAACAACAAGTGGGACACAATCATGAAGTGGAACAAAATGTATTGGATATTTCAAACTTTTTTAACAAAAAACTGAAAAATAGGGCGTGCAAAATTATTCAGCCCCCTTAAGTTAATACTTTGTAGAGCCATCTTTTGCTGCGATTACAGCTGTAAGTTGCTTGGGGTATGTCTCTATCAGTTTTGCACATCGAGAGACTGAAATTTTTGCCCATTCCTCCTTGCAAAACAGCTCGAGCTCAGTGAGGTTGGATGGAGAGCATTTGTGAACAGCAGTTTTCAGTTCTTTCCACAGATTCTCGATTGGATTCAGGTCTGGACTTTGACTTGGCCATTCTAACACCTGGATATGTTTATTTGTGAACCATTCCATTGTAGATTTTGCTTTATGTTTTGGATCATTGTCTTGTTGGAAGACAAATCTCCGTCCCAGTCTCAGGTCTTTTGCAGACTCCATCAGATTTTCTTCCAGAATGGTCCTGTATTTGACTCCATCCATCTTCCCACCAATTTTAACCATCTTCCCTGCCCCTGCTGAAGAAAAGCAGGCCCAAACCATGATGCTGCTACCACCATGTTTAACAGTGAGGATGGTGTGTTCAGGGTGATGAGCACTGTTGCTTTTACGCCAAACATAACGTTTTGCATTGTTGTCAAAAAGTTTGATTTTGGTTTCATCTGACCAGAGCACTTTCTTCCACATGTTTGTGTCTCCCAGGTGGCTTGTGGCAAACTTTAAACGACACTTTTTATGGATATCTTTTAAGAAATGGCTTTCTTCTTGCCACTCTTCCATAAAGGCCAGATTTGTGCAGTATACGACTGATTGTTGTCCTATGGACAGAGTCTCCCACCTCAGCTGTAGATCTCTGCAGTTCATCCAGAGTGATCATGGGCCTCTTGGCTGCATCTCCGATCAGTCTTCTCCTTGTATGAGCTGAAAGTTTAGAGGGACGGCCAGGTCTTCGTAGATTTGCAGTGGTCTGATACTCCCATTTCAATATTATGGCTTGCACAGTGCTCCTTGAGATGTTTAAAGCTTGGGAAATCTTTTTGTATCCAAATCCGGCTATAAACTTCTCCACAACAGTATCTCGGACCTGCCTGGTGTGTTCCTTGTTCTTCATGATGCTCTCTGCGCTTTAAACGGACCTCTGAGACTATCACAGTACAGGTGCATTTATACGGAGACTTGATTACACACAGGTGGATTCTATTTATCATCATTAGTCATTTAGGTCAACATTGGATCATTCAGAGATCCTCACTGAACTTCTGGAGAGCGTTTGCTGCACTGAAAGTAAAGGGGCTGAATAATTTTGCACGCCCAATTTTTCTGTTTTTTTTATTTGTTAACAAAGTTTAAAATATCCAATAAATTTCGTTCCACTTCATGATTGTGTCACACTTGTTGATTCTTCACAAAAAAATTACAGTTTTATATCTTTATGTTTGAAGCCTGAAATGTGGCAAAAGGTCGCAAAGTTCAAGGGGGCCGAATACTTTCGCAAGGCACTGTGTGTGTGTGTGTGATATATATATGTGTATGTATGTATGTGTGTGTGTGTGTGTGTGTGTGTGTGTGTGGCACCCTAACAGCAGGGTTGTGATTCTCTAGGTAGAGTGTCAGGGCTTCCTGATGTGCCTGCTGAGGGGAGAAGTGTCCCCACTGGCTCCTGTGAGAGGCTTCTCATAGGGCATTGTGGGAAGACCAATCAGGGGACACATCCCAGCTTGTAACTACCCCAGAAGGCGGATTATGCTGCAAAGGGTTCTGGGAGTGGGTATAAGTATGGAGGGAAGTGCGTGACACAATGTCTTTGGCAGTAGCAGAGTCCCAGGAAGGAGAGTGCGGCTGTCTCTCCTCCTGTCTGAGGAAGGTGGATGTCTCGGGGTGTCGCCTGAGTGTCCAGAGAGAGAGCCGAGTTGAGCTGTGGGGATCCAGTGTGCCTGCAGAGAGAGAGAGGGGTCCAGTCCCAGGAAAGCCTACACAGGTCGTGAGTACTGCGCATTGCCCCTGGGGGTCTGCCTGAAGTTAGAGGGGACAACTCCGGAAGAGATTCTGGGATCCAATGTCAACTAGCTGTAAAAGGTGTACATAGTCAGTGGACCCTGAAGAGTTCAAGGTTAAAGGGGACACCTGTAGTTGGGCCCTGAAGTGTGCAGAGTGTGTCAGTTAAAGCTACAGCCATACAGGATTCTACATCATACTGCCTCAAGCCAAGCAGGGCGAAGGAAAGTATTCAGTGACTTTTACAGTAAAACAGGGCCAGAGGTACTACAGTTCTTAGACCTGGATCTTCTGGACTACAAGTCGAGGATTCAGCATTTTCATTGTTCTACTTAGCGAGCGTTGGCTGGCGCCGGTTGGTGTCAAGGAAGCACCAATGGGCATTTTTCAGAAGCAAAGTCCCAAGTGTAATGAGTTGGAGCCTAAAGGAGTATCCCACTCATTCCCTTCTCCCATCCCCTTAAATTAAATAACAAAACCACAAACAAAGATGCCGGAGTTGTCACTGCTTCAGTTCTCACACCCAGGGTCGCAGCCCACATGGCCTGGAGAGGTTGCTGGTACTGATGGCAGACCCACATCAGGCCATAGGCCTGGAAAACTTGAGAGATATATATATATATATATATATATATATATATATATATATATATATATATATATATATATCCTAAAAATAATAAATGAAAATAGGTATACAATATATTGCTTTATTCCAACAATTGGAAATGAAACACTTGAGATCTAACTCCATGTTCAACCCAGAAAGGCTCATGGTTCCCAAACGATGGATCCACTGTGTTTCGTTTTGGGAAATGGCCCTTTTTAAATTTCCTCCCTTGCAGCGGGGCGCAACCCTGTCTATCCCATTAAAACTCAAACAGTAGGATCTTTCCCATGATGAAATGATTACATAGGCTACGATTTCTATAGCCCTTTATGTTATTTATGTGTTCTCTAAGCCTAACTCCCAGCTTTCTAGTTTTTCGGCCCACATATTGGAGCCCTCAGGGACAGGCTAGGAGATATTGGACATGCGTGGTTTGACATGTGATACATTTTTTTTTTTTTTTTTTAAAGGACTCCCCACGTGAATGTGATTCAAAATGTGTGGTTTTTCTCTTTCTAAATATAGAAGTTCTACAAATCATACATTTGCCACAACTATAAAATCCCACATTATGAGCTAATTTCAAACTTATTGTTGGGGGCTTAGTATAAATTAACTGTGGTCTATCTGGCAAAACTTTCCGTAGTTCTACATCCTTTAACAATATCGGCCAATGCTGTTTGATAATTTTCTCTATCTGTTTATATTGTCGGGTAAAGCCTGTCATAGAAGCAACTCCAAAATCTTTTTTAAACAAAGCCTCTCTATTCATATCGCCTACTGTTCTTTTAACTTGCTCTAAATCTTTAACCCCATAGCCCTTCTCACAAAACCTTTCCATCAAAATATTTGTCTGCATATCATAATCATCCCTTTTATTACAATTCTGTCTTACACTCATCATCTGGCTTTTGGGGATGGCTCCCAACCATCTGGGGTGATGGCAACTCCCCAAAGGGATAGATCCTTTCCTATCAACTTCCTTTAAAAAGGGTTTTGGTTAAAAGTTGATTATTCCATTTGTATACTACAAGGTCCAAAAAATTATGTTCTAAATCAAAAGTTGCTGAAAATGAAATGCCATATCTATATCTATTATCACTAATTACATTATTGTAGAAAAGATTCCTGTGACCCCCCCCCCCCCAAACCTCCCCATTTGTAAAACCTCAATTGTGGGATGCTATTATCAAATATGGCATGGCTTCCTTCTGCCAATGACTCATGAAAAGGTTCACCACTGATGGGGCATATTTGGCACCCATGGCCACTCCTTTCTTCTATCTAAAGAATTTCTTCTCATGCCAAAAGAAGTTGTGGCTCATGGCCAAATCTATTAATTTCAGTAGGAACTCTTTTTGTTTTGTTTTAATATTGGTGCCATTTAAGGCTCACTATACTGCATCAATTGCATGTTGTTGAATGTTGCTGTATAGGGAATTTGACATATTTTTTACATATACATACATCTACAAACTATGGTGTGTATATACTGAAATTTACGCAATCTATGAGGCTATACTGGTAATGGTGGTGATCAGCGACTTATAGTGGGACTGTGATAGTGTGATGGCCAATCTGGCACTAACAGAGATGCACAAACTGACACTGGCCTTTAATAGTGACACCAATACAGTGATGAGATATGATACTATGCACTGTATTAATGACATTGGCTGGAAAGGGGTTAACAATAAGGACTTGCTGTGTGCCCAACAATGTGTGTAATATGTGTTTTGCTTTTACTAACAGATCTGGCTGCTTTTGCTTTCTGCTTTGCAGGGAGAAGAAACTGCTAAATCACTGATCTGTGTACAGACAGAGCCCTGTGTGTTAGTAAACACAGGACTCAGCCTCGGTTCACACTAGGGCGACCTGTGAGGCGACCTGGTCGCCTCACAGGTCGCCGCAGGTCGCCTCCCATAGGGAAGCTGCGGACCCCTTCTAATAGGAGCGACACAAGTCGCTCCGACCTAGAAAAAGGGTCCGGAGCTTCTTTGGGGCGACCAGGAGGCGACCGCCATAGACTTCAATGTTATGAAGTCCGTGGTGGCCGCTCTCTCGGAGGTCGCCCCTGAAAGTAGCGTCGCGCTAGTGTGAACCGGCGCTCAATGCTGTGTGTGGCTAAAGCCGATCAGCAGGTCTCAGCCATAAATCATTGGCCACGACCTTCTGACAAAATCCCTCTGTAGCCAGTGACAGCGCAGGTTATCAGTGGGCACACCCATGCGTGCCCCTAACTTGGAACAGGCTGGATCATGTACATGTATGTGCCCCTGCTGCCCTTCAGTAAATTTATTGTGAACAGGCGGCAAGCAGTTAAAGTGACGCCAACTTAAAACGTCAACCATAAATCCAATCTTTATGTAAGAAGATTGCATGTTGGTGAGAATCCTTCATGCAGTTTCTGAAATGGTTCTAACTATCTTGTCCCTGCAGTGCCCCTTTTTATTAATTGCTTCTTCTGACTCACAGATGTTAAAATGATATGATTCTTGGAATTGCCTCAGAAATGTTCCACAAGCCCAGATTGGAATGTGACTGATGGATTGGCAACCACAGATAATACCACAGTGAGAGAAGGATCTTCACTTGATGCTGCCAGTCTAAGCAGAATTGGACAGTAATTGCTGTGTCTGTAGGATCATTGAGGTCTTTGCAGACTCCGCTGCTGCGTGGTCGGATTGCACTAACCAGTATTGCTTCCTCAATATAATTCCCTAGCAGTGTCTGTTTGTGTTACAAATTATGTGTATCTATATTCAAATCTGCATAAGTAAACATAGCAGCTAGTAACGTCTTTTCACGTAGCATCACCTGCTGAAGCTGTAAAGAATTTGCATTCATTGCGTAGAAAAGGAAATCTAAAGTTCCGTGTTTTACTCTTAACTTCAGTACAAAAATGTTTCAAATACTTGTCATTGTCAAAAGCTGAATTTTTCCTGTTTTATAGATTTTGATTTATCCCCCCCCCCCCCCAAGCTGGCCTTTTTTTCTTTTTCCCAGTAATGCTAATAATCTTCCAGAATATTGTTATGCTTCTTCCCCAAAGACTTTAAGGCTGGGTTCACAACATAAATGCGAAATGGATGCGTTTTTAACTACTTCCATTTGGGATAACATGCGAGTGTAACCAGCTTTCAGTGGAGCTGGTTCACACATGTCTGGGGCGGTTGCGGTGCAGTTTTAAAAAGGGTCCTGTGCGTTTTTGGGTTTGGTTCAGGTGCGAATTCAGGAAAAAAATTGCACATGAATCGTTGAACAGAAACGCACAGGACACCAGACTGCAAACCGCAAATATGTGAACCCAACCTTTACTTGGTTTTTATACAGCCCTTGGGGCACTTTTGACACCAACAATGAGGCATAATTCATGCTACTGACATCAACAATGGAGGACTATTTCTCCCACTGACACCAATAATTGGGCACCTTTCCTCCCTCGGGCACAAATGACAGGGCACCATTCCTACCCCTAATACCAAAGATGGGGAACGGTTTACTCCCACTGGTGCCAGGACAATTACTACTCAGTCACAGTCCAGCCCTCCCCCCTCCCCCCCCCCCCCCCAAAAGTCTGAAGCACAGTACACTGGCGCTTTGTTTAGAACGTGTGAAAAAGGTGTTTAACCACTTCAATACAGGGCACTTTCCTCCCTTCCTGCACAGGCCAATTTTCCCCTTTTAGCGCTGTTGCATTTTGAATGACAATTGCGCGGTCATGCAACACTGTACCTACACCAAATTTATGTCATTTTCCCCCCACAAATAGAGCTTTCTTTTGGTGGTATTTGATCACCTCTGGTTTTTTCCTTTTTGCTAAACAAATAAAAAAAGACCAAAAAGTTTGAAAAAAAAAAAAAAGTTTTTTTGTTTTGTTATACAATTTTGTAAATAAATACGTTTTTTCCTGCACTGACGGGGTGGCACTGATGGGGTGGCACTGATAGGTAGCACTGATATGCAGCATTTGTGGGCCCTGATAGGCGGCATTGATGGGCACTGATAGGTGGCACTGACGGGCACTGATAGGTGGCACTGATGGGCACTGATAGGCGGCACTGGTGGGCATTGATGGGTGGCACTGAGCGCGGCACTAATGGGCACTGATAGGCGGCACTGGTGGGCAATAATGGGCACTGGTGGGCGACACACAAATCTGGCAATGATGGGCACTTGTGGGCAGCACTGATAGGGAGGGCACTGGCGGGCAGCACTGATGGGGAGGGCAATGGGGGGCTCCCTGAGCCCTTATTGCCATCCCTGGTGGCCATGGTGGGAACCCCTGGGGTCATGGGTGGGCATCCCCCCCGAGGGTCTGCACTGGTAATCAATGATCTGATTACCAGTGCCGAATGTCAGGGGAGCCGCCGATCGGCGCTCCTTTACTCATGCCTGTCAGCACGAACTAAGAAAAGCCGATCAACAGCTGTTCCTGTTTACTATGTGACCAGCCGTGATTGGACACGGCTGATCACATGGTAAAGAGCCTACGTCAGAGGCTCTTCCCCGATATCGGAGATGCAGGGTGTCCGGCTGACACCTCGCATGACCGATTGCCGCTCTGCGCGCCCCCATATGACGTCCGGTCAGGATAATACAACCACATTCCCGCCGTCAGTCTGTTATAGGGTGGGCGGGAAGTGGTTAAAGGCTCATTTACATCTGCGTCCCTCTCTGAAGAGAGCAGTGATCTGCGACTGGCAGTCATTCAGGAAGCAATGCTGCCACCTCCTGAATGCTTCTTTTCTTAGTGTGACAGCCAAACTGGCTTCTTGAATAGGAATACCGCGCCACAGCTGCAAGCCTAATGTTTGGCTCGCTGTTGCGGCACAACCTCATTCCCATAAAGGGGTTGTACCGCTGTTCCGCGCCTACAGCAGGGCTGCAAAGGCTGCTCTTCACAGAGCTGTAGCCACGGGTGAGCAGAGATATAGTTATGTCCTCTCTCACCGCCCACCCCCCCCCCCCCCCACGTGTGGAAGTTTACCCGCTTGATGGCCGCCGGGGAGAGGCTGCCAGAAGTAGTGTAAGTAGTAACAAGCTGCATTTGGGTGGCAGGTGACAAAATATAAAATAAAAATAACAGTGCAAACACTCAAGGCCAATTACAAAACACCTCCAAATAAGCTAATAAATGAAAATAGTGCAGCGCAAGAATCATTCATATTTTAAAAAACATATAAATCTTATAAAAAATATATGAGAAAATCCAAAATGTCCATAAAAAGTTCATAAAAAAGGTCCCCGATGGTGCAAAGTGGTGTCTCTACATTGAACATATGGGTGTCCTAATGTGCAGCACCTCCACCATACAGACAGATGGCCGCTCACCTTAGGACCATGACCGCCTGAACCAGCAGGACAGTCAAACAAGCATTCCCATGAAGGGATCTACTAGTCTCCCAATGGTTAGAGTTAATCCACAACTGCCAATGGAATCGTGGATAGCGATATAAAAGCAAATGGAATTTAGTGCTCTCTGTTATTTATTCATTTATTCAGTAAATGTAAAATCATTGAAAATTCTGGCACTTGTCACAAGTGCAGAAACGAGTGCTCTGTGTATATGCATATACGATAAGATGGCCATGGGTAACGTCATGCGTGGCTCAGTCCCCAGTATGCGTTACATCCTAGACAGGCAAGTGACACGCTGCATTTGGGTGGCAGGTGTCTGTGGCAAGTGAAATGCCGCATCTGGGTGGCAGGTGACGATGATGTACAGAATATCGGCACCTGTGAACTATCGGCCTGAAAGGTGGTCAAAAATCAGTCTCGGCCCTGAAAACCATATCGGTTGACCCCTAGTCAGAATGGCAGTCTGCCTATGCAAACAAGGCAGAATGCCATTCTGTCAGTGCAGAAGGCATGGATCCTGTGTTCCTGTAAAGCAGGGACACGGATCCATGCCTTCCACCAGTAAAAGCACCCCCCCCACTACACTGAAACACCAGCTAGGAACACATTTAACCCTTTGATCGCCCCTGATATTAACCCCTTCCCAGCTAGTGACAGTGCATGTTTTTAGCACTGATCGCTGTATTAGTGTCACTGGTTCCCAATAAAGTGTCAGTTGTCCGATTTTGTCCGCTGCAATATCGCAGTCCTGCTATAAGTTGCTGATCGTAAAAAGTAGTAAAAATAAATAAAATAAATAAAAATTCCATAAATATATCCCATAGTTTGTAAACACTTTAACTTTTGTGCAAACTAATTAATATATGCTTATTGGGATTTTTTACCAACAATATGTAGCGGAATACATATTGGTCTAAAATAATGAAGAAATTTTTTTACATTTTTTTTATTGGATAGGTTTTAGAGCAGAAAGAGAAAATGTCTTTTTTGTTTATAGCGCAAAATCTAAAACGCTAAGGTGATCAAATACCACCAAAAGAAAGCTTTTTGTAGGGGGGGGGGAATAAAAAGGACATACATTTTATTTGGGTACAGTGTCGCATGACTGCACAATTTTCAAAGTAACGCAGTGCCGTGTCGCAAAAAATGGCCTGGTCAGAAAATCTTCAGGAGGTCAAGTGGTTAAACCTTCTGCATTCAGAACCATATTAACCGGTTGCCGACCGCTGCAAGTACATATACTGCGGCGGTCAGCCCCGTGCAGGCAAAGTGACGTACCGGTACCGCACTCCCGCCCCCCGCTCACTCTGATCCCCGCGCGCGTGACCGGTGGACCCGATGCCTGCCGGTCACTCGCGATCGTCAGTTACAGAGGGAGAAAGGCAGGCGGCTAGTGTAAGCAAAGCCGCCTGTCACTCTCCCTTGTGTAACAGCAGAGATCATACGGTCCTGCTATGTAGGATCGTATGTCTCTGTAGTTACATCAAAAGCCACGCCCCTTTACAGTAAGAAGCACGCCCCTAGGGGCACACTTAACCCCTGGTTGTCTAATAAAGGTAACCCCTTCCCTGCCAGTGTAATTTTTACAGTAACAGTGCATATGTATAGCACTGATTACTGTAGTAATGTCACTGGTACCCCCAAAAGTGTCAAAAATGTCAGTCAAGGGTCCGATCTGTCCGCCGCAATGTCGCAGTCCCGCAAAAAATCGCAGATCGCCGCCATTACTCGTTAAAACAAACAAAAAAAAACAAAAATGACAAAAATCTTTCCCTTAGTAAACGCAATAACATTTGCGCAAACCAATCAAAATACGCTTTTTGTGTTTTTGTTTTTTTTTCCAAAGATATGTAGCAGAAAAATGTTTTTGATTTTTACCTTTTTTTTTTTTTGGGAATTTCATATAAAAAAATGTGAAAAATATTATTTTTGCAAAATTGTCGCTCTTTTTTTGTTTATACCGCGTGATCAAAAAATCGCACAGGTGATCAAATACCACCAAAAGAAAGCTCTTTGTGGGGAAAAAAAAACGTCAATTTCATTTGGGTACAGCGTCGCACGACCGCGCAATTGTCCGTTAAAGTCACGCAGTGCCGAATCTCAAAATACCCCCTGGTCAGGAAGGGGGTAAAATCTTCCGGGGCTTAAGTGGTTAAGGAGGCTGAAACACTGGTCCTTCTTGGAGGAAATTCTACTCCTGGCCTTGGCCTGTGTTGAAGAGGAGGTTCTGCCTGTCTGTTGCTCTGCTCACACTTTTATGTGAATTGGGTGTGGATTTCCCCGCATCCAATTCGCATGGAAGGAGAGCATGGGCATCCGCAGAACTTTTTTCAGGGGGACATCATTTTAAGGTCACCCATGCTCCGCCCCTTTTCAACAATGTAAGGAAGGGGAGCGGCTTAGTCATTCTACTCATTTTGAGTATTTTTTTTTAAAGAGCAAACAGCAGCATTTATTTTTAAAGCATTTATTAACCTAAAAAAAAAAAAGCATGTTATACAGCACAGTGCTTTGCTGTGTAATTTGTCCTCTTCTATCACCTAAAATACCTGGCTGATCCTGCCTGGCTATGTCCTCCCCGCTATAAAATGACCACGGTATACCATGGCTGCTGAGACCTGACACTGTGCTCAGTTTATGTGCCTCCATCATCCTCATCCCTCCTTTCGTCCTTTTGTCCTCTCTCCCCCCTCTCTCCCGGCCTGTCTGCTCTGCTCCTGTGTCAATGCCCCCCCCCCCTTCTCTCCTGCTGCTGTAGTTTCATTTAAAGTTTCATATCCTGTCTACAGTCTGTTTAATAATCCTTTGTGGCCGTGTCTGTGTTCTATAAAAATAAGCCATTCTTTACAAGTTTTCAGAGCGCCACTCACCACTCATGTGACCCGCTGCCTCTATCCTCCTCTCCCGACTGACATCAGTCAGGAATCCTCTTCCCCGCCCCTGCAGGCAGCTGTCAGACGGGGAGAGGAGAGAGCCGATGGGTCACGTGGGCGGCCCTCTGAAAACTGGTAAAGAACAGCTTATTTTTTTAAAACGCCTACACAGACACACAGGATTGTTAAACAGACCAGGCAGGATGGTATAAAGTGGCTTAACAACCACTTGAAAGGGGAAGTTGAGATTCCAGGGGGGGCATTGCCCCCCCCCCCCCCCGCTTGCCCCTACCTGCGGACGCCCATACAGGAGAGTGTAGGTTGCTCTCAATGGAGCCGGTTCACACACCCCTGGGGCGGCCGCGATCCACCCTGTAAAAGGGTCCTGTGTGTCATTGGCTCCGCTTCAGGTCCGAATTCAGGCAAAAATTTGGACCTGATTCACACCTGAAACCAAGAACAGGGATGCACCGTACCCCTGCTGCGAGTCGTGGGCGCATCTAGTGTGAACCCAGCCTGGAGCCAGCTCATATGACCAAATTCTTGATCATTTGGTTATGTGAGAAGCACTGAAGGGAATCTGGAGCACCATTTTCTCAAAGTATTCATATATAGTGATTGAAAAAAATATTTGATCCCCTGCTGATTTTGTACGTTTGCACACTAACAAAGAAATGATCAGTCTATAATTTTAATGGTTGGTTTATTTTAACAGTGAGAGACATAATACCAACAACAGAAATCCAGAAAAAATGCATTTAAAGTTATAAATTAATTTGCATTTTAATGAAAGAAAGAAAAGTATTTTATCCCCTATCAATCAGCAAGATTTCTGGCTCCCAGGTGTCTTCTCTACAGGTAACAAGCTGAGATTAGGAGTACTCTCCCGGTTCACACTGGGGCAGCTTGTCAGGCAACTTAGCCGCCTAAGGCTGGCCATACACTATACAATTTTCTTGTTCAACTTTCCTTTAGATTTACCAAAACCATGTAATATAGGGTCAAACCTAAACATTTTCAATTTGTATGCAGTCAGGCAGGCCCTTGCACTACGTCGTTTAAGGTAAATCTAAAGGAAATTGAATAAGAAAATTGTATAGTGTATGGCCAGCCTAACAAGTCATGCTCCATTTAGTGCAATGGAACCGTTCTTATCGGAGCAACTCAAGTCGCTCCGACTTATAAAAAGGTTCCTGCACTACTTTAGGGGCGACTTGCATTGACTTGTATTAGAGAAGTCATTTGCAAGCCACGCTGAAGTCGGGCGACTTTGAAGCCGTCCCAGTGTGAACCGAGCCTTAAAGCTAGTGCTCCTAATCTCAGCTTGTTACCTGTAGAAAAGACACCTGTCCACAGAGGCAATCAATCAGATTCCAAGCTCTCTACCATGGATAAGACAAAAGAGCTGTCCAAGGATGTCGGGGGCAAAATTGTAGACCTACACAAGGCTGGAATGGGCTATAAGACAATCGCCAAGCAGCTTGGTGAGAGGGTGACAACAGTTGGTGCGATTATTTGCAAATGGAAGAAACACAAAATAACTGTCAAATCTCCCTCAGTCTGGGGCTCCATGCAAGATCTCACCTTGTGGAGTTTTAATGATCATGAGAACGGTGAGGAATCAGCCTAAAACTACATGGGATAATTTTGTCAATGATCTCAAGGCAGCTGGGACCATAATCACCAGGAAAACAATTGGTAACACACTACGCTGTGAAGGACAAATCCTGCAGCGCCTGCACGGTTCCCCTACTCAAAGCACATGTACAGGCCCGTCTGAAGTTTTCTAATGAACATCTGAATGATTCGGGGGAGAACTTGGTGAAAGTGTTCTGCTCAGATGAGACCAAAATCTAGATCTTTGGCATCAACTTGACTCACTGTGTTTGGAGGAGGAGGAATGCTGCCTGTGACCCCAAGAACACCATCTCCAACATCAAACAGGGTGGTAAAAAATTATGCTTTGGGGGTTTGCATTTGAAAATGGGTCGTGGATGGGTATTCCAGCATGACAGTGACCCAAAATGCACTGCCAAGACAATAAAGGAGTTGCTCAAGAAGCACATTAAGGTCCTGGAGTGGCTTAGCCAGTCTCCAGACCTTAAACCCAGAGAAAATATGTAGAGGGAGTTGAAGGTTTGGGTTACCAAACAGCAGCAGCCTCGACACCTTAATTACTTGGAGAGGATCTGCAAAGAGTGGTACAAAAATCCCTCCTGAGATGTGTGCAAACCTGGTGGCCAAATACAAGAAATGTCTGACCTCTGTGATTGCCAACAAGGGTTTTGCCACCAAGTGCTAAGTCAGGGCTCGACAAACCCCGGGCGCCAGGTCGCATTGGCGACTAGAATTAGCGACCTGGCGCCTGGGATGCACTGCAGGAGGTGTCCCTTCTGCTCCTCCTACCCCCTCCCCGAGTGCGCGGACTACCGCGCCATCCGATAATTGAGGCCGCGGCTTTTCGGCCTTATTCAGTGAAAGACACTTCCAACAGGGGACTGGCGCCCTCTTGTGGTGGCTGGGAGTTTGACAAGCAGTCACTAATGGCTCTATTTCCCCTGCCTCTTCCCAAGAGGAGATGAGACTAATGTTTTTGCAGGCTTCATCTCCCTGTCCACTTACCTTTGCTTAAAGGTAAGTGGACAGGGAGTGTGGTTATTATTCATTTATGTTTTAAATTATTAAAAAAAAAAAAAAAAAAAAAATACATTATTTTATATATATATAGTATGTATAATTTTATTTTTTATTTTTTTCATCATCGCCATGCCACAGCCACACAGCCGAAGGCCCCTTTCACATAGGCTGTCTGATCAGGTCCGCCTGTCAGTTTTTCAGGCAGACCTGATCGGACCCTT
The DNA here is from genome assembly GCF_965119305.1 of Pelophylax lessonae. Classification (NCBI taxonomy): domain Eukaryota; kingdom Metazoa; phylum Chordata; class Amphibia; order Anura; family Ranidae; genus Pelophylax; species Pelophylax lessonae. Next base: position 758,776,150 of record NC_138768.1, read on the forward strand.
CAGTCTGCTCTATGGAGCAGTAATATGCCGCCATCTGATCCTGTCCACCAAAAACAGACGGATGGTGGTTCTATTTTCTATCCATCCCATGGATCGGATCAGATGGCATCGGATGGAAACAGACAGACAGTCTGTTTCCATCCGATTGCCCTATAGAGAGTCAGGTTCTAGTCGTCTTTATGTGTAAATTTAGTATGTTATGTTTTTGAAAATAAAGCTTGGTTGTAAGTAAAAAAAAAAAAAAAAAAAAAAACTGGCTCCTAGCTTTTTTCGCTGGCTCCTAGATTTCAGGCAAATTTGTCAAGCCCTGTAGTCATGGGAAGGGGTTCAAATACCTATTTCACTCATTAAAATGCAAATTGATTCATAACTTTTATGAAATGCGTTTTTCTGGAAATGTTATTCCGTCTCTCACTGTTAAAATAAACCAACCATTAACATTATAGACTGATCATTTCTTTGTCAGTGTGCAAACATACAAAAACCAGCAGGGGATCAAATACTTTTTTTCCTTACTGTAGGCGGGGGTAATTATTATACATTGGTAATACCAGTACTCTGAGCATCTGTCGCTTGGGTGACAAATGGGCCACAGCAAAACCAAACTCTTTGAGAGTTACATTCAGTGCCTGTTCACATATATGTGATACGGTAACCCTGCAAATCCACGCATTGCATTCAAATCGCAGGCAGTTCACACTACCGTATGCGAATCGCTGGGGGTGTCAATACAAAGTTAATGACACCCCCAGATCAGTTTCGCATATCGCAGTGCAAACTGTCAATTCGGACATTAATCGGATCGCATAGATGTGAACCACCATGCGATCCGATTCTGCTGTGTACCCAAAAATGGGTCCTGTGCGTGTTGTGTCCGAATCCCATCTCAGTCATACAATCTACAAGCAGTCTACAAACACTACACACCAAAAGAGCTCCTTTATTGGCTAAACATTTTTGTGTTTTTTAAAGTAACACTCCATTTTTTTTCCTTCTTACAGCATATAAAATTGCTAGACATACCTTTTTGTAATTTAATATTATTTCAATATTGTTGTATGTTATATATAGGTTTCCCCATTATTCGGCTTGTGGTCCCTTTTAAAGGGGGTGATTTTTAAGGCATTGCTACACTGCGCCTCCTTATTGCATTAAATCTATTTGATGGACTGCTATTATAGATTGGTCCTCTTGTTTAACATGTGGTAATTGTATGTTTTTTAGAAAATATAGTTAAAATGTGTGAATTTTTTTTCAATGTGTTGACTACGTTTATTTGTACTTTTTTTTTTTGTTTTAAAGTCCTAAGCTCTCATTTGCTTTTGAAAGCGTTGCTTTTTGTCCTGTGTCCTATGTACCTGGGATGTGGTGGCCTTAGGACTTGCCCCAACCAATCCATTCTTGTTCCTGTGATTTGAAGGCAGTTTTGGAGCCTCCAAGGATGATTCGGAGGCTTAACCCACCTTCAAGGGCGCCCTAAAAATGAAGAGGAAACATCCAGCAGGTGTCTGTGAGGTGGCGTGTGAGGCAGAACACACTCCCACACAGGTGACAGGAGGGTGGACTTCTGTGACTGAGACCCTGCTAAGCAGCTGGTGACCTGGCTTTTGAACCCCTGAAGCAGGCAATAAAGTAACCCTGCTAAAGAGCAAGTTTTTACAGGCAGTGAGCGGAGTTTTGACTTTCGTACCAGGAGTTTGAACAGTTTTGTTTTCCGTCTGACTGTTTAATCTTTTTATTCTCTGATTCAACCCTTCTTTTACTGTCCCCAATCCATCTGCTGATAGCACAGAGCCCCAGGAGGCACTCTGCATGTGCTCAGTTTGCTGTGTATTACTAGAGTGTTTTTTTGGGAGGGTGCATGTGATCAGCACAGGGCCAATCAGTACTGTCCAGTCAGAGGGTCAGGAGTCATGCAGCCTCATAGGACAGTCAGAGTAGAATGAAAACTCCTACAAGCTTTACCGGACACTGAACGAAGTCACATGACTGTTATATATTGCTGATGAGAAAAGGTATTCAGCAGTTTATATTTACTAAAATAATTGCATTTCCATGTTGTGTGTACTGTGGGAAACCAGATATATTGAATGCAGAGTCCTGGGTTTAGTAACACCTTAGGGCCTCGTTCACACCTGTGTGTTTTAGGCCCTGTTCACACCTGAGCATTTTTCAGCTCATAAATCGCTCATCTCTGAGGTCTCAAAATGCCCAACAAGCAAAATCCTATTCATTTTAATGGCCTTTTTTCACATATGAGCGTTTTGTTGTCTGAACAAAATGCCTGAAGCTCAAAGTACATGAACTTTTTTTTTTTTTTTGCTCGATGGCAATGCCTGCCTCCAAACACCTGCAAAAAATGCCTGAAAATGATACGCTCGGCTGTGAATGGAGCCTTTATCCGCTTTTCAGTGCAGTGCAAACCTATTTTATATAGAGTTCAAATATAATGACTCCACATCTGTGCAATCTGTTTTACAGAGGATTTAAACATGCCATGGGTATATGTGAAATGACACCCCAAAATACATTCTACTGATTCTCCTGAGTACAAGGATACCACATGTGTGAGACATTTTGGGAGCCTAGCTGTGTAGGGGACCCCGAAAACCAATCACTGCCTTCCAACTTTTCTAAGGGCGTTTCGGATGTGTCAAGATGGCACAACCCCCCCCCCCCCCCTCCCAAATTAGCCCATTTTGGAAAGTAGACACTCCAAACTATTTGCTGAGGGGTATGTTGAGTCCATAGAGTATTTTATATTTTGCCAGAAGTTTTGGAAAAATGAAAATTTTTTATTTTTTTTTTTTCACAAAGTTGTCACTTAAATTGTTGATTTTACTCCTCACTACTTATCACAGTTTCGGAGGCCATAAAATGCCAAAATAACACAAAAGCCCCCCAAATAATCCCTTTTGGGAAAGTAGACATCTCAAGGTATTTACTAAGAGGCATGGCAAGTATTTTGCAGCTGTCATTTTGTTTTGGAAAATGAAGAAAGAAAAGAAAAATGTTTATTTTATTTTTTTTCGTTTTTCATTATTCAAAACTATGTGACAAAAAAGCAAGATCTGCAAAATACTCAACATGCCTCTCAGCAAATAGTTTAGGGTGTCTACTTTCTGAGAAGGGGTCATTTGGGGGGGGGGGGTTTGTGCTATCTTGGCATTTCATGGCCTTCGAAACTTTGATAGGTAGTGAGGAGTGAAATCAACAATTTACGCCCTTAGAAAGCCTGAAGGCGGTAATTGGTTTTCGGGGTCCTGTACACGGCTAGACTGCCAAAAAGTCTAGCAAATGTGGTATCCCCAAACTCAGGAGAAGCAGCAGAATGTATTTTGGGGTGTCATTCCACATATACCCATCCGCATGGTGGTGGCATCACTGTATTAGTGAGACTTCTTATCCTAAATAGTTTTCAAAGATGCATATCTACATATCCCTACTTATGCTGGACACCAGCGGTTTCTTTGCTTTATGGTCACAGACGGGCATTATCAATTTGTGGCGTTGCCCTTTGGTATCGCCTCCGCTCCCAAAGTGTTTACCAAGGTCTTAGCATCAGTATTGGCATTGCTGCGCCAGCGGGGGGATTGCGGTACTGGGGTACCTAGACGATCTCCTGTTGAGAGCGGACTCTCCTTCAGTCTTGTTGGGGGATCTGGCGGTCACTGTCAGAACTCTGCAGGATTTTGGTTGGAACATCAATTTCAAGAAATCTGCACTGACAACTGTCTTGCGACTGGATTATCTGGTCTTGACTCTGGATTCAGCCTTGGTCAAGGTGTTTGTTCCCCCAGACAAGCTGCAAAAGTTTCAGGAGGCGATTGGGATTTTGTTGCCGAACAATCTGTACTCCCTTTGAGTTTGTATGCGGACCTTGGGTATGATCCGAGGCAGTACCGTTTTCTCAGTTCCATATCAGACCTTTGCAAAGGGAGATTCTTGTCCTATGGAACAAGGATCCAAAGTCCTTGTACTCTGATTCGGTTAAGCCATAACACAAGGTCTGCTCTGTTGTGGGGATTCAGTCTCCAGCACTATGCCAGGGCAAGTCTTTCCTGCCGTTGATTTGGACGGTGGTGACCACAGATGCCAGCCTATCAGGCTGGAGCAGGGTGCTGGGGAAGCTCCGTGCCGAGGGTACCAGGACGATGGAAGAGTTGAAACTACTGATAAATGTTCTCGAGCTCAGAGCATTAAAGCTTTGTCTGAGCCATTGGACTAGTCTGCAAGATTGTCTGGTTCGGATTCAGTCAGACAACGCCATGTCTGTGGCTTACATCACCAGGGGGGCACCAAGAGCGTCTTGGCAGCCAAAGAGGTGGCCGAGAATCTGGCCTGGGCGGAAATTTTTTTTTCCAGCCCTCTCTGCTGTACACATTCCAGATGTGGAGACCTGGCAAGCAGATTGCCTGAGTCGTCAATTGTATCAAGGGGAGTGGTCCTTGCACCCGGAGGTGTTTTTATCTCCTGTGTGTTCAGTGGGGGACTCCCAAGGTCGATCAGTTTGCTCCTGGCCTCAACAAGAAGGTTCAGAGATTTGTAGCCAGGTCTTGAGATCCTGGGGCCAACGCCACAGACGCTCTGGTGGTTCCTTGGGGTCAGTATCGGCTAATTTATGCCTTTTCTCCCTTGAAACTCCTGCCAAGGCTTCTCCTTAGGATAGAGGTGGAAGGCATTCCGGTCATCCTCGCCGGTCTTGGTACGCGGACCTGATAAGGTTGGTTCCCGACGCTCCTTGGAGACTTCCTCTCGGGAAGATCTGCTATCCCTTGGCCCTATCCTCCATTCCTGCTTTACAGTCGCTGGCTTTAACGGCATGGCTGTTGAAAGCCAGGTGTTGAGAGATAGAGGTCTTTCTGACTTTGTGATTCCTATGCTGTTAAAGGCTAGACAGTTGACTACTAGGAAGATATATCAGCGTACATGGAAATCGTATATTTCATGGTGTGAATCACTGAAGGTGAACCCTTGCTTGTTTTCAGTAGCTAGGGTCTTGGTCTTTCTGCAGAAAGGAGTTTAACAGCGGTTGGCTTTGGGCACTATCAAAGCAAAGTGTCGGCTTTGACTATATATTTCCAATGCCTGTTAGCTAAGCATGCTTTGATTCGTACCTTTTTATACAGGGAATGCGCCATATGGCTCCTCCGAGAAGGTCCCTGCTACCTCCGTGGGACCTCAATCTGGTATTATCTGTTCTTTGCAAGCCTCCTTTTGAGAACATTCGGGAGATTTCTCTGCTTTCTTTGCCCCAGAAGGTTGCCTTCTTGGTGGCTATTACTTCCGCTCGCAGAGTATCTGAACTGGTGGCGTTGTCCTTCCGCTCACCTTATCTGGTGATACACAGAGATAAAGGGGTACTTTGACCTAATCAGTAATTTCTTCCTAAGGTTGTTTCTGATTTTCATCTGAATGAAGACATTGTGTTGCCTTCACTCTGCCCTAAGCCCAAACATTCTAAGGAATTTGCATTGCACTCTTTGGCTGTGGTTCGGGCGATCAGGTTCTACCTGGAGACCACTGAGTCTTTTCGAAAATCAGACGCTCTTTTTACCCTTACCGAAGGTTCTCGTAAGGGATTGGCTGCGTCTGCGGTGACCATATCCAGATGGATCAGGCAGATGGTAGTTCAGGCTTATTCACTGAAGGATCAGGTTCCTCCTTTCCTGGTAAAGGCTCATTCTACGAGAGCAATGAGTGCCTCTTGGGCTTTTCGCCATCAGGCGTCAATGCTGCAAGTCTGCAAGGCGGTAACTTGGTAGTCTGTGAATACGTTTACACAATTCTACAAAGTAGATGTGTTGGCATCTTGGGATCCTTCTTTTGGCCGCAAGGTTTTGCAGGCTGCTGTTTAAAGAGAGCTGTTTTTTTTTTTTTTTTTTTTCTTTGAGGGTGTATTGTGTTTTCAGGGTGAGCTCCAGTTGTTCCTGGTTGAGCTCTATGTTGGCTAAGTTTAGCCTTTGGGGAGTTATGTTTCCGTTTGCGTTGTCTTCCCACCCCTTATGAATATACTGCTTTGGGACATCCCTATAGTCTCTGACTAGATGGAGCTGCGTCTGTCGAGGAACTATAGAGAAAACTGGATTTTTGTAAGAACTTACCATAAAATCCTTTTCTCTGAAGTTCGACAGACGCAGCACCCACCCCTCTCCTTCTGAGTGAATGGGGTCTTATCTATTCTAAACACTGCTTGCAACTAAACTGTTTGCTAGCAGGGTGTGTGGGGTTATGCCTGCAGGGACAGCCCCCATTAGGTTTGGTTAAGATTTTGTCCTGCCTGGTGCCTATTCCTGATAGGAGGAGCATAACCCTATAGTCTCTGAGTAGATGGAGCTGCGTCTGCCGTAAAGGATTTTAGGGTAAATTCTTATAGAAAAAAAAAAAAAAAATCCAGTTTTTCCGAAACTTGTGGCAAAATATAAAATATTCAATGGAGTGTCTACTTTCCAAAATGAGGTCATTTTGGGGGGGGGGGGGTAAACCGTCCTGGCATTTTATGCCAAGTATAAGAAGCTTATGCCACACATCACCCATTTTTCTAACCACTTGAAGACCTAGCCCTTTTTGATACTTAATTTTTTTCATGTAAAAAAAAACTTTTTTGTGCTAGAAAATTACTTTGAACCACAAACCTTTATATATTTTTTGAAAGCAGAGGCCCTACAGATTAAAATGGTGGGTGTTGCAATTTTTTTTTTTTCACACAATATTTTTGCAGCGATTTTACAAACGCAATTTTTTTGGAAAAAAACACATTTCTTTAATTTTAATGCACAAAAATGCACTATATTGCCCAAATGTTTAATAACATATATAAAAGATGATCTTCTGCCGAGTACATAGATACCAAACACGACATGCTTTAAAATTGCGCACGCCTGTGCAGTGGCAATAAACTAATTACATTTTTAAAAGCTTTTACAGGTTACAGGCGGTCCCCGGGTTACGAACACAATAGGGACTGTAGGTTTTTTCTTAAGTCGAATTTGTTTGCAAGTCGGAACATGTACTTTTTTAAGTGTAACTCCAGCCCAAAAAATTCATAAGGATCCAGACAGCAGTACAAACCTCATTGTGGCTCTAACCCCACACCATACAGTACTGTACTAGCCAAAACTAAAAGGCTAAAAGAGACCCAGAAGGATAGTTACATTCAACATAGCTAGAAGTACAAGTACAATACAGTGGTCCTGCTCCCAATACAGAGTAATGTAATCTCACCAGTTTCCAGACAGTTCCACCAGCTTCTGCCTGTGCAGTGGGTTGCTTCTGGGCAATCAATACATGCAGTACATGCAGCGTGCATTGTGGCCGGCACTAAGATGGATGCTATCCAGCACAGGAGCGAGAAGAAGCCGGAAGAAGCCAGCAGTGACGTCAAGCGGGCGCCGCCACCGTTCGTAAGTAGGAGTCGTTCGTCACGCCCCCGTTCGTAAGTAGGAGTCATTCGTCACGGGGCCCCGTTCGTAAGTAGGAGTCGTTCGCAACTCGGATGTTCGTAAGTCGGGGACTGCCTGTACCACTTTAGATTTACAGAGGAGGTCTACTGCTAGAATCACTGCCCTCGATCTGACATTCCCAGTGATGCCTCGCATGCATGGTGCAACTGCTGTTTTCATATGACACGAGCACGGGGGGACAGGAGTGCTTTAATCTTTTTTTTTTTTTTAATAAATTTTGCCTTTTTATTTTTACACTGTCCCTTTCATTTTTTTATTTATATTTTTTTATTATTTTAAGTGTAATCACAGGGAATGTTAACATCCCCTATGATAGCAATAGGTAGTGACAGGTACTCTTTTTGGAAACATTTGAGGTCTGTTAGATTTTAGATCTCTCCTCTGCCCTTAAAGCATCTGATCACACCAAGAATGGTGTGATAAGATGCGTTCCCGATTTTCCCAATGGCGCTTTTTATATCCAGGAAAACCGAAGTCATGAAATGCTCGTAGCTTCCGGTTTCTTAGGCATTAGAGAGGTTTGGAGCCATTCTGGTCTCTGATCAGCTCTATGGTCAGCTGGCGGAACCACCAGCTGCATTCTCGGGTTCCCCAGTGGGACAGGAGAGCCCGAGAAACCATGGAAGGTGGGGGTGGGGGACATCCCCATCCATTCCCACTGCTTGTAAAAGCAGTCTAGCCACTAATTAGTTGCTAGGATTGCTTTTACATGGAAGCTGGCTGCTGGCTGAAAAAAACAATACCAAGATGAGGTCTAAACCTGCAGGCATAATTCCGGTATAACCACTCAAAAGTCCAGCAACATACCAGTCAGTACATTGCTGGTCCTTGTTGGGCATATATTATAATGTTCTTTTTTTCATGCAGCAGGTGGACTGAACGAAAAAAGAGAACCTAACAGATTCCTCCATTCCAATCGATCGATTAGTGGTATACCCACCATTAGAATACCGCCCTGCATCCACCCACTTCTAATGATTGGCATACACTGTTCTTTTTTTTTTTCGGGCTGAACAAAAAAAAAAAGAACAAACGGATTCCTCCATTCTCGATCGATGTCAATGAAGAAAGCTCTGCCAAGAAAAGTGAAAAAAAATATATGCTGAAGCATAGGGGAGATCCACCCCATCCCCTATGCTTCGTCATATATGCTTTTTTTTTTTTTTTTTTTTTTAACTGTGGTGGTGAAAACGCCTCCTACAGCGATGGAGTCACAGATTTATGTATCATAATAGCAAACCCTGTTGCTCTGAAAATAAATTGGTGCTGCAGCTGAATGGCGTACCTTCAAAGCAAACAGTTAATGATAAAACACAGTATCAATTAAACATTGCCTTAGTCTGTGCCAAAAATAGTAAAAAAAATATGGTGAAGTATAGGGGCAATCTGCCCCTATGTCCACCCCTGCCCCTATGCTTCGCTATATTTGCTCTTTTTTTTTAATCACCCCCTTCAGCACTGGAGTCGCTGAGTTTAGGTATTGCTAGAGCAAACCAGGTTGCTGTCACCATATGCAAATCAGTGCTGCAGTTGAGTGGCGTACCTGCAAAGAAAACAATGGTTAACAATAAAACACAGTAATAGGCTTGTGACGGTATCAGATTTTCATGCTGTGATTAATTGATTAAGGTTTTGCCACGGTATACGCTATTATCACGGTATTCTATTATTAAATTTAAATTATTAAATTTCTACCTCACTTCAATTTCATTGCTGAATTTAGGGGCTTTGGTTCACTTATGCACATTATTATATAGTCAGTCAGTACAGACTCTGTGAACCAGGCCTAAAATAGGTCATCAAGCAGTGTCTGGCCTAACTGGTGATAACTGGTCCTGGCGCTCGGCTCCGATCCGATGGCCTGGTCATTAAGAGGGCAAATCCTTGTGGTCAAGAAGTGGTTAAACCTGAAGGAGGTGTTGTTTATAAATTACTTTACTATTGCTTTAGGCCTGGTTCACATGTATGCGGGTTGGCGGTTCACATGTATGCGGGTTGGCGGCCCACATTTGCACAGACATAGCAGCCCATTGATTTGAACGGGCTGCTATGCCCTCATTTTCCGCAGAAAAAAGGTGCATGCAGCATTTTTTTAAAATTCAGTGGCCTTGAAATCCATCCTGCTTTTGCACCATGCGACTAACCTGCAGTTCCTGCTCTGGCAAGCTTTCTGCATTTTTTGTATACGTGGGCACGGCATTTAAAAACAGTTTGCGTGTGCAGCAACGGCAGGTAAGTCGCATGGTGCAAAAGAAGGATGGATTTCATGGCCACTGCATTTTTTTAAATTCTGCATGCACCTTTTTTCAGCTGAAAACGCAGGCATAGCAGCTCAAGCCCATTCACATCAATGGGCTGCTATGCCTATGCAAATGTGGGCCCCCAACCCGCATACATGTGAACCAGGCCTAAAGCAATAGTAAAGTCATTAATAGATAAAAACACCGGTCCTCCTGCAGGTTTAACCAATTAATGACTTTACTATTGCTTTAGGCCTGGTTCACATGTATGCGGGTTGGGGGCCCACATTTGCACAGGCATAGCAGCCCATTGATGTGAATGGGCTTGAGCTGCTATGCCTGCTTTTTCAGCTGAAAAAAGGTGCATGCAGAATTTAAAAAAATGCAGTGGCCATGAAATCCATCCTTCTTTTGCACCATGCGACTTACCTGCCGTTGCTGCACACGCAAACTGTTTTTAAATGCCGTGCCCACGTATACAAAAAATGCAGAAAGCTTGCCAGAGCAGGAACTGCAGGTTAGTCGCATGGTGCAAAAGCAGGATGGATTTCAAGGCCATTGAATTTTAAAAAAATGCTGCATGCACCTTTTTTCTGCGGAAAATGAGGGCATAGCAGCCCGTTCAAACCAAAGGGCTGCTATGCCTGTGCAAATGTGGGCCGCCAACCCGCATACATGTGAACCAGGCCTAAAGCAATAGTAAAGTCATTAATAGATAAAAACACCGGTCCTCCTGCAGGTTTAACCACTTCTGGATCGCAAGGATTTGCCCCTTTAAAGACCAGGCCATCGGATCAGAGCGCCAGGACCAGTCATCACCAGGTAGGCCAGACACTGCTTGATGGCTATATAATAATGTAATGTGGGCTGCTATGCGTGTGTGTGTGTGTGTGTATATATATATATATATATATATATATTAGAGCTGCACGATTCTGGCCAAAATGAGAATCACGATTTTTTAGCTTGGAATAAAGATCACGATTCTCTGTGTAACAAAAAAAAAATTGGGATAACTTTACTGTTACGTTTTTTTTTTTTTTTATTCATTAAAGTCTATTAATTGCGTTTGAAAGACTGCTGCGCAAATACAGTGTGACATAAAATATTACAACAATCACCATTTTTTTCTGTAGGGTCTCTGCTAAAAAATTATATAAAATGTTTGGGGGTTCTAAGTACTTTTCTAGCAAAAAAAAAACTGATTTTAACTTGCAAGCAACAAGTGGCAGAAAAAGATCCAGTCTTTAAGAGGTTAAACTTCCTTTCTCCCTGTCAGAGGGAAGGAAAAGATACAATGTAATCATTTTTGTTTATAGTTACTGGGAGACTTAATGCTGAAAGGCTTAGCTGTGTGAGTGAATGAGTCATCCAACTCACTGAAATGTATCAATTCACAAGTCAGACCCAGGAGCAGAGAAACTCGGTATTTTAAAAATGCCACAATAACAATACCGTGGCTATGCAATACCGCGATATATCGAATTACCGAAAACCGGCATATGTCTACACAGTAACAGTACAGTAAAACCGTAAAATAACTTGCCTGCAAAGCAAACAATAAAAAAAGTAACAATAAAACGTTAGAGTATAGCAGAAAATACAGTAAAACAGTAGGAAGAATAAAACGACAGAAGAATAAAACGACAACTATTTTTGGCTTTTTTTATTTATTTACTTTTTTTTTTAAAATGTTTTTTTTTATTGCGCTTTTATTTTCAATTGTAAAACGTTCCAGGTTAGAGTCTCTAAAAATGCGATAGCTATCTAACATCTTTTGAGACCCTGTGTGTAAGTGTGACCTAGACTGTGCCGTGCTGTACCCTATATGAATAATCCACTAGTGTGTGGTACCAGGTTCGCCAGGACAGGAGGGACAAAAATGACGGGTTTTACGCCTATATCCGCGCTTGCTACAGACACTGCATCTTTTTTGGCGTGTTCTTTGGGTAGGGGTACTCAGGAGGACATCCGGAAAATGACTCTCATGCAGCCGTCTCACTGCATCTTGATCGGGAAGTTGGGCCACAGCACCTCCTGGATACAGAAGGGCTGTGATCTCTTCCTGGAATTTTAGGAAGAATCTAGTTCATCCAGACGCTTTGTATAACACATAAGCGTTGATAAGAGCCAATTGAAATAAGTACACAGACACTTTTTTGTACCAGCATCTGGTCTTACGGGCAATTAAGTACCTTCATCTGGTCGATGAAGTCCACCCCTCCCATTTTATGGTTGTAGTTGTGGACACAGATGGGCTTCGCAAAAAAACACCAGTGACCGTAGTAATTTGTACGGCCGTGTCTGGGTGAATTTCCGCAGTGAAGTTCTGTTTATCCCTCCACTTCACTGCGAGCAATTCATTGCACCTCAAGCAGGCTGTCTCCCCCTGACTAATTAGGGTGTTTACAAGCCGTTTGGGGAAGCCCGGCGATTAGATCACATGCACCAATTCCTAATTGAAAGAGGTGTCTAAAAAGTGGCATACATCACATGGACTCGCCACATCACCAAGTCTTACTGCAGTGCTGGTATGTTTAGGACCTGGGTGTACTAGGCCCCTGGTGCTTGCCAGCTCACCAGAAGGTTGATCAACACTAGTACCGACACTCTGCTGCATACAAGAACAATGCTGTTGTTGCACCTCAACAACAGAACAGGGGTTGGGTAAGCCTGACCTTAGCATGGACCACTCCATCCTCAGAGCTATTTGTCAGCATGCTGCTGCTGTTTACAGGTTCATATATACTGAGCCTGATTCTGACCATGAGGCTTCCCCATCACTCTCATGGTCATAGGTCATGCTCCGTATCCTGTAGGCTTCCTCACTAGTGTACCTCTGACTTGACATTTTGGCCAATAAATTTAAAGGTACCTAGTGTGACTCATAGGTAAAAAAGCACCTGGTTGTCAAGGACTGTTTGAACCGCTACAAAAAAAACTGCTAGTGCTAGCAGAGATCAGGCCTGACTCTGCTAACGCTGCGGTTTTGTGTGTTGTGTACAGATGCACAGAAATTTGGGCGGCCGAAAATAGTGTTTTCGGCATTTTGCTGATTGAGAGTAAAAGGTGCCGATAATGGCGCAGAAAACGCAAGTAATTTTGCTGCCATTTTTACCACAATTTTACTGTGCTTATGGTGTGTTTTTTCATAGGTCATTTGACTCAAAAACATAAGATGGGTGCGGTATTGATGCGTTCTTACTGCATTTTCAATGCATGTCTGCGGGGTGGTGCGTTTTTGGTGTGTTTTTTTTAACTGACCAAGAACGCAGCAAGCAGGATTTTTAACACCAACGGAACCACAATAGACCAGTGTGAAGATATACATAGAATTTAAAGGGATGCATTTTCTTAAACTTTCTTGCGCTAAAGCTGCCGATAATGGCAAACAATACATTTTATATTCATTTTAAATTCATGATATGGTTTAAAAAATCGAATATAATACTATAATTTTATTAAAAAATATATATATTTTTTAAAACTGTCAGTTTCGGCCAAGTGCATCCAGAATGTTCTGTTTTGGCACCAAAATTTCCATTCGCCAAAACCTCCATTCGGTAAACCTCTGACAGGTATTCTAATCCCTCTGCACTCTAGCCAAATATAAAAAAATACTTTAAGACAGGGCTTTAACAATTTGCCCTGACTCTAGGAGCCAGCAAAAAAAAGTTAGTAGTCATTTTTTTAAACTAAAAAATTATATGGGAGGAACATGTTGCATGTTCCCGAAGGTGAACTTAACCTTTAACCGTTTCACACCCAGAGTTGTTTTTGCATTTTTTGCACACGTTTAAAAAATCCTTTTAGGTCCGAAGATTACATAAACCCCCCATACATGTATTTTCGGAAAGCCAACACCCTAGAGAATAAAATAGTTATAGTTCTAATTTAAGTCACATGATATTACCGCAAAGGTAAATAAACACATTAAAAGTAGATTTTAGGGGGCACAAAAACACAATTAATTACCCAATTTTTTGGTAAAATATAAAAGCACCAAGTAAATAGATACCCAAAATATGTCAGAACCCTATATTTTTCTTACGTCCTCTGACAGTCGCCGCCCATTCATACAGTCTTCACGGTTGGGTATTTGCCTTCTCCGCAGGAGCAAGCTAGGCAGTAATTTTGTTAATACAACAAACATTAACATATAGACACACCCACAGGGGGACGTCCCTCTGGCTTATATCCTCCAGCCAGTACCACTCTAATCCAATTATTTGCTGCCTAAATTCAGGAGTAGGCTAGGTTTTCCCTGCTGGGACCTAGTGTCTCAGTATTTTTTCTTGTTTTATTTCTGAAAAGTGTTTTTTTTATTTAATAGCTTTTTATTTTTTCTCACCTACGCTAGTTAGTCAGAATTTAGAGGACTACAAGCATCAGCAGAACTGGGCCTCATACTGGTTAATATAGAACCATATGGAGTCCCAGTCTGCCATCGAGTGTTGCAGGCTTTTGGTACGCCCAGGCCTCGCAACGACAGTGCCCCTAGAAGCGGCGACGAGCCTGCAAAGTTTTTCTATCTTCGCTGTGATGTCTCAACGTCGGAACGCCCAGCGTTGCTAGCATCCTTCCTGGCTGACGGCACCCCCACCCAGGTGGGAGGTGTCCCGTGTCTAAGCGGTGCCCACGTTTGCGGTATGGTGAGTACTACTACCCCTCTGTCCCTGGGAACAGGTTTTTGAGGGGGTATTGAATGGGCCCACTCTGGAGATGGCGGTACATGTAAAGTTTGCTTTAATATCCCTCTCATGGCCGTGGGATGGCCCCCTGTGTCTTACCTTCCCTGTCCCTGCAGGGACGCTCCTGCGGTGCAGGCTCTGCTATGGGGCAGAGATCCTTACCAGGTGGGACAGGCATCCTAAGTCTTGGAAAGAAGGATTTCTCTAAGCCACCAGGTGAGATCGGATCTTTTGTGGTGGCTCCAGTCACCGATTCTGACACAAGGCAAGTCCTTACGGCCGTTATTGTGGACGGGGCTCTCCACGAATGCCAGCCTGTCGGGCTGGGGTGGAGTTCTGGGCACGAGTTGTGTCCAGGGGACGTGGTCGTGGGAGGAGTTTTCCCTACCGATAAATGTCCTGAAGCTCCGGGCAATCAAGCTCTGTTTGTTCCGTTGGTCGGCTCAGATTCAGGGCTGCCCTGTAGGAGTGCAGACGGACAACGCCACAGCGGTGGCGTACATCAATCATCAGGGGGGCACCTAGAGTGCCTGGGCGGCCAGATGGCCGAGATTCTGTCTTGGGCCGGATCGCACATTCCGGCGATTTCGGCTATCCACATTCCAGGTGTGGAAAACTGGCAGGCATACCCTTGACCAGGGGGAATGGTCCTTACACCCGGAGGTGTTTCACCTTCTGTGTATCCGGTGGGGGTCTCCGGACGTGGATCTGTTCTCATCCCGTCTCAACAAAAAAGTGGAAAGGTTCGTGGCTCGATCTCGCGATCCTCTGGTGCACGCCTCGGACGTGTTAGTGGTGCCGTGGCATCGGTATCGGCTGATATATGCCTTTCCACCGATTCAAATGTTGTCCAGGTTCCTCCGCAGGTTAGCCTCAAGACGGATGCTGGTGATTCTGGTAGCAACAGACTGGCCGCGTCGGTCTTGGTACGCGGACATTATGCAGATGGTTGTCGAGCCTCCCTGGCGGCTTCCACTAAGAAACGATCTTCTGTCTCAGGGACCGATCTTCCATCCTGCTTTACAGTCGCTGGCTTTGACAGCTTGGCTGTTGAAAGCCAAGTCTTGAGAAACAGGGGTACCCTGTCGGCTGCCATTCCTACCTTGCTAAAAGCTAGAAAAGCTTCCTCTGGAAAGATTTATCATCGCACCTGGAGGGCATATTTTGCCTGGTGTGAGTCACAAGGTCTTCATCCCCACTCCTTTTCAGTGGTGAGGGTTTTGGCCTTCCTACAGACTAAGGTGGATCAGCGCCTGGTGCTGACCACGATCAAAGGCCAATTGGATCAGACAGACGACTGTGCAGGCCTATTCGATGAAGGGTCGGGTTCCTCCCGGTAAGTGCCTCTTGGGCTAAGCCCACCAGGTGTCGGTGGCTCGGGTGTGCAAAACGGCGACCTGGTCGTCTGTACACACCTTTTCTAAGTTTTACAAACTTGATGTGTTGGCATCGTCGGATGCTTCTTTTGGCTGCAAGGTTTTAAGTGCGGCAGTGGTTTAAAGAGATATGCTATTTTTTTAATGTCTCTTAGTCATGGGGTTTATTTCATTTTTTCCCTGGGTTAGCTCCTGTTGAGCTTTACTTACCCCACTGGTTCAGTTCAGTTTTTTTCTCTGACCTGGGTGCTACGTTGCCTATTTTAAGGTTGTGTCTTCCCTCCCCTCACATCTACACTGCTTTGGGACGTCCCAATCGCGAAGACTGTATCAATGGGCGGCGACTGTCAGAGGACTCAGGAATTTTACGGTAAGATTTTACAAAAATTCTATTTTTCCATAGACGACACTTTAACAGCCCCCCTTAGGTCATCAGTTTGGCGTTTACGAAGAAGGTCTGGAGCTAGAATTATTGCTCTCATTCCGGCATGTGTGGCGATATGTAACTATTGCAATTGACGTTTTCAGGCATAGGTGCATTTGAACATTCGTACATGTGGGGGTTGGGGAGGAGGAGAAATTTTGTGTGCTTGGGTGTTTTTCATTTTTTACATTAAAATGTGTTACTGACAAAACTTCTGGGCAGCCTGGCGCCTGGGGGTTTGTCAAGCCCTGCTTTTATGGTATAAAAAAAAAAAAAACTTTACAACCGCTTTAAACTTCTTTTTTTTTTTTTTTTTAGATTTTTTGTTTGTGGAACGGTTTAGGATGCAGTCTAATCTTGTAATGACACCCTCTACTCTGTATGCAGAAACTGTAGATATCTATATTTCTGCTGGGAACTGATAACCTTCAGCGCAGATACTGTAAAAGCAGATCTAAAAATCTCAAGTACCTATAAGCTAATATGCTTATGTTCGTTTTATGTACTTTTTGGTTTCCAAATTTTATGGAAAATATTAAGTACAGAAAATATAAATATTAGCAACAGCAATTTTTTTTTTACCTTCAAAGGACCTCATGCCAAACCTTAACTTTGGGTCGTATGCTCATTTGCCCATGGTTGGGAAAAAGTAACCTTTTTAAAAATATACACAAAGTAAAAGTTAACACACAGCAAAGGATATCCAAAGTGCTATAAGTCATAAAGTAGAAGAAAAGGCATCACAATGCAGCACCAGTTAAATGTTTCTCCCCCTTTGCTCTGGTCCTCCCTGTATACATTTTGGTTAAATACTGTCTTATTGTTTTTTTTTTTCTCTCCCTCTCCCTTTCCCTCCCCTCCCCCTCCCCCATTCTATTCTAACTGCTCAACAGTTCTGGGTGCTCTTTGTCAAATTTTTCTAGTTCAAGATGCGCCAAACATTTTCAATTGGTGAAAGGTCTGGGCTGCAGGCAGGCTAGTTAAGCACCTGGACTCGTCTGCTATGAAGCCATGCTGTTGTCATAGATGCAGTATGCGGTTTAGCATTGTCCTACTGAAATATGCAAGGCCATCCCTGAAAAAGTCTGTCATCTGGATAGGAGCATATGCTGCTCTAAAAACCTGGATATGTTTCTCAGCATTGATGGCGCCTTTCCAGATGTGCAAGCTGCCCATTCTAAATGCAGTAATCAGAGATGCAGGCTTTTTCAACTGAGCGCTAATAACCACTCGCAAGGCCCCTTTCATCTTAAGTTCAGAGGATACGGCATCCTTGTTGCCATAAAATGTAAAATTTAAATTTGTCTGATCATAGAGCAGTTTGCCACTTTGCAACAGACCATTTTAAATGAGCTTTGGCCAAGAGAAGACAGTGATGTTTCTGCATCATGTACAGATATGGCTTCTTCTTTGCATGATGTTTTCACGCAGTGATTTTTGGAAGTATTCCTGAGCCCATGCAATGATGTCCATCATAGAATCCTCCCAGTTTTTATTTTATTTATTACAGGTTTTTTTTATAGCGCCGACAATTAATGCAGAGCTGTACAAATATATTGTACATTCACATCAGTCCCTGCCCTCAAGGAGCTTACAATTGAAGGTCCTTATCTCACATTCATACATACACATACTAGGGACAATTTAGATAGGAGCCAATTAACCTACCAGCATGTCTACCCTAGTGCTGCTAGGCGGAGATGCTAACCACTTAGCTACTGTGCAATGCCATCTGAGTGCCCGAAGATCACAGGCTTCCAATATTGCATTTCGGCCTTGTCCCTGGGCCTTGTGCACAGGTTTTTTTCCCGTTCTTGGAATCTTTCGACGATATTATGTACTGTTAATGATATATTTAAAGACTTTGCAATTTAACATTTTTCAGAAATTGTTCGACAATTTTTAGACACAGCTTTTCATAGATGGTGAACCTCTGCCCATCTTTACTTCTGAGACACTCTGACTCTCTAAGATGCTAAGATGATACCCAAATCATGTTATTGACCTGTTGCCAATTAAGCTAATAAGTTGCAAACTGTTCTTCCATATCGTCCTTGTTAGTGGCAGCTTTTTATTTGCCCTGTCCAAACTTTTTTCATACGTGTTGCTGCTATCAATTTCAAAATGACCTTATTTTCTTCCTAAAACAGTACATGTTCTCCGTTTTTAAAATTTGATATGTTTTTTATATTGTGAATAAAATATGAATTTGAGATTTACAAATTGTTGCATTCTGTTTTTCTGTAGATTTTACACAGCGTCCCAACTTTTGTGGAATTGGGGCTGTACATTCCAAAGAAGACTGCAAGCAGGCCAGGTAGGTTTCTTTTATGGCAAAAGTCACATTAGGGTAGATTTACTAAAACTTTCACTCAGAATCTGGTGCAACTGTGCATGGTAGCCAATCAACTTCTGACTTCAGCTTGATCATTTAAGCTTTGACAATAAGACCTGGAAGCTGATTGGTTTCTATGGAGAAGTGAGCCGGATTTTGCTCTCTCCAGCTTTAGTAAATAAACCGCACTGTGCTTCTCTTATGCATAAAAGAGCCTGCCTGCTCGCAGTTTATGACAACGGTGAATCGGACAAACCACAAACGTTCTTTGCAGAAGAATCTTCCCATGTCTGTAAGTTTTTTTAGATGACTGTGATTGATTCTCCTCCTAAGAAAGTTCACATACAAGGCTTTATAATTAGATCCTCCTTTTTTTTGCTTTTCTAAAGCTTTTAGTGTGTGCTGTGCCAAATTCTGGGATACCATGACCTGTGTGACCTGCTTCTTGCCAGCTGGAGCACTGAGGGCAGTAGACTTTTGTCCCTGTAGCAAGTGCACAAAAGGCTGTAAAAATCCACAAACGTTTTATTGCTAACCTTGGAAAACAAGAGTTGTATAATGTCATTTTCTCTCTCCTGTACCTAGTTGGCTTCTGTCATTTTAAAGCTGGTTTCAAAACAAAATCGATTTTGGGCCACCCGCTTGCTTTAGGTCACCTGAAAAACAAATGGATAATTACGATTTTTTTTTTTGGTTTACTTACCTTGTTATTGAAGAAAATATACTCGCCTTTCTTCCACTCCCTCCTTTTGCGGGCGCGGCCCACGCCGTCACTTCCTCCTTGCATTGATTCCTGGGAGCTGAACGTCATAGCTCCCAGGAATCAATGCGCCTGCACCGGCCCTGCTCGTCACTTCCGGTGCGGGCACGTCATTCCCTGCTAAACAGCTTCTGGGCATGCCCAGAAGCTGTGGAGGGATGATGTGCCTGCATCGGAGGTGACGAGCGGGGCCGGTGCAGGCGCATTCTGGGAGAAGAGGACACGGAAGAGGATCGCGCTGGCTTCAGCTGCCCACATCTGAGATGGCAGCGCTGGAGAAGAAATTTTCAAGGTAAGTATTTCTTCTAAAAGGTAAGTGCGACCCGGGACAGTTCAGAGGCTATCCATTGTGGAATGTACTAGCCCTGACTGTCCTCGGGGTATTTTTATCTAAATTTCACCCCCGAGGCTGGAACGCCACTTTAATGTGGAGATTTCATATTTATAAACATCTGTAAACTTGGAAGCTGGGCCAGATGACTGGGGGAGTTCACAAATGTCAGATGCTTGGAAGTAAAGGACCACCAACACAAACAAACGCCAACTGCTAAAGCGCTCATTGCTTTCAAGTGGCATCCTAAAGATCCAACCTTCAAGATCATTGCATAAACATGAAGGATCGCGTGATTAGCGTATAGTGCTGTCAGTCCCCCTCCCTGTCTGTGCAGGATATGATAAGGGCTGATATCAAAACAAATTCAGATACTTGCAGTAGTTGTATGCTAAAAATATATGCAAATTTAAAGGAAACTGCATTCAATTTTAATTTTTTTTGTGCTTTCTGTAGGGAGGGTTCAAAACGATGTCAGTGTTGTTGTTGCCGTTTCCCTGCAAGGGAGATTCCATCTCTTTCACTCTGATAATTTCCTTTCTGCTGAAAAAAGTTTTTTATTAATCATTTTTTGTGTCTCCCTTGTGGAATAGACTCCTTTCTTCCTGTCCAAGTAACAGATGGACAGGAAATGAGAAAAATGTCCCCGTAACGCTATTTCACTAAATTTAAAACCATCATAATCTGGCATCTGGTTTTAAGCAGCAGTCTTATGGGAATCTTATTATGGATCTAAAAAAAAAAGATTCTAATTTATTGAAATTTGCTGATAATGAGGGAGTAAGGGGAAAAAGGTATTGTATAGGTGATGCTTTTTACTCCATACAGGATGCATGCTTCAGCCTGATAAATCAGCTGCTTGGAAAAGAAGTAGTCATTAGGACAGAGCTATATGTGGCACATACTGGACGCCCTTTTCCCGTTGCAGTATGTGGCCTTTCCTGATGGTTCATTGACTTTCTAAGGGGGAACGTTATCTGGATGATATATTACGTGAACAAGAAATTCTGTGAAAATATTACAGGAAGTTACAATTTGTGATAACAGTGCAATCACAAATTTCCCATGCATGCTTATAATTGGTGTTCAAGTATTTATTACCTTTTCAGCATGTCATGGCAGTATGGAATAGAAAATGTTGTGCGATTTATTGTCTGATTCACATGCATTTTCCCCCATCACTGCTGTGTGGCTTATCATAGTGACATTAGCATGAATTCACACAGCAGCAGTGCGGGAAACCCACTGCACTGCAAATTGCACTGCATTCCTGTTCAAATTGCAGGTGATTCTTTGCTGTGCGATTTGAGCCTAATTTTGTATAGGTTAAAACCACACCGCAAAGATATCGTACTCTGTATCAGCGAGTACTTGACCAAAAGTAGCCATACTCGCCTGTAAAAAAAAAAAAAAAACAGCACAACTCTTATGAATATAAAATCCTTATTTACAAGCTGACATTTCAAGGCTAAATTCTTTTTTTTTTTTCAGAAAAATAAATAGGTGAACTAGCTCGCAGCACCCTTCCCAATCCTCTGATCCCAGCAGGACCTCTCTATTACAATCAACTTCTCCTGCCGCCTACCCAAGCTGGTGTAGCACTCTGCACAATTGAAAATTTGAGACCCAGAAGAGCTTCTCATTGGTCAGTGTGGTCAGGTGACTGTGCCCACCAATTATCGCTCCCCTTTGCTTGCACTGTGATGCTACACAGCCTCATTGGGTGGGGAGTGGGAGAAGGTGCTCATATTGTATAGGTGCAGTGGGGACTCAGGGATTGGGGAGGGCGCTGTGAGCTACTTCACCTTTTCATTTTTGTGGAACGGTAACCTTCACCTTTAATTCAGGTTGCACAGATCGTTGGATTTGCAGGACATTATGGGTTTTCTCCAGGAAGGCACAGCTGTAGCTCTTTGTTTTCAGGCTGTTTCCCTCTAATTAAAGCACTGTATGGAGATCCACAGACCAGGGAGAGAGACTGGAACAGAGGATGAGGAATGAGTTTGTACTCTAAAGCTGGCTACACAATGTTCCCATTTCAGCCAGTTCCTGATGAACTGGGACAAGGACGCAGTGCGTCATGGATTGCTAATTTTGCTGTTGTCTATTAGTCTTTTGCTCTGAGCTGTCAATCATCCAGCTGGATCCTCCCTGCCAAGCTCACTGCACAGTCCAATCTATGGGCGGGGCTAGGGTGCAGCTGTGCATAGAAACCAATCAGCTTCCAGGTTCTATTGTCAAAACTTAATTGAACAAGCTGATGTTGGACGCTGATTGGCTACCATGTTACAGATTTTGCACTCATTAGTTCTAGTAGTCCCATTGCATCCTTTTCTGTGTGTGCTAGAGGGACACCTCCATACCCCTGCCCAGATTTTTGACTAACTTTTCTGTGCAGCCTGTGGCCCTCTATTGGCTCTCTTTTTGGAGACATCAATTTTAATTTATGGGGGTACACAATAGAAACACTGCTGTGTGTTTCAAAATTTTGTTCCCAATTATACCCTCTTTATTTTAAAGCGGAGTTCCACCTGGCTTCAGCTGCCCACACCTGAGATGGCAGCGCTGGAGAAGAAATTTTCAAGGTAAGTATTTCTTTTAAAAGGTAAGTGAACCAAGGGACAGTTCAGAGGCTATCATTGCTGAAATGCACTAGCCCTGACTGTCCCGGGGGTATTTTTATCTAAATTTTATTTTTCAGGCCAGAACTCCGCTTTAAAGTGGAGTTCCACCCTAATTTAATACTTACCTCCATCTTCTTGCTCCGGGTCACCTGAAAAAGAAATGGATAATCGCATATTTTTTTTTTTTTTTTACTTGCCTCGTAACGAAGAAAAAATACTTACCTTACTTCCTTCTTCCTCCTTCCTCGGCCGCGGCCCGTCGTCACTTCCTGGCTCTGCAATGATTCCTGGGAGCTGAACGTCATAGCTCCCAGGAATCATTGCGCCTGCACCGGACCCGACGTCAGTTCCGGGTCGCGCGCGTCATCCCCTTCTAAACAGCTTCTGGGCATGCCGCGCGCGACCCGGAAGTGACGTCGGGGCCGGCGCAGAGCATCGTGGGACCAAAGAAGGCGGAAGAAGAAGACGCCGAAGGGGATCTCACTGGCTTCAAGCTGCCCACATCTGAGATGGCAGCGCTGGACAAGACGTTTTCAAGGTAAGTATTTGTCCTAACAGGTAAGTGCAACCCGGGACAGATCAGAGGCTAGCCATTGTGGAATGTACTAGCCCTGACTGTCCCGGGGGTATTAAAAAAAAAAAAAAAAAAATCCAGGGTGGAACTCCTGGTTTTTAAGTATGTTCTGTTCTCATCATCAGCAATTTGTAAACAATTCCCCAGGAATGTAATTAAAACTGGTTTTGTGTAAACCAACTTTTAATGTGTATTTGCATACAGTTTACCTCACAGTTTGTTATATTTATATTCTATTTTAAGCTACAAGAAGGCTTACCGATGACAGTTGGTTTTCTGTACAGAGTCAGCGTTGTCTTAGGATAATACCATGGATACGCAAAGCTTGTAATTCTTCCATTTTGCTAAGCTTCAGAAGTCCTTGCTTACATGTCTGTGAATTTCCCCCCAAAAATTACTTTTTTAGAGTCCATTCACACAGCCGCGACTTGTGAGGCAACTTGTGTGCCCTCAAGTCGCCCCAAGTCGCTTGACATAACAAAAGCAATGTTAATCAATGAATGCCGTCTTAATTTGCACTACTGAAGTCGCTCCGACTTCTGAAAAGGGTCCTGTACTACTTTGAGTCGACTTGTATACGACTTGTCCCATAGACTTCAATGGGAGTCGCCTCCTTATCTTATTTGAAGCGACTTGTGATCCGACTTTCCATTAAAATGGTCCTGAACCAGAAAAAAAGATAATTTTTCTTAGAATTTTTAGTAGCACAGGCATATGGCTTCTCTCCACCTGGGCGCTTTTGTTGCAGGCATTTATCGGGCATTTTTTGAGGCAGTCATGACTTTTTTTGGATTTAGTGTCTGGGGGGTCTAAAAAGTGTACCTGTGAAGTTTCATCTCTGTAGCATGTCCAGAACCAGAAAAGATGCCCAAAAAATGCCCGATAAATGCCTGCAACAAAAACGCCCAGGTGGAGCGGAGCCATATGCCTGTGCTACTAAAATTCAAAGAAAAATGATCTTTTTTTCTGGTTCTGGACATGCTACAGAGCTGAAACTTCACAGGTACAACTTTTAGACCCCACAGACACTAAATCCAAAGAAATCTCATTTTTTTTTTTTTTCAATAAATTTTTTAATAATTGGCTCTCTATCAAAAACAACAATTTTTAAGAACTTTTTTTGTGTGATTGAGCAGAATCATATTCTGATTGGCCAAATACAAAGTATTATATGCGCAAAGTCGCGCTGAAGTCGCACTAACAAGTCGCCCCTTATGAGGCGACTTTTTGGTCGCGGCAGTGTGAATGGGGTCTAAGTCTCACTGTTTTTTTTTTTTTTTTTCCCCTTATCTTTTTGTTTATTTTTGGGGGAGGTTGGCGACATTTGTATAATGTAAATAAATGACAGCATTGACAAAGAAAGATTAGCAGAAGGGGCCACCCCATATTATATTCCCTCACCTGTGTCCTTGGACTGCAACCCTGTGGCTCTCCCTCCACTTGATTTATCTCCCTAGTCTTTATGACCTTGTTGTGGTTTATGTAAAGGTTGTGATGTGGCTAATGCTGTTTCTTGCTTATACATGTTCTGCAGAAGAGATAACTTCCAGCAAATAGCTAAAGTTTATTTCCTCTCAAGTTTGACTTGCCTGTTTGTACCTATTGCCATAAGGCCCTGTTCACACCTGAGCGTTTTCAGCTTGTAAAACGCTCATCTCTGAAGTCTCAAAACGCCCAACAAGCATAATTCTGTTCATTTCATGGGCCCCTGTTCACATATGAGCATTTTGCCACCTGAAGCAAAACGCCTGAAGCTCAAAAAATTACATGAGCTTCTTTTTTGGCAGATTACAAGCGTTTTTGTTAGATATCAATGCCTGCTTCCAAACACCTGCAAAAAACGCCTGAATAAAGCCTGAAAAAACGCCTGAAAAGTATACGCTCAGGTGCGAATGGAGCCTAAAGATATGAAATGCAATGACAATCTTACTAATATCATAAAGAGTTCAACAAGATTGAATAAATTTACACAATACGAGGATAATCTGCTGTGTATATATGCTAACCTCAAACTTTGATTTAGGACTCAGTGGGCCTTTTAAAAATGTAGGTTGCTAAATAATCCAAAATGTCTGTTTTAAAGATTTTTTTTTTAAATGGTTTTGAAACAATGAAGAGCCGATGGTTAAAGTGGAACCCCCATGTTTTTCCCCCTCTTACTTTTTTGGCTGGTGTTTTGCACAATTCACATTTGCACCTCGTCAAGGAATGCCTGAACGATTATTTAGTCAGCTAAATCGATCAAATCACAGTGCCTCCAATACAAGAACAATATGTTTTTTTGGTGTAGCAGTATTAGAATGTAAACTTCTAACTTCAGAGATGGCATGATTTCAAAATCGCATATTAATGATATACATAATTCCCACACAATAAACTATTATTTGGGTATGGTAACATTATAACACACACATTTTCCTAACAATATTGATTCCATGTACACAAACAAAATATTATAATATTAAAGCAGAGTTCCACTCATTTTTGTGTTTGTTAAAATTCAGCAGCTACAAAAAGTGTAGCTGCTAACTTATTAAATACACACTCACCTGTCACATGGTCTAGTGATGCGGCCACCTGAAGCCTCACTGCCCTCCCTCTCCTCTCCGCAGCACCGGCATTGCAAGTGTGGCCACCCGGCTGTGACAGCTTGCGGCTTCTAATCCGCGTAGCGCTTCTCTATTGGTCGAGCAATGTTCTGTGACCTCTGATGTGTCCCACAAGGTTGCAAAGAGGGAGGGGGAGAGAACTTCTGCTTGAGGCGCCTAGGTGGTGTGAGCGGAAGTGGGAGCAGGTTCCTGTCAAAACTAGGTATCTGTCCCCCCCCAAAAAAGTGACATGCCAATGGTGGCATATTTAGGGGAGAGGAGTGCTTAAACCAGATGTTTCCCTTTTGGGTGGAGCTCCACTTTAAAGTGAATGTAAGCCCCATTCATGAAATTTGACATGGGCCCATATATCTGTAGTGTTTACTTGTCTCTCTCCAAAGCCCTAAGTGCCGTGTCTTTCTGCTGCTCCATTCCTCTGTTATCAGCATAATAACTTCTGACAAGTTCTCAGACACAGGAGATATAAGCAGCTGGAAATTTGTGTCTGGGTGGGTGCATAGAGATTGATTAGCAGAGAGCTGGTCTATTCGCAGCACAACTCTGCATGTATGTTCCTTCCTCTGCCTATGTGGAGGGCGGGTACCTTTCCTCCAATCAGCTATCTCACAGTGTATGCCAAGACTCCACACCCAGTGCTAAAACAGGAAGAAAAAATTCTAACACAATGTTAATTTCTAAAAAGTGTTGAAAGCTGAAGACGACAGATATACAAATCCTGATGGGGAATACAATATTGTTTATTCCCCTACACCTGGGAAAACATACCATGTGTCTTCACAATACACAATTATGAGACCTGGAAGTCCTTGTAAACATTGGTCAGTTTGTCTCTGGTTGGTGCTGTGTGAGTGAGCACCAGAAACTCCATTGTCCAGAGATTTTGTTCTGTACACAAGCTTGTTTACAGGACAAATTGATTCAGCTTCTGCCTTTTCTAGTCGAACAGCAATGAAGACATTTGTCTCTGAGCTTACTTGGAATCTGTCTCATACAGACCAAATTTTAAAATGGCACATAGCTTGTGGAATTTGGGAAGTTTATCAAATTATTCTTCAGAATTTCCAACTGAGCGATATGCCAGAAAGAGACATCAGAATCGTCACTGTTGTCACTTTCTGTACCTGATGACGAATTTTCCTACGAATCGCTAACGCTCTGTTCTCCAAGTAACTCAGTTTCGCTGTCGCGGTTTTCCAGTTCGTCTAAAAGCGCTTTTGCGCAAAACGAACACTTTTTGGATGCCATGGTCGTTCTCAATTTTCCATGCTCAAAGAGCTGGAAAAGCACAGGCAGGGCACTGGAAAAGTCACCAGGTGAAATCCTGTGGTGGTGAAATCCTGTTTTTTTTTTTTTTTTTCTTTACAGTGGAGAGGTTTAAACCATAGGCAGCGTTTTACCATACAGTAGGTGTGGGAAACTTTCCAACAACAACAAAGCAAACCGAAATAAAAACACTGAGTAGAGGAAGTCTAAGAGCCCATTCACACTAGAGCGACTTGTGAGGCGACTTGTGTGCCCTCAAGTCGCCCCAAGTCGCTTGACATAACAAAAGCAATGTTAATCAATCAGTGCCATCTTAATTGGCACTACTGAAGTCGCTCCGACTTCAGAAAAGGGTCCTGTACTACTTTGAGGCGACTTGTGATCCGACTTGTCCCATATACTTTAATGGGAGTTGCCTCCTTATCTTAATTGAAGCGATTTATGATCCGACGTGTGATCCGACTTTCCATAAAAATGGTCCTGAACAAGAAAAAAGAGCATTTTTCTTATAATTTTTATTAGCACATGAATATGTCTTCTTTCCACCTGGCCGTTTTTCTTGCAGGCATTTATCGGGCATTTTTGGAGGCAGGCATGACTTTTTTTGGATTTAGTGTCTGGGGGGTCCAAAAAGTGTCCATATGAAGTTTCATCTCTGTAGCATGTCCAGAACCAGAAAAAAAAGAGCATTTTTCTTATAATTATTAATACAGCAGTGTGGCGGCTTCTCTACACCTTGCACTTTTTATTGCTGGCATTTATCGGGCATTTTTTTGGCGTCTCTGGAGGCAGGCATGTCTTTTTTGGATTTAGTGTCTGGGGTGTCAAAAAAGTGTCCCTGTGAAGTTTCATCTCTATAGCATGTCCAGAACCAGAAAAAAAAAAAAGCATTTTTCTTAGAATTATAAATACAGCAGTGTGGGTTCAGTGGGTTCTGGACATGCTACAGAGCTGAAACTTCACAGGTACACTTTCTTGACACCCCAGACACTAAATCCAAAAAAAGTCATGCCTGCCTCCAGAGACGCCAAAAAAATGCCCGATAAATGCCAGCAATAAAAAGTGCAAGGTGTAGAGAAGCCGCCACACTGCTGTATTAATGCTACAGAGATGAAACTTCACAGGGACACTTTTTGGACCCCCCCAGACACTAAATCCAAAAAAAGTCATGCCTGCCTCCAAAAATGACCGATAAATGTCTGCAAGAAAAACGGCCAGGTGGAGAGAAGACATATTCCTGTTCTAATAAAAATTATAAGAAAAATGCTCTTTTTTTCTGGTTCTGGACATGTACACAGGTACACTTTTTAGACCCCCCAGACCCTAATCCAAAGAAATCTAATTTTTTTTTTTTTTTTTTCAATAATTTTTTCAATAATTGGCTCTCTATCAAAAACGACAATTTTTAAGAACTTTTTTTTGTGTGATTGAGCATGACCCAGAACCATCATATTCTGATTGGCCAAATACAAAGTCGTCTATCATATAAGTCGCGTAATAAAATTCACAAGTTGCGCTAAAGTCGCGCTAGAAGTCGCCCCTTATGAGGCGACTTAGAGGTCGCGGCAGTGTGAACCGGCTCTAAAACCTCTGTGAGATTTGTGTTTTGGTTTACCTGTTGCAAATTTCCCCATATTTTCTGTTTGGTAAAAGCTTTGCCATCTGGACCAGTAGTTAAAGAAAAAAGTTTTGGTTTATAATATATTTTAAATTGTAATAGTAGATTCTGTATTCAGGATAATATCTAACTTCATGTATCAAGCTTTTGACTTTCTCCTTGTTTTTATATTGGAAAGGTGTGATCATGGTTGTGTGAATTTTTAAAAAACCAACATACAGTATCTCACAAAAGTGAGTACACCCCTCACATTTTTATAAATATTTTATCTTTTCATGTGACAACACTAAGCCCCCGTTCACACTGGGGCGACCTGTCAGGCGACCTGGTCGCCTAACAGGTCGCCTTCCATAGAGAAGCTGCGGACCCATTCTAATAGGAGCGACATAAGTCGCTCCGACTTAGAAAAAGGGTCCGGAGCTTCTTTGGGGCGACCTGCATAGACTTCAATGTTATGAAGTCCGTGCCGGACGCTCCGAGGTCGCGGTGCGAGCAGCGCGCTGCGACCTATGAGGTCGCCCCGGCAAGTAGCCTCGCCCCAGTGTGAACGGGGCCTAAAGAAATGACACTTTGCTACAATGTAAAGTAGTTAGTGTACAGCTTTTATAACAGTGTAAATTTGCTGTCTCCTCAAAATAACTCAACACACAGCCATTAATGTCTAAACCGCTGGCAACAAAGGCCCTATGTGAAAATGTCCAAATTGGGCCCAAAGTGTCTATTTTTTGTGGCCACCATTTTTTTCCAGCACTGCCTTAACCCTCTTGGGCATGGAGTTCACCAGAGCTTCACAGGTTCCCACTGGAGTCCTCCACCTTCTGTTTGAGGATGCCCCACAGATGCTCAACAGGGTTTAGATCTGGAGACATGCTTGGCCAGTCCATCACCTTTACCCTCAGCTTCTTTAGAAAGGCAATGTTCGTCTTGGAGGTGTGTTTGGGGTGGTTATGTTGGAATACTGCCCTGCGGCCCAGTCTCTGAAGGGAGAGGGGATCATGCTCTCCTTCATTATGTCACAGTACATGTTGGCATTCATGGTTCCATCAATGAACTGTAGCTCCCCAGTGCCGGCAGCACTCATGCAGCCCCAGGCCATGACACTTCCACCACTGTGCTTGACTGTAGGCAAGACATACTTGTCTTTGTACTCCTTAACCTGGATGCCGCCACACACACTTGACACCATCTGAACCAAAAAAGTTTCTTGGCCTCATCAGACCACAGGACATGGTTCCAGTAATCCATGTCCTTAGTCTGCTTGTCTTCAGAAAACTGTTTGTGGACTTTCTTGTGCATCATCTTCAAAAAAGGCTTCCTTCTGGGATGACCGCCATGCAGACCAATTTGATGCAGTGTGCGGTGTATGTTCTGAGCACTGACAGGCTGACCCCCCCACCCCTTCAACCTCTGCAGCAATGCTGGCAGCACTCATACCTCTATTTCCCAAAGACACCCTCTGGATTAGATGCTGAGCACGTGCACTTTACTTATTTGGTCGTCCATGGCGAGGCCTGTTCTGTTAATCCTCTGTATGGTCTTGGCCACTGTGCTGCAGCTCAGTTTCAGGGTCTTGGCAATTTTATAGCCTAGGCCATCTTTATGTAGAGCGACAATTCTTTTTTTCAGATCCTCAGAGAGTTCTTTGCCATGAGGTGCCATGTTGAACTTCCAGTGACCAGTATGAGAGAGTGAGGGCAATAAAACCAAATTTAACACACCTGCTCTCCATTCACACCTGAGGCCTTGTAACACTAACGAGTCACATGACCCAGGGGAGGCAAAAAAGCTAATTGGGCCCAATTTGGACATTTTCACATAGGGTGTACTCACTTTTGTTGCCAGCGGTTCAGACATTAATGGCTGTGTGTTGAGTTATTGTGAGAGAACAGCAAATTTACACTGTTATACCAGCTGTACACTCCCTACTTTACATTGTAGCAAAGTGTCATTTCTTCAGTGTTGTCACATGAAAATATATAATAAAAGATTTACAAAAATGTGAGAGGTGTACTCACTTTTGTGAGATACTGTATGTGGTTTAAAGAAGAATTAAAGTCTCCCTGAGAAAATGCCATAGCAGTAATTTGTCAATAAACTAACCAGAGTCATTTGTAAATCGGCATCAAATAAGCTGAAAGCTTACTTGTTAGCAACCATTGTCTCTGTTTAATTAGTATTTGCAGATAGGTATAAGCTGGCCATAGACGGAGCATTTTTCCTTCCTGCAGGAAAACAGCTCAATTCCCCCATCAACACAGTTTTGATGGGGGAATCCCTCCCGGGAAATCATTGTGTTCATCCGGCGAGGACAGCTTCCGCCCCGCCGTTCCCCGCCGGGAGAGCACAGATTATTGCTAGCGGCTACAATAGCCTCTAGCAATAATCGCATGTAAAATCCGACAGGCTGGTTGTACCTAAGTTGATTGATTGATCGATCAATCAATTTGGGTACAGTCAGCTTACCCATACATGGTTTGAATCTTGGTCAGTCCCTGCTGAACCGGCCGAGATTCCAACTATGGCTGACTCAAGTGTGTAGAACTGTTATGGTTACTGAGAGAGTATTTTAATACACAAGAATTTTTAGGGCCTGTTTACACTATTGCTTTGCATTAATGCTTCGCAATATACATTCCATGCGTTGTAGTGACATACGTTTTAAATAGCACCCCAACATATTAAAGCACTGCAAATGCATTGCAGCTCACCAAAATGCACTGCAACACACCATACAAATATTGTGGCATGTATGATTTTCAGGACATTTTGGTGCATTGGCAGCTTATTCGTTTCTATAGACTTCCTCAACATGTGACAGAATGCATGCTTTTGCATATGTGTTTGTGTTTCCAAAGGGTAATTGTAGCTACCTTTTTTTTTTTTTTTTTTTTTTTTTTTTTTTTGGTAGGAAATTTTAACATGACTGCAGGGTTAATGCAATTGTATTCTATTAAGTAGCAATGTTGGTTACGTTTTATTATGCCACAATAAAAATGAGGTGTGGATCGATGTGCAGGCTAGGTCCATGTTTTTATCCCTTTTTAATGGTTTAAACGATCTCACTTTTTCTGACTAACCTATATAGAAAAGATCTGAGCTTCGGAGGACTGGGATAACATATATACTGTATTATCACATGCACAAGGGATCCTTAAACGTACTTGCCCAAGAAACGGGGTTCAAACTCTACACCAAATGGTACAGAACACCTGAATTGCTACACAGGTTTTCGGCAACCAACTCTCCCAATTGCTGGAGATGTGGCTTGCATAGAGGCTCCCTTCTGCATATATGGTGGGAGTGTCCCCTCATCCAGCCATTCTGGGTGGAGGTACACTCCATAATTCCCCGCATCACCACCTACACACCTGACTTTACCCCGGCGCAATATTTGCTTCACCACACCTCTTTATCCTTTTCCAGCTACAAAAAAAATGCCTTACTTTACACCTCATAAACGCAGCCAGGATGTGTGTACCCTGCCACTGGTTGTCCACCACCCCTCCCACAGTCGCCCCAATGGTTAAGTCGAGTGAAAAGAGTTGCGGGGATGGAAGACATTGTCGCCCAGGCCAAAGACACCACTGACAAATACTATAAATCATGGGCACCTTGGATACATTTCACGACCCTACCAGAATTTCAGAATCTTAGTGCTGCCCCATAACCTGACACCATCACCTGACGCTCCCTTCCCTAAGTCGGTATTTGGCATTCTCCCCTCAGGGTTAGCTGCTACAATTTGCTATACTTCACTCTCGGCTCCTCTGTAACCCTCTATTCCTTCACACCCTTTCTCCCCCCCCCCCCCCCCAGTTCTCCCTCCCTTCCCCCTCTTCCCTCTCCCTTCTCCTCCCCCTCCTCCCTCTCCCTGCCCCTCCTTGACAGACCCGTATCGCCTATGGGCCGCTGCTCTCTTCCCTGCTGGCCAGTTTTTGTCGATCTGCCCTAGCTTGGCTACTATACCTGACTGGTGGCTGCCCCCTGTGTTCGGTCACAGCAAGTTCCCCGTTGGGGGTGTCGGTACACAGGTGGCTATCTGATTCTCTGATGTATTAATTTGCTTTAATAATGTTTCAATAAAATGTTTTGAAAGAAAAAAAAGAAAAGATCTGAGTACTTATCTATTTGAATGTGTTTCAGTTTGGTTATGTGAACCTGCAGCATCGGCTCCCCTGTTTCAGTCAGTGGCTGCTGCAGGGAAGAGGAGGGAGCCCTAGCAATGGCTGAGCTATAAGTGACGCTGTGGTTTCTGGAATTCAGAGCAGTTGTCAAGAGCTTCCTTACATAGAAATGCAGGATCACATTACTGGGCTGGAACAGATAAATAATTGTATACAGATTTTTTTTTTTTTTTTTTTTTTTTTTACACAGGTGGGGGGTGGGGGGGGGGGGGGTTAAGTAATATTTTTAAAAACAAATATAATTAGTTTTCTTCCACTTTAATTACTGGTTCATATTTTGATTGTTGATGTATCTCTTCTGCAGACATCTCCC
Organism: Pelophylax lessonae; assembly: GCF_965119305.1. Classification (NCBI taxonomy): domain Eukaryota; kingdom Metazoa; phylum Chordata; class Amphibia; order Anura; family Ranidae; genus Pelophylax; species Pelophylax lessonae. The sequence goes on from NC_138768.1 coordinate 758,808,955, forward strand.
CATCTTTGAAACCTGTGGTGGCAGCAAGCACAAGTGACGCAGGGAATAATAGCGGCGGGGGGGGTCATCCGGAATATGTTGCCTTTATCTTGGTCCCCATTTTTTTCATCATGGGTCTGCTGGGGGTTCTGCTCTGTCACATTCTCAAGAAGAAAGGATATCGCTGCACTACAGCAGAACCTGAAGAAGAAAAAATATCAGCAGAAAAGATGGGTAAGACACTTTAATCTGCATAGCAATCCCCTGGCCTAGGATGCATTTATCGTCTGCATTATTTTGCTAATGAATACTTTACATTGCCGTGTCTTGTTTTGGCTGCTGACAGGTTAGGTCTTGAAAGGAATCCCACATTTCTCTTTTCTATTTTTTGCATACCCGTTAATGTTTTCCTTTTCTGTTAAGAGTTCAAATACCTTGCATGGTGTGCAATTTCTGCACATTATTTGTCAAATTTTTGTCCTTAGCAGTGCTAGTTAGAATGGTAGTGGGCAGCGTACTTAAGCTGCAATGCACCACATTGCATGTGTGCGTTTTTATTTGCTATTGAAATGCCTTGCCAGCCCATCTAGGGCCAATTCACACTATGTGGGGTGATTTACAGACATTTTATCACATCGTAAAATGTCTGTCACCGCGGGGACACACAGGAAACCATTCTTTCCTATGTGTCCCATTCACACTGCTACACAGCCTAGCGCACCAGCCTGAATCTCTCACGGCAGTGTCAGGCAGCGCAGTGCATTGTGCCGCCTAACATGTAGTGAATGAAGTGTATGCTTTGTACACTTGAGATAAATCTGGTACAAGAAAAAAAAAAATGGGGATGATGCAGTGCGCTGATTCATGCACCACACTGCCGTAACCAGCTATCAACACAGGGTGGCCGGAGTGCCGAATCTCTCCGACTGCTCTGCGATTTCAAGTGATTGTAAAGTCTCCTTGTTATTTAAAAAAAAAAAACATCTTATACTTACCTCCTCTGTCCAGTTGTTTTTCACAGGGCAGCCTGGAACCTCCTTTTTGGGTCCCTTTTTTCTGCTCCTGGCCCCTCCCTCCTGTCGAGTTCCCCCCACAGCAAGAACCTTGCTATGGGGGCCCCTGAGCCCAGCTGCAGCTCCGTAGTCCATCGAAATACGGAGCTGGTGTTTGGCCCTGCCCCCTCTCTTTCCTGATTGACTTAACTGACTTTGACTGCAGCGGGAGCCAATGGCACCACTGCTGTCTCAGCCAATCAGGAGGGAGAGTCCCGGATGGCTGAGGGACTCGTGGACTTTAGGGGGTGCTGCGGCGGCTGCTACCCAGAGATAGTTTTATCTTAATGTATAGAATGCATTTAGATAAAAAAAACCTTTACAACTCCTTTAAAAGCGTTGGAGTGAAAAATGGCCCTCCAAATAAATTAGCTGCTTTGTACAAATATAAATATTGCAACACATTAAATTTGAACTGCACCCGTCTTGATAGCAACCTCCTGTAATCCTTTGTTCAGGAGCACCCGGACTGGGGATGAAGGAGTGGCATTCTGAGATGGACGAGCCTTGATTGCTTTTTACAATGCTGTAAGACCTTGTTTAGATGGTTTTCAGCTTCCTGAGAACAGCGTACACCGCAAACTTTAATGAAGCTTTTAGCAGGCTTTTGGCAAGCTTTGAGCAGCTTTATTGAAGCCTTTAAAGAACTCTTCACTTTGGGAAGTTTGAACACAGATTTAGGCCCCTTTCACACTGTAGAGTCCGTCGGCGGACTCCGTTTATCTCAGCTGAGCAGGCGGATGGCTGCTCTGTCTCCCCGCTGTGTGCGGAGACAGAGCTGTCAGTTGGGTCCCCGCTGTTCTCTATGGGGGAATCGGATGGGAACGAACCATCTGTCCATTCTCATCCGATCCGCTGGAAGAATGGAAAATAGGGTTTCCATCTGTCCAGATTTGATGGATCGGATGTCAGCGGACATGTCCCTGCTGACATCCGATGCCCCATAGAGATGCATGGGGCATCCATTCAGATCAGCCTAAAAAAACTGACAGATCTGAACGGTCCGCCAGTGTGAAAGGGGCCTTAGGCTGAATTCACACTGAAGAAACAGTTGCCCAGAGATATAAACTGCAGCGGTTTACCTCTCCTGCAACTGTACGAATCCAACTGCGGTAGGGAGCAGTGTGGTGTGCGATTCTGTGCGTCACACAGCTCCCTTCTTTTTTGGCGAAACATTATGTGAATTGCACCAAAGTGACACGATATTGTGCTGTACAGAGTCATGTGATCCTGTATGGTGCACTGTGATCAAATTCAGCATGTCTGTATTTTAACTAAGCTTGCTGTAGCACGGGTTGCCTTGCAGTGTGAATAGGACACACACATTTGTTTGGTGTGTCTCCTAGTAGTGATGGGCATTTGACTGTGCGTTAACACTCTATTCACTGCACATTGTGTGAATTAGCCCTTAGTGTGACTCCCGCTCTCACCTTTAAACAAGTTGCTAGCAGACTTTTAATAAGCAGTGTTGAAGCACTGACGCCTCTTGGCAGCAAAGTGACATCCAGCACTTCCATTCAGATCTGTGTTAACATTCACAGGCTGGAACTTGATGATACTTTAAAGTGGAAGAAAACTCCCCCACCCAACGTTACTGCATTTAAAGCATTTTATAATTACATGTAGGTGGCTTTAAAAGTATTACAAACTGCCCTGTTTAGGAGATATCGCTGATGTTTGTGTCCGTGACGTCACTCCGCATACGCGCGTTTTGTCCTTCACTTATGGTACACTCAGCAAGACAACAGTCTGTGCATCTATATGCCGTCTCTCTGATAGCATAGCTCCACCGCATTACAATCTCGTGAGATTTTAGTTTTCTTGAAGCACCCCATGTGACCAGCTACATCACAAGGGGTGTGAACAATGACATTTATGGTTAACACAGGGATGATATTTACATGTGTACTCTTATTGGTTTGCCAGGCTTTGTCGCCAAGGTAACAGTATATTAAAATGAGGCTTGATTAAACTTTACTGAGCATGCACGAGATTCTGGCTTTGATAGAGCGGAAAGGCTGGAATCGGAAGGCAACCACAAACATGGCGCTGGCTTGAGCCGGAACAGTTAAAAAAGAAACCATGCTGCACAAACAAGTAAGAAAGATCCCATAATGCTAATTCATATCCTGATGAGTTTAGACATGTTATACATAGTGGGCATATGATTACTGGGAATATTTCTTCAGAGTTTACTTCCCCTTTAAAGGCTTGTTAACCCCAAGCATTCAAAAGGCGATCCTTCCACCTCCTGATCTTTCATTTTATTTTCTTTTATTCTTTAAATGTAATGGACATTTCATATGTGAATACAATGCTGCAAGCCAAGCATTTGGCTTATGACTGCGGCGTGGCCCCGTTCACTTGAATGTATGGCATTTGATAACATACTGCCTACCGCATGCAGCAAGGTGAAAGGTTTGCTGGAAAACAAAGCATTGCGGCCGGCGGCAGCATGTGTACAGCCCTGCGTGACTGCGTGCTCTCTTTTTAGATGGGTGGTCGAGGGGAGGTAAAACCGCAGCTTAGGCACCCATAACGGTATATGCATTGAATTTGTTTTTGAACAGCATGTGGCTTGCCGACTAATAAAAAATCTTGTTTGGTGACTGCAGCCTGGGATTACTTATTAATCTAAATGATTTTAAGACCTAAAGTCCCTCAGTGTGTTTAGCTACAGGTCATTTTTTGTGACCAGAACACCAGCAATGATCACATCACATGCTCCAGTTCGGTCTGTAAAAACAGGAAAAACAAACTTTCACTGAGCATTTATAAATGATCCGTCACTGGTTAGCTGAAAGCTGATGGAAATTAGATTAACTGCTGCTGAAAGAATACTGGAATTTTTCCCCTAACAGTCTTTCACATCTCCCCTGCAGGTACATTCTGCTGTATTGTGGTGACTGTCATTTATTTTACTTTAAAATATTAACTTACTTTCTCTTCATCAGAGATGCAAGATGAAGCTGCAGACACCACTAATGACACCGTTGGACACATTGTGAGCTACATCATGAAAAATCAAGGTATGCGTCCCCTATTACACAATGATAGTGCAGAAATAGTCTAGCTTCTTGCACTAATTATTGTATTGTTTATTAAAAGTTTACCATCGTAAGCACCCTGGGGCAGTGTTATATGGTTCATCCCAAGCACTGTAACGGAAATGTTTGCAGGACAGCTTGGTCTACATGTAACTGGAAAATAAAATCAATGTAAAGGAATGTGAAATAAAAAAGGAATTCATATACTGACCACTAGCCACAGTAGTTTTGCAAAATATGTGTAAAGTTTGTATATATATATATATATATATATATATATATATATATATATATATATATAATATATATATATATATATATATATATTCTTGAGGAAGGGACAACATTTCACCTCATTAAAACTGGCCGTAGATGGATTGACGTTCCTCTGGTTTAGAAGGTACTGGCTGAATTTCCATCTTGTGTAGCCATTTGTTTGACAGACATGGATGGAGAATGTTGGAAAACGTTTGTCGATCAACAGCTGTAGCGAATGGCAACTAAGTGCGTTCTCAGAATACAATGTCCCAGTTTTGGGGATTCTTCCATCTACCACAGCCTGAATTAAAAAAAAAAAACATATCTATGGCCAGTTTTAAGCCAGGTACACACTATTCGTTTTTGGTTGAACGAAAAATAATTGTTGGATCCAGGCAGAGCTGGTATACTACGTGATGTAAGTATAGCGATCTCCTCTGCTGAGCTAATGTGTCCTGAGAGGGAGATGCCCCCGGCTACCCCTGTCCTGCCCCGCCAGAACACTCCGATCAGTGCTTTCTGCCGTTGGCTGAGAGTGCAGATTGGGAGGTGGTTGACTGTGGGTATACGTACAACAGAAGCCGGCCAAAAAGTACGACAAACACACGGGCTGAATGTTGGCCTTTTTTTTTTTTTTTTACCTTTCGTCTTGGGACACATGGGCAACAGCTTTTCAGAAGGCTTCCTCACAGCCTGTTTTAACTATGAAAAGGCCAAACCGCCATTCACTTGAATGGCTCGCGTTCAACTGCTGTACCACCTGCCCAACTTGAAATGGGGTTTAAAGGATAAGTTCACCTTTGGCAACATGATACACCTGTTTTTATGGTGGAACATGTAACATGTTCCCCATCCTGCAGCTGCTCTACAATCCCCACACACTCTGTGACAGCAGGCGGGGGTTCTTCTCCCCGTACCTGCGGTCAGTATTTAAAAAAATTGCAGCAATGTGGGGCTCTGCCCACACAACCGTGCCATTGATTCAGAGTTCTGTAAATGAATGAACTAAAAGTAGTGACAGCCTTTGCAAATGTTGTCTTTTAGTTCTCAATGAACTACCACGGCTCTGTTGAGCCTTACGATTTACGAGCAGACAGCTTACACTGACAGTCTGCAGGAGTCCTGTATGACACCCGTGACCTGCTGATTGTGGGTGTAAGCTTTCAAGGCTCCTAAAAAATAAATGAATCCTAAAATGCTAATTTTTTTTTACCTGCAAAAAATTTGCATTTATTTATTTTTTTTACATTTTTTTTTTTTTAAAGTGAACTTATCTGGTTATTGTTACTGCCGTGTGTACAGCATTGAGCAGCTGCATGTCTTCTTTGGAGGAGGTGGGCGATGGAGGTGCATTAAACCAATAACTCAACCATCTATTTTTACCACCCCCATGGCTGCCAGTGTGGCAGAGCTCTAAATGTGCAGTCTCTACTTCTGCTTTAGAAGAATTAAGCAGTGACTCTGCTTTCCTGCTCCTCCTTTTCTCTGTCGCTCATTGACAGACGTAGTCTTCTTGATTCACAAGAACTGGGTTATGCTGCCCTTTACAGGAGTAGGACTAGGCAGAAAGAAAAAACGTTCTGGCTCCACCCTAGGGGCAGTCCCAGAGGGTATATCCTCTTCCTGTCTGCTACAGAGAATCAGTTTTTTTCTGTCTAGTCAGGAGTAAGGACCTAAGTTCCTTGCTGGGATCTTTTTGGTCCTGGCAAGATTTTTTCTTTAGAAAAAATATTTTTTAGGTAGTTTTCTCCAGTGTTTTTTTCCTGTGAGATCTTCAAGCAAAAACGCCGGACTGGGCGACACTAGTGGTCACCCCAGCCGGCCTACGAGCGCGCGCAGACCATTGCATTGCGCTTGGTCGGCCGCGACACATTCAAGTAAGTATGCGGGGCCGGGCGACGGGCTGGATGTTGAGATCCAGTGGTCACCCCGGTTTCTGCCTACGAGCGCGTGCAGACCAGAGCTCCGCGCTGGGTCGGCCGCGACGGAGTCCCATTGGAGGGACTGACCTTGCGAGTTAAAAGTCTCGCTTGGACGCCAGGAACCACAGAGTCGAGGCGTCCGGAGTGGTCCACAACCCCCCACCCCGGTGGAGAGGGTATTGTGAAGAGAGGGTGCCTGTCGGTTCGGTATGGTGAGTAAACGTTCCCTTTTTTCCTCGTTATGAGGCAGTATGAATTATGGGCCCCTCCATACATGGTCAGTATATATCTGACACTAAAAGTCCCCCTTGTAAATACAGTATGTGTTTGGTGGGAAGTGGACTTGGTTTGAGAGCTAACACTCTACCCCAGCAGACTGTAGTATTACAGCAGACATAGGAGGTATAATCCTACCTTAATTGTAGTGTACCTCCTGCAGATCGATAAACCGCCACTTAGCAGAGATGCAGGTGGATTTGCTGGGAAAAACGATTTCGGCGGTCCGCCGCCATTTTGCCGTAGACCAGGTGCATGTATGTCCTCAGGTCACGCCGGCCGCCATGTTTTTGGAGTCTATTGTCTCCTGTATGGACGCGGCCATGTTTGATGAGCCCAGCTACCTCGTGGAGAGCTGGGAACGCCGGAAGGCGTACACAGGGGGCGGAGCCACGTCCTTCTACCCGGGAAAACGAACACAGCTCTTTCCAGTCTGTAAAAGACAGACGCTGACTGCAGTTGGTTGGAAACTTCTCTGCATCGGGTGGTGAGCCTTGGGGGTCCCTCTCTCTCTCTGTGGGGATCGAGAAGCAGGTACTCTGAGGGGCGCTATTGCGCTAGGGGGAGACACATAAAAAAAAAAAAAAAGAGGTATTTTTTTATAAAAAAAAAAAAAAAAAAATAAATACATTTTTTTGTTTTTTCTGGCAGAGGTGTCCTGAATTAACATGGACCCTGCCACTCATGTATCTCCACCGGATCCCCTCGAGGTGTCTGCAGGATCCTCCAGCACCCCACTGATGGTTGAATCATTGTCAGCTATTATGGAAACTTTTGTGTCCCGGGTGGAAGTGGCTTGTCATTGACAGGGCGCAAGAAAGCGACCCCCGCCTAACCCCTTATTATCTGAAACTTCGGATTCAGACTCTGAGCTTATTTCTGCAGTTGCAGGTACTTCATCTGGGATTGGTGTCTCGGGTACTGTCTCTTCAGACAGTGAGGAGGATGTTTCGGCATCAGCCATAGCCCGAGAGGAAGCGTTGGTAAACGCACTCATTGTATCTGTTCAAGAAACCTTAAGATTACAGGGTATTCCGTCGGAAATAGCTGAAATTGAAATCCCTTTTGGGACTAAAAAACGCATGAAAATGGCGAAGGTTTTTCCATTGCCCAAATGTTTTTGGCAATCCAATCAAAGAGGAATGGAGTCTGCCAAAACGCACCTCTGCTATTTCTAAACGCATTAACTGGCGTTATCCGTTGAGGAAACCCTAATTAAGAAATGGACAGAACCACCTGTGGTGGATTCACCAATTGCTAGATTGAATAAAGCCACGGTTATTCCTTTAGAAGACGCTCCGTCTTTTAAAGATCCAGTGGATCGCAAGATAGAAGCTATGTCTCGCACCTTGTTTTCCTTGATTGGATCAGCTTTCAGACCAATAATTGCTATTGGTCTGGTTTCGCAGACTGTAACTGAATGGACCAAGTGGTTACGCCGGGACTTAGAAGAGGTCCCTCAGGCGGTATCAGATTTGTTGGAACAAATGATACAGGGGTTACAGTTTGTGTGTGATGCGGCGTTAGACGCCACTCCATTATTGGCGCGAGCATCAGTTTCAGCAGTGGTTCTCAGGCGTACACTGTGGCTAAAAGGTTGGTTAGCCGACCAAGGTTCCAAAAAAGCATTAGCTAATATCCCCTTTTTAGGAGAGCGTCTATTTGGAGCCAACTTAGATGAGATCATTAAGGATCTCACGGGTGGAAAGAGCACCTTTTTACCGCAAGATGTTAAGGGTAAAGGAACTCGTCAAAGACGAGGGCCTTCTTTCTCTGCTCACAAAAAAGTTTTTTCGTCCCGCAGGTGAAAAAATTAAGTCCTCCAAAGCTCCTTCAGGAGGCTTCAGGGGACGTTGGTCGGGCAAGCAAAAGCCCGCCCCCTCCAGACCTGAAGATAAATCGTCCAAAGCCTGAAGGTGCGCCCCCACCCATAATTGGGGTGGGGGGACGTCTTCGCCGGTTCCCGGATCCATGGCTTTCCAGAATCCCGGACAAGTAGGTTTGCGAAGTCATAAGGTCAGGGTATAAGATCGAGTTTCGATCTCTCCCACCGGCGCGATTCTTCCCTTCCAATATCCGACTATCCCCGGATCGTTTAGAAGATCTGCGGAGAGCAGTCACGGATTTACTACAACAAGGAGTGGTAGTCCACGTTCCTTGGACAGAACGTTTTCAAGGGTTTTATTCAAACCTATTTACAATACCCAGGAAAGAGGGCAAAGTGCGTCCAATTCTGGACTTAAGGGCACTCAATTCCTTTCTCGACATAAGGAAATTCAAGATGGAATCCATTCGCACACTAGCAGCCTTCCTGCATCCAGGGGATGTCCTAGCGTCCATAGACATCAAGGACGCCTATCTTCACATTCCCATTTTTTGCAGGATATCAGCGGTTTCTACGCTTTTCCGTAGAAGAGAACCACTATCAGTTTGTGGCGTTACCTTTCGGTTTCGCCACGGCTCCTCGGGTCTTCACGAAGGTGTTGGCCCCAATGTTGGCACTACTGCGCCAAAGAGGCATATCGATTCTAGGTTACCTAGACGATCTCCTGCTTCATGCAGAGTCTCCTCAGACCCTGCTACAAAACATAGAAATTACTATAATTTCTTTACAGGAATTCGGGTGGCTGGTGAACCAGCAAAAGTCATTTCTGGTTCCCACCCAGAGGCTCGAATATCTGGGTCTAATTCTAGACACAGTCAGGACAAGAGTTTTCCTTCCGGTAGGGAAACTCCGAAAGATTCAATCAGCAGTCCAGTTGTTACTATCCAACAGCTGGTCTTCCCTTCGGACTTGCATGAGGGTTCTGGGGTTGATGGTGGCTTCCTTCGAAGCAGTCCCATTTGCCCAGTCCCATACCCGAATTCTTCAGCAAGAGATTCTTCTCAGATGGAATCGGAATCCGGAGTCCCTGGACTATCGGATCCAATTGAGCAAACAGACCAGAGAGTCTCTGGTCTGGTGGCTTCGGTCTCCGATGCTCAGCCAGGGAAAGTCATTTCTGCCAATATATTGGACGATAGTGACCACGGATGCCAGCCTATCCGGATGGGGAGGAATTCTCGGTCAGTTATCCGTTCAGGGACTTTGGTCCCCGGAAGAATCCAGGTTACCGATAAATGTATTGGAACTGAGAGCGATCAGACTTTGTCTGATTCACTGGACCGAGCAGCTCCAGGGCAGCCCGGTTCGGATCCAGTTGGTCAACGCCATGGCCGTGGCTTATGTCAATCACCAGGGGGGCACCAAGAGTGTCTGAGCAGCCAAAGAAGTGGCTTGCATTCTTCGCTGGGCGGAACGATTTGTTCCAGCTATCTCTGCGGTGTTCATTCCGGGGGTGGAAAATTGGCAGGCAGATTATCTCAGCCGTCAGACTCCGGATCAGGGGGAATGGTCCCTCCATCCAGAAGTTTTCCACCAGTTGTGCCTACGTTGGGGCACCCCGGATGTGGATCTGTTGGCATCACGATTCAACAGAAAAGTACAGAGATTCGTGGCTCGCTCCCGCGATCCTCTAGCAAAGACCGCAGACGCACTGGTCACCCCGTGGGGGCAATACCAGCTAATGTATGCCTTCCCTCCTCTTGGGTTACTGCCAAGACTTCTTCGCAGGATAGAGGAGGAAGGAATTCCAGTAATCCTGGCAGCTCCGGACTGGCCTCGTCGAGCTTGATACGCCGACTTGGTCAGACTGGTGGCGGACGTCCCGTGGAGACTTCCTCTCAGGGAGGATCTACTGTCTCAGGGACCGATCTTCCATCCTGCTTTACGATCGCTGGTTTTAAACGGCCTGGTTATTGAGACCCAGGTGCTGAAGGACAAGGGATTGTCAGCTTCAATTATTCCTACTCTAGTTAAAACAAGGAAAGCGACTTCCAGAAAGATTATCATCGTACATGGAAGTCTTATATTGTGTGGTGTGAATCCCTTGGGTTCCATCTACATCTTTATTCGGTAGCCCGAATATTGGCTTTTCTGCAACAGGGAGTTGAGCAGAAGCTGGCCTTGAGTGTTATCAAGGGTCTGGTTTCAGCATTTGCTATCTTCTTTCAGAAGCCTTTGTCTACTCATTCCTTGGTGCGGAATTTCATCCAGGGGGTGCGACACCTGGCTCCGCCAGTGCACGCGCCGTTACCATCCTGGGATCTTAATTTGGTGCTGTCGGTTCTTCAGACACCTCCCTTTGAAAATATCAGGGAGATTCCCTTGCTTACTTTATCCCAGAAGGTGGTCTTCTTGGTGGCTATCACTTCTGCACGCAGGGTGTCAGAACTGGCTGCATTATCCTGTTGTTCCCCAGATCTGGTGGTTCATAGGGATAAGGTTGTTCTTCATCCGAATCCATCCTTCCTTCCTAAGGTGGTTTCAAAGTTTCATTGAATGAGGACAGTGTATTGTCCTTCCTATGTCCTTAGCCCAATCATCCTCGAGAATTTGCATGGCATTCCTTGGATGTAGTTCGGGCGATCAGGATATATTTGAATACTACGGATTCAATTTGTAAGACGGATTCACAGTTTGTGATCACGGATGGCCCTAAGAAGGGGTTGCCTGTTCTGCTGCGACCATCTTTAGATGGATCAGACAGACGGTGGTATAGGCTTATTTTATCTAAGGGTCGGGATCCCCCGTTCCCTGTTAAGGCGCATTCTACTCGGGCGCTTAGAGTTTCCTGGACCCTCCGCCATCAGGCGTCAGTGGTTCAGGTTTTCAAGGCGACTGTTTAGTCGTCGGTTCATACCTTTACAATATTGTATAAGGTTTATGTGATGGCATCGTCAGATGCCTCTTCTGGCCGCAAGGTTCCTGCAGGCCACTGTTTGAGGAGACTGTTGATCTACCTCGAGGATTTGTGGGGTAGGTCTCATCTGTTTACTCGATGAGTCCTTTGATACTTCTGGTGGGCTCCGGTTGGGCCTTCTAGTTTTGGATTTTGATTTCGGTCAATCCCACCCCTCATTTGTGGCACTGCTTCTGGATGTCCCAGTTCTTGTGAATCAAGAAGACTACGTCTGTCAATGAGCGACAGAGAAAATCGGATTTTTGTAAGATCTTACCGTAAAATCCTTTTCTCTTAAGCTCATTGACAGACTTAGTACCCGCCCCTCTATCATTGAGTTGGGTTGGGTTAAATTCTCTGTTGCTGCTTTGGGACAGAACTGATTCTCTGTAGCAGACAGGAAGAGGATATACCCTCTGGGACTGCCCCTAGGGTGGAGCCAGAACGTTTTTTCTTTCTGCCTAGTCCTACTCCTGTAGAGGGCAGCATAACCCAGTTCTTGTGAACCAAGAAGACTACGTCTGTCAATGAGCTTAAGAGAAAAGGATTTTACGGTAAGATCTTACAAAAATCCGATTTTTTTCAGTGCAAATCTGTGATTAAGATCTCCCAAAACGTAGGACCATAAATAAGGCCATAACCATCTTGTTCTCACCCCTAATTCAACAGTTCAGGATAATGTTAGTGTATGTAAATACAAACAATGGATTTCTCTTATTTATTTAATTTTGCTGTGGTAATCATACAACTGAGCTTGTTTTAATCCAGTGAGCTTGTGAGTTTTTCCACGGGCATTGTAATCCGCCATGCCCAGTTCGGTGGACTACAGAATGCCTACCTTCTAAAAATTAGGGGGGGGTTCTATAGTTCTGACAGATTTTCACAAGTAAACGTCACCTTGTTTAATTGTTTTGTTCAGGAGATATGCCTGTCTGGGTATCGTAAAGGTGATTTATCTCATCTTAGTAGTTAGTAAGCATCGTTGCGATTTGTATTCCCTGATATACTCTACAGAGGGAGCATTTTGCAAATCTGTATATGGAGTGCTGTAGTTACAAATAGAAGGCAAGTAGTTTAGCCCCATTGACATTTGAGCGTTTTGTAGCTCAAAGCTACAAAAAGCTCAACATTAAAAATACTATTGTTTTAAATCATGCCTGGTCACAGCTGAATGCTCAGGCACTTGACGCTAAAGTGCAGGAGGTAATTTTTAAGCAGATTTGGGTGTTTTTGGCCCAATAGACTTCAATAGGAGTGCCTGGAGAAAAAAAGTGAAAAAAATTGAGATTTTCAGCTGCTCTTGTAGGGCTGGGCAAAAAATCGATTAAATCGATAAATCGATTTTTTAGTGTAAAACGATTTTTTTTTTCAAACTCGAGTTTTTTGCCACTATAGTTTTTTACATAGCGCGATATGAGCCAGCTCCCGCCCCACGTAACCATAGACAGTACACACACACTAGAGGTCACTCAGGGGCCCCCATGGCCTGCATGCGGGACACTTACCTGTACAGGCGGGCCGCCCTGTGCACCAGCCAGCTCCTAGTCCGCTGCACACCGCACAGCCAGGCCGGGAACCGGCCACAACACACTGAGAACTCCCCAGTAACCGGACCGCTGCCGCTGCCATCTCTGCTCAGAGTCTACGAGGAACGAGCCAATCAGCGGCCACCGCCAGGCCTGGATGTGACGTCAGCTGCCAGGAGAGGAAGCGGGCGGTGCGTCTGAGGGGAGGCGGGGTTATACCTGTACAGGGGCTGTGATAGGTACAGACAGAGACTAGCCACACCTGTCCAGACATAGAGCCAGACACAGATCCTCTTGAATGGTGGAAGCTGCATCAGCCCAACTTTCCAAGGCTAAGCTTACTGGCTAAAAAATATATCTTTCTATTCCAGCCACTAGTGCCCCCTCAGAGAGGGTATTTAATGTGGGTGGGGGAATAGTTACCTGCAACTGGGCCTGCATTAAGCCAGAGGTTGTGGACAGGCTCGTCTTTCTTGCAAAAAATGTTTAGAATGAGCATGCACTATGTTAAAGAGATCTAACAAGCACGTGTTTTGTTGTTATAGATAAAAGTTTACATTTGTTCACTCTTTGAGCAGGCTATATGTCTGCCACAAGCATGTTTCATTTTTTATATTCACAGTTCACACTATACTGAGAAGAGTTTATTTTGTTAATTGTAATGTTATATGTTACAAAATTTGTAATTATCAGATTTGTTGAACAGCAAATTTAAGCTACTGTGAAGTTGTTGCACTTTTGCTTAAACCTGGGTTAAAGCTTGAAATTGTTGAATGACAGAGCCTCATTTACTTTTTGTTTTGGTATTCTATGCATTTTAACTCTTGAGGACAATCATAGCAATAAAGTTGCACTTTTGACACTATATCTGATGTCTGCAGTCATTTTTTAAGTGCATTGAAAAAAAAAAATCGAATCGAAACTCTAATTTTTCTTTAAAAATCGAAGATTTTTTTTTTAGGCAAAATCGCCCAGACCTATGCTCTTGTGGTAAAAGTCTGTGTGTCCAAAAAATGCAAAATCTAACCCAAAAAGCCCCTGTACAACAAATCGTGCCGAAAATGCCCATAGAAGCAGAAAAAAAAATTGAATACGCTGCTCTTGTGTGAATATAGTCTTTAAGTTGGATAAAAAATTACTTTCAGGTAAAAGTTTGTAATAAACGAATGTGTTTACAATTAAACTGTCTTTTTTATAAATGGAAATCAAGCGTCAGAATATTGTCAGAGACGTAGCCCATTTTCCCTGTAGGACCCCAGAGATTGCCAGGCATCCGGGTACTCAGCTCTCACATCTTTAACTTTTTTCTTGTCTTTGCAGCTAATGCTGATATTCTGAGAGCCATGGTCGCAGACAACTCGGCAGTAGGAGACAACAGCGTGTTTGACCCAGAGACGTAAGCCTAAAGTTAAAGCTAGGTTCACACTGTTGCAATCAGGTTTTGATCTGACTTTTAGTGTGTGATTATGTGAAGCAACTTGGATGTGGTTTGCATATTTTATGGGGCCAGAATTGTGGTGGAATCGCACCAAAGTAGCACTGGACCCTTTTCCAAAATCCACGCTGCATTGATGTGAACTGGCACCATTGAAAACAATGTGATTTCCATTGCCATGCGATTGTGTGTGGCTCAAGTCGCAACTGAAATCGCACTAGTGTGAACCAGACCTAAGACAGTCAGCCAAATATACTTCTTATTGGGAAAATATGCTTGTACACTTGTACATTTGTTTTTATATGGCCTTTTCTAATAATGGAATAATGGGGCTACAACAGAAGCTATTCTTTATTTTAAAGAGGACAGTCTTTGATGTAAGTAATTCCCAATGATCTTATCGTTTTAACACATTAAAAAGGACTAGTTCCTGAAAGCGGAGTTCCACCCATGTTTTAAACTTTATAGAAATTGTTGGCATTCCTCAATTAAAAACAGCATTGCCGACTTTTTTTTTTTCTCCCTTAATCGGCTTACCTTGTTGCTAGGGGGTAAGCAATTTTCTTCCTCCTTCGGCGCCGCGGCGAGATGCGTCACTTCCTGCGGCGCACAGGCTCCTGCGAGATGTGCATCATCATTCCCAGGAGTCTGTGGGGAGGAAAATTTTAATACAGAGCGGACAGCTGACTGGGAGGATGCGTGGACGTAGTTGCTGCAGCGTCATCGGGTCTATACAGGGGGTGGGGCGGATGGGAGAGCTGAGAGGAGTCGGGACGGAGGTCGATGAAAGTTGTAAGAGCGGAGTGAAAATTGTAAGAGTGGAGTGCTGACTGAGAGGAGGTGGGATGGAGGTGCGGCCGTGTCAGTAATGCAGGACTTCTAGCCATTAAAACTGTCTCCTTCTGATCAAATATATGTATATATTAATATTAACCTCCTTAGCTGTATTCTCGAGTGTGGCTCGGGTTGGGGTTTCACTGCCATAAGCGGTAACCCCGAGCCACACTGGTGCTACTGCCAGGGAGCATCACTGGATCCCTGTAGAGGTTACTTACCTTGTCCCCGGGATCCTGCGATGTGTCCCTGCAGCATACGGCGGCCGGATCTTCCGCCCGATGCTTGTGAGCCCCGGCTTCCATCTCCTGCAACGTGACGCTCGCAGGGGGGTGGAACCGGCGGCAAATCCAAATGGTAAAACACACAAACACACTGATTTCATTATAAAATAAATTGCCATTAGTTTGCCCCCCCCCCCCCCCCCCAGCGCCCTTGCCTGCAGTTTTACTGTAATATATATATAATATATATATTTATTATTATTATACAGGATTTATATAGCGCCAACAGTTTGAGCAGCGCTTTACAATTTGAGGGAAGACAATACAGTTACAATACAGTTCAAAACAGGAGGAACTAGATTGCCCTGCTCATTAGAGCTTACAATCTAGAAGGGAGGGTCAAGTGAAACAAAAGACAATAACCGTGGGGGATGGGTTGATGGAGAAAATGGAGGTACATTTGTTAGGGGTTGGTAGGATAGGCTTCTTTTGAAAAGGAGGGTTTTCAGAGATCGCCTAAAAGCTAATAGAGTGGGAGATAATCGCACAGATAAGTGTAAGGAGTTCCATAGGACTGGAGAGGCTCTGGAAAAGTCCTGGAGGTGAGCATGAGAGGAGGTGACAAGGGGGCTAGATAGCAGGAGGTTTTGAGAGGAACGAAGAGAGCGATTAGGTTGGTATTTTGAGACGAGGCTGGTGATGTAGCTGGGGGCTAAGCTGTGGATTGCTTTGTAAGATGTTGTTAGTATTTTGAATTTAATTCGTTGGGTGAGCGGAAGCCAATGGAGGGCTTGATAGAGAGGAGCAGCGGACACTGAGCGATTGGTAAGGTGGATGAGCCTGTTTAGAGGTATGCCAACGAGAAGGGAATTGCAGTAGTCGAGGCGCGAGATAACCAGGGAGTGAACTAGGAGTTTTGTTGTGTCTTTGGTTAGAAAGGGGCGTATTTTGAGATGTTGCGGAGGCTGAGGCGGCAAGATTTGGAAAGCGATTGAATGTGGGGTTTGAACTAGAGTTCAGAGTCCAGGACAACACCTAAGAGCTTGGCATGCGGGGGTGGGCTGATAGTAATGCCATCGATATTGACAGAGAAATCAGGGGAAGAGGCACGTGGTGGAGGAAAAATGATAAGCTTGGTTTTGGATGGATTGAGTTTGAGGAAGTGGTGAGAAATCCAGACCGATATGTCTGATAGTAAATTAGTGATACATGAGGAGACTGAGGGAGGGAGCTGAGGGGCGGATAGATTTGGATATCGTCAGCGTAGAGATGGTATTGGAAGCCGTGGGAGGCTATCAACTGACCCAGAGAGGAGGTGTAGATTGAAAATAGTAGGGGTCTAAGAATCTCAGAGCCTTGTTGACCCCAACAGAGAAGGGAAGAGGAGAGGAGGAAGTAGAATTGTATGCAACGCTAAAGGTGCGCTTGGTTAAGTAGGAAGATAACCAGTGAAGAGTACAGTCACGGAGACGAAAGGCATGGAGTTTTTTTGAGGAGGAGGGGATGGTCAACCGTATCAAAGGCAGCAGAAAGGTCCAGAAGTAGGAGTACGGAATAGTGTCCATTGGTTTTGGCCGTTAGTAGATCGTTTGTCAGTTTTAGGAGAGCAGTTTCAGTGGAGTGTTGAGGCCGAAATCCAGACTGAAGGGGATCAAGGAGTCTATTCTCGGCAAGGTGGTCTCACAGTCGTTTGTAGACTAGACGTTCGAGGAGTTTGGATGAAAAGGGGAGCAAGGAAATAGGACGTAGGTTGTTCAGATCGGTTGGGTCCAATGAGGGCTTTTTAAGAATGGGGCTAACTAGTGCATGTTTTAGAGAGTTGGGGAAGATGCCAGAAGAGAGGGAGAGATTGAAGTTGTGGGTTAGAGAGCATAGAATAGGGCCAGAAGGTGAACGTAGCATTCGTGAGGGAACAGGATCCAGAGGGCAGTTGGTTAAGTGGATGTTAGCAAGTAGTTTAGCAACCTCATCTGTAGTGGTGGGGTTGAATGAGGGAAGTAATGATCGCACCTGTGGTCATGAAGCATAAGGCATGGAAGGTATCTGAACAGCAATGATCTCCTTACGAATTGTATCAATCTTCTGTTTGAAGTGGTAGGCAATCTCCTGGGCAGTGAGTGAGTTGGTGGGAGGTGGTAGTGGAGGAAGGAGTAGAGAGTTAAAGGTATCGAAGAGTTGCCGGGGGCGTGATGACAGGCTGTTAATGAGAGTGATAAAATAGGTCTGTTTGGCAGTGTGGAGATTGGAATTGTATTTTTGGAGGGCAGATTTATATTGGTTGAAATGCTTCTGAGACCGAGTCTTACGCCATGGGCGCTCAAGAGCACGGCTATGCTTTTTCAGACTTCTAGTGTTATCGGTTTGCCAAGGTTGAAGGGGTCGGGGCCTGATTCGGTGTGTGGTGAGGGGGGCCAGTGTGTCCAGGGAGGCTAAGAGTGAAGCGTTGTAGACAGAAGTGGCTAGGTTGGTGCAGGACAGGGGTGCGATTGTGTCATAGAGGTGGTCGGTAGCAGAGTAGAGAAGAGAAGGGTTGGGATGGCGTAGGTTTCTGCGGGTAACTGTAAGGTAGCTGGAGGGAGAGGAGGTGGAGGAGAGGGAGAGTGTGAAACGAATAAGGTAGTGATCAGAGTGAGGGAGAGGATTGTTTGAAAGGTTGTGCGGAGTGCATAGGTGGGAGAAAACAAGGTCAAGGATATTGCCTTCAGAGTGAGTAGAAGCATGTATCCATTGCTTCAGGTCAAAGGAGGAGGTTAGACTGAGCAGTTTGGAAGTGGCAGGAGTGTTAGTATTAATAGGGATGTTGAAGTCGCCGAGAATGATTGTGGGGATTTCGGAAGAGAGAAAGTAAGGTAGCCAGGCAGAGAAGTCGTCAAGAAAGGTCGATACTGGTCCAGAGGGGCGGAAGATCACAGCTATCCTTAGAGAAATGGGGGAGAAAAGACGAACGCAGTGTACCTCAAATGAGGAGAGGGAGGTGGCTGAAGTACCTGAAAGGTGCTATGTGGGGCTAGAAGGATCCCGACACCCCCTCCCTTGCGTCCACATATATATAAGCTGTGGGGTGGAGAAGAGGGGTGAAGCAGAGGGAGTTTAAGGATAGAAGACAGGGCTGTCAGAAGAAGTGGTAGAGAGGTCACCTGCAGTCTGTGGTGTATATCTCCGCCTTTACTGTGTTCATACACTTTGTGCATTCTCTGAAGTGCAAAAATCAGAAGTGCGTCCCACTTAGAGAAATCGCCCCTACTTTGAGAAGAGAGCCCCCAGAAAGTAAACGTTTCCCCCCTTCACATGTGCCTTCCCCAAGTGATGTTCTAATTTTATACTCTTAGACCTGGGGTGGGGGCTTATCCAATTAAAGCGGAGTTCCGGCCACAGAAAAAAAATTTCAATGAACATACCCCCGGGACAGTCGGGGCTAGTACATTCCACAATGGCTAGCCTCTGATCTGTCCCGGTTTGCACTTACCTTTTAGAAGAAATACTTACTTTTAAAATTTCTTCTCCTGCGCTGCCATCTCAGGTGTGGGCAGCTTGAAGCCAGCGCGATCCTCTTCTGCGTCCTCTTCGGTCCCACGATGCACTGCGCCGGCCCTGCCGTCACTTCCGGGTCTGCAGCGTCCTCCCTGCACAGCTTCTGGGCATGCCCAGAAGCTGTTTAGCAAGGTTTGACGCGCCTACACTGGAACTGACGTCGGGGCGGTGCAGGCGCATTGATTCATACCAGTACTCGGGTACTCTGATGATAGGTACTCGGGTACTCTGATGACGGGTACTCTGATGACGGGTACTCGGGTACTCTGATGACAGGTACTCGGGTACTCTGATGACAGGTACTCGGGTACTCTGATGACAGGTACTCTGGTACTTTGAGTACCCGTCACCGGAGTACCCGAGTACCTGTCACCTACCCATCAGAGTACCCGAGTACCTGTCGCCTACCCATCAGAGTACCCGAGTACCTTCCACCTGCTCATCAGAGTACCTGACACCTGAAGTACCCGAGTACTTGCCACCTGCTCATCAGTACCCATCACTACTCATCAGTACCCATCAGTACCTATCACCATCAGTACTGATCATCCGTACCCATCAGTACAGTATCAGTATCACCTATCCGTATCAGTACTACTCATCAGTACCTATCACCTGCCTGTCACCTGCCCATCAGAGTACCTGAGTACCTGTCACCTGCCTATCGGAGTTCTCGAGTACCTGCCACTTGCTCATCAGTACCAGAGTACCTGTCGCCTGCCCAGCAAAGTACCTGAGTACCTGTCACCCTTCATACAGCCACCATGTCTAAGTCCAAAAAGGTTTATATACGTCCTCCGTTTAAACCTAAATACCGGTGTTATGGCAGCAGATAGCTGCCATAACCCTGGTATTTTTTTAAACGGTGGACGGTTGGCTTTCCGATAACGGTGGTCCCAGCGGCGGATTCGCCGCGGGATCACCCTTCCGGGGTGGTGGAAGAGGTGCCCCCCCCCCCCCCCCGCCGCATTCTGGTCCTTTTCCCCGCTTACCGGACCCACCGGCAGCGGGGAAAACGATCCGGTCCCAGATCCTCACAGACAGGATGTCGAGTGAGGGCAAGCTTGCCCTCACTCGACTCTATGGTCTTGGAGGACCGGAGCTACGGCAAACGTCGTTGCCTAGCAACCAGTTTAAAGGTCCCTTTTTTTTTTTTTTTTTTTTTTTTCATTTTATTTAATTTTTTTATTTTTTATTTTTTTATTTTTTCTATCTTTTAGTGTACTTGTGAGATCTGAGGACTTTTTGACCCCAGATCTCACAAAAAAGAGGTCCTGTCGTGCCTTTTTCTATTACAAGTAATGTTTACATTTCTTGTAATAGAAATAAAAATGATCAATTTTTTTTTTAAAAAAAACAGTGTAAAAATAAAAAATATTAAATAAAATAAATAGAAAAAAAAACAAAAAAAAACAAATTAAAGCGCCCTGTCCCCGCGAGCTCGCGCGCAGAAGCGAACGCATAAGGAAACCCCTCCCACATATGTAAACAGTGTTCAAACTACACATGCGAGGTATCGTCGCGATCGTTGGAGCAAGTGCAATAATTTGAGCCCTAGACCTTCTCTGTAACTCTAAGATAGCAACCTGTAGAAATTTTTAAAGTGTCGCCTATGGGGATTTTTAAGTACCAAAGTTTGTCACCATTCTGTGAGCGTGCGCAATTTTGAAGCATGACATGTTGGGTATCTACTCGGCGTAACATTATCTTTCACATTATGGAAAACAATTGGGCTAACTTTACTGGTTTCTTATTTTTTAATTCAAAAAAGTGAATTTTTTCTCAAAAAATTGCGTTTGGAAGACCGCTGCGCAAATACAGTGTGATAAAAAATATTGCAATCTCCATTTTATTCTCTAGGGTTTCTGCTAAAAAAAAAAAAAAAAAGTTATGGGGTTCTAAGTAGTTTTCTAGCAAAAACAACTGATTTTAGCTTGTAAACACCAAATGTCAAAAATAGGCCTAGGCAAGTGGCTAGGATGCTTGATGATGCTCCTTGGATGTTGGGCCCCTCTATATGGCTAGGCTGTGAAAAAGTCTCACACATGTGGTATTGCCATACTCAGGAGGAGTGGCAGAATGTATTTTGGGGTGTCATTTTTGCTATGTACATGCTATGTGTAAGGAATATCCTATAAATTGACAACTTTGTGTAAAAAAAAAAAAAAAAAAAAAAAAGTTTTTATTTTTTTCCCACATTTTCCAAAAACTTGTGGAAAAAAATGACATGTTCAAAGGACCCATAATGCCTCATAGAATATACGTTGGAGTGTTTGCTTTCCAAAATAGGGTCATTTTGTGGACTTTTTCATTGTATTGGTGCTCTAGGGCCTTGAAAAGTGTGATAGGTAGTAAGAAAGTTTTATGTGTATTTATGCTCCTAAAACGCCTTATGGTGCTACTTGGACGTGGAGTCTCTTTTTGTGGCCAGGCTGTGTAAAAGTCTCACACATCTGGTATCACCATACTCAGAAGGAGTAGCAGAATGAATTTTGGGGTGTCATTTTTGCTGTGTACATGCTATGTGTTAGAAATAGCTTATAAATTGACAACATTTGGGAAAAAAAAGAAGAAAAAATTTTTTTCTTAATTTTCCCAAGAATTGTGGGAAAAAATTATAACTTCAAAAAACTCACCATGCCTCTTACTAAATACCTTGGACTGTCTACTTTACAAAAAGGGGTAATTTGGGGGGTATTTGTACTGTTCTGACATTTCAGGGCCTCAAGAAAGGAGATAGGCCATCAGTACATCTGGTGTGATCAATTTTCAGTAATTGGTACCATAGCTTCTAGACTCAATAACTTTCACACAGACTAAATAATATACACTAATTTGGGTTAATTTTACCAGAGATATGTAGCAGTATAAATTTTGGCCCAAATGTATGAAGAAAAATACATTTTTTGCAAAATTGTATAATGGAAACTAAAAAAAATTGTTTTTTTTTGCAAAATTTTTGCTCTTTTTTTGCTTATATCACGAAAAAAAAACCCCAGTTGTGATCAAATACCACCAAAAGAAAGCTCTATTTGTGTGAAAAAAAAATGATAAAAATTTTGTTTGGTTACAGTGTAGCATGACTGAGCAATTGTCATTCAAAGTGTGAGAGTGCTGAAAGCTGAAAATTGGTCTGGGCAGGAAGGGGGTCTAACTGCTCTGTATGGAAGCGGTTAAAATCTTAAATTTTTCAACACAAACTTCTAATATTATTTCATTGACCACCTTTTTCTGTATATGTTTAAAAGATGAAAAAAAAAATGCCTATAGTTACTATTTATACACTCCACCCCCCCCCCCCCCCAAAAAAAAAATCTAAAACAAAGTACATTGTGGGGTTATTTTTAATTTGTATTGGTAAAGCATGTGATCCTAATTTCTGTTTTTTTTCTTTCCTGCTGCTGTTCTTTGGATATTTTGGTGAGTTTCTTTTTCTGGGATTTAGGAATGGGAAACTTGGCACTGAAGAAAAACTGTGAGCTAGACTGAAACTTCTTATCGGTTGTATCTTGGATAGTTTTCTAGGGGATGGCGTACCTGTGAAAGAAAAATTTGACTATTCCTAACCATTGCAGCTGAAAAATGCTGCTCCGTTCCTGAGGAATCTGCACCTGTATTCCCTGGGAAACAGACATCCTCAGAAGAGTCAATGTTTCGGGTGCCGTGCAGCTCTCAATGTTCTCTTGCTGACCGGTGTCATTACAGGATTGACCAGAAGATCACCACTCACTGACATGTTAGTTTCCCGGCACACTTTGGGGGAAGGTTACAGAAGACAAAGCATACAAACAAAATAAAATATTTAAAATTAAAATAAAAAATGGGATAAAATGTATGTAGAAACACTACCCAAGTACTCTTCTGTTCTTGGAGCTTGAACAAAAGTAGAGTAAGTCAGCAACTTTCGGAACCCAAACATTTTGAGAATTATTGAACTTTGAAAAGCAGACTTGATATTTTTTTAATCTAGTGTAGTTGCTGGCTCCCAACCGTTTCCAGCCAGATGCAGACTTGGGGTGCTTTTGGAGCATTGTATATGCTAGAGAAGATGAAAAGGACAAGGCCGCATAGTGGACAACAGCTTAAAGAGGAAGTAAACCCTTCTCTGACACTTTTACCTATAGGTAAGCCTATGATAAGGCTTACCTATAGGTACTGTAAATATATCCTAAACCTGCACCGTTTAGGAGATATTTACCTTACATGCAGCCAGTGACGTCACTGGCGCATGCGCTCTGAAGGAACGGCCGCTGGTGCCGTTCTTTCAGAGTCCCGTGCCGTGACCGTCGGCTCCCGCGTGCGCGGGAGTGACGTCGCCGCGGCTCCGGCCAATCAGATGGCTGGATGCCACGATCCCGGAAGACAGGCGACTGGACATGTCACCCGTCATACAGGTAAGTGGGCGCATGGCGGGGGCTCGTTCTAAGGTAAGTATTTCATAATGAGCTAGTATGCGGTGCATACTAGCTCATTATGTGTTTCTCTTTCAGGTTGCGAAAAAAAAAAAATCTATGGGTTTACAACCTCTTTAAAGTGTATATCTAAAGGCAAAACATTTTTCAGTTTTAAATAGAATGGGGAAGGGTTGGACCACCCACCATGTTTTTACATGACATGGGTTGGACCACGGATACCAGATCTAAAAGTGAGAGAAAATGCAAACACTTTTTGGCTTTCATCAAAGCAGGAATAGAGGCAACGTCTTTTTTTAGACAGGTGTCATTTTTAGGATTTCTCTCACATTGGAGAGATTTACTCAATCTTTCTGTTGTGTCTACAGCATAAGAAGTAGAAGGACATCTCCTTACTGGGACAGAGATGGCTAAAAACTTGATGGGGGTTTTAACCATTACCAAATTTAAAATGGGGGAATAAGTTCAGCATGAGATAGAATACCCAGTTTACGGCCGCAGGTTACGACCAGATTTCCTGCTACAGGGTGGCAGCTTTGCACAGAATCGCGAACATATATGTGATTCTGCACTTCCGCATAGGGGGCGCGCGCTGCTGGCACCCTGCAGCAGAAGCCAATCAGCTGGTGTCGGCCAATGGATGACCACTGGCATCCACTGATTGTCAAGGAGAGACAGGATGGAGCTCTGCATATGTAAACAATGCAGAGCTCCGTCCTGTCAGCAGGCATGTGGTGAATTTTGTTTCCCTGCAAATTGGGGAATAAAATCCAGCACATCGCTTAATAAAAACACCACACTGTGTACACACAAACACTGGTTCAGCACACATTTAACCCTTTGATCACCCTGGATGTTTACACTTTCCCAGCCAGTGTCATTCGTACAGTAACCATGCATATTTCTCTATCGCTCATTGACAGACGTAGTCTTCTTGATTCTCAAGAGCTGGGTTATGTTGTCTCCGCAGGAGTAGGACTAGGCAGAAAGACAAAACGTTCTGGCTCCACCTTAGGGGCAGTCCCTGAGGGTATATCCTCCCTCTCTCTGCTACAGGGAATCAGTTTTTTTCTGTCTAGTCAGGAGTAAGGACCTAAGTTCCTTGCTGGGATCTTTTGGTCCTGGCAAGACTTTTTTCTTTAAGAAAAAGACATTTTTTAGGTAGTTTTTCTCCAGTGTTTTTCCTGTGAGATCTTCAAGCAAAAATGCCGGACTGGGCGACACTTGTGGTCACCCCAGCCGGCCTACGAGCGCGCGCAGACCATGGCATTGCGCTTGGTCGGCCGCGACACATTCAAGTAAGTATGCGGGGCCGGGCGACGGGCTGGATGTTGAGATCCAGTGGTCACCCCGGTTTTCTGCCTACGAGCGCGTGCAGACCAGAGCTCCGCGCTGGGTCGGCCGCGACGGAGTCCCAGTGGAGGGACTGACCTTGCGAGTTAAAAGTCTCGCTTGGACGCCAGGAACCAGAGAGTCGAGGCGTCCGGAGTGGTCCACAAACCCCCACCCCGGTGGAGAGGGTATTGTGAAGAGAGGGTGCCTGTCGGTTCGGTATGGTGAGTAAACGTTCCCTTTTTTTCCTCGTTATGAGGCAGTATGTATTATGGGCCCCTCCATATATGGTCAGTATATATCTGATACTTACAAGTCCCCCTTGTAATACAGCATGTGTTTGTGGGAAGTGGACTTGGTTTGAGAGCTAACACTCTACCCAGCAGACTGTAACATTACAGCAGACATAGGAGGTATAATCCTACCTTATTTGTAGGGTATCTCCTGTAGATCCATATATCGCCTCTTAGCAGAGATGCAGGTGGATGTGCTGGGAAAACGATTTCGGCGGTCCGCCGCCATTTTGCCGTAGACCAAGTGCATGTATGTCCTCAGGTCACGCCGGCCGCCATGTTTTTGGAGTCTTATGTCTCTTCTATGGGGGCGGCCATGTTTTGTGAGCCCAGCTACCTCGTGGAGAGCTGGGAACGCCAGAAGGCGTACACAGGGGGCGGAGCCACGTCCTTCTACCCGGGAAAAAGCAACAGCTCCTTCCAGTCTGTGTAAGACAGACGCTGACTGCAGTTGGTTGGAAACTGCACTGCATCGGTTGGTGAGCCTTGGGGGTCCCTCTCTCTCTCTGTGGGATCGAGAAGCAGGTACTCTGAGAGGCGCTATTGCGCTAGGCGGAGACACACAAAAAAAAAAAAAAAAAAAAGTTTTTTTTGTTTTGCTGGCAAAGGTGTCCTGAATTAACATGGACCCTGCCACTCATGTATCTCCACCGGATCCCCTCGAGGGGTCTGCGGGATCCTCCAGCACCCCACTGACAATTGAATCATTGTCAGCTATTATGGAAACTTTTGTGTCCCGGGTGGAAGTAGCTTGTCAGGGACAGGGCGCAAGAAAGCGACCCCCGCCTAACCCCTTATTATCTGAAACCTCGGATTCAGACTCTGAGCCTATTTCTGCAGTTGCAGGTACTTCATCTGGGATTGGTGTCTCGGGCCCTGTCTCTTCAGACAGCGAGGAGGATGTTTCGGCATCAGCCATAGCCCGAGAGGAAGCGTTGGTAAACGCACTCATTGTATCTGTTCAAGAAACCTTAAGGTTACAGGGTATTCCATCGGAAATAGCTGAAACTGAAATCCCTTTTGGGACTAAAAAACGCATCAAAGTGGCGAAGGTTTTTCCATTGCCCAAATGTTTTGGCAATTCAATCGAAGAAGAATGGCGTCTGCCAAAACGCACTTTTACTATTTCTAAACGCATTGACAGGCGTTATCCGTTTGAGGAAACCCTCATTAAGAAATGGACAGAACCACCTGTGGTGGATTCACCAATTGCTAGATTGAATAAAGCCACGGTTATTCCTCTAGAAGACGCTCCGTCTTTTAAAGATCCAGTGGACCGCAAGATAGAAGCTATGTCTCGCACCATGTTTTCCTTGATTGGATCAGCTTTCAGACCTATAATAGCTATTGGTCTGGTTTCGCAGGCTGTAACTGAATGGACCAAGTGGTTACGCCGGGACTTAGAAGAGGTCCCTCAGGCGGTATCAGATTTGTTGGAACAAATGATACAGGGGTTACAGTTTGTGTGTGATGCGGCGTTAGACGCCACTCCATTATTGGCGCGAGCATCAGTCTCAGCAGTGGTTCTATGGCGTACACTGTGGCTAAAAGGTTGGTTAGCCGACCAAGGTTCCAAAAAAGCATTGGCTAATATCCCCTTTTTAGGAGAGCGTCTATTTGGAGCCAACTTAGATGAGATCATTAAGGATCTCACGGGTGGAAAGAGCACCTTTTTACCGCAAAATTTTAAAGGTAAAGGAACTCGTCAAAGACGAGGGCCTTCTTTTTCTGCTCACAAGAGGTTTTTTCGTCCCGCGGGTGAAAAAACTAAGTCCTCCAAAGCTCCTGCAGGAGGCGTCAGGGGTCGTTGGTCGGGCAAGCAAAAGCCCGCCCCCTCCAGACCTGAAGATAAACCGTCCAAAGCCTGAAGGTGCGCCCCCACCTATAACTGGGGTGGGGGGACGTCTTCGCCGGTTCCCGGATCCATGGCTTTCCAGAATCCCGGATAAATGGGTTTGCGAAGTCATAAGGTCAGGGTACAAGATCGAGTTTCGATCTCTCCCACCGGCGCGATTCTTCCCTTCCAATATCCAACTATCCTCAGATCGTTTAGAAGATCTGCGGAGAGCAGTCACAGATTTACTACAACAAGGAGTGGTAGTCCACGTTCCTTGGACAGAACGGTTTCAAGGGTTTTATTCAAACCTATTTACAATACCCAGGAAAGAGGGCAAAGTGCGTCCAATTCTGGACTTAAGAGCACTCAATTCTTTTGTCAACATAAGAAGATTCAGAATGGAGTCCATTCGCACAGTAGCAGCCTTCCTGCATCCAGGGGATGTCCTAGCGTCCATAGACATCAAGGACGCCTATCTTCACATTCCCATTTTCGCAGGACATCAGCGGTTTCTACGCTTTTCCGTAGAAGAGAACCACTATCAGTTTGTGGCGTTACCTTTCGGTCTCGCCACGGCTCCGCGGGTCTTCACAAAGGTGTTGGCCCCAATGTTGGCACTTCTGCGCCAAAGAGGCATATCGATCCTTGGTTACCTAGACGATCTTCTGCTTCATGCAGAGTCTCCTCAGACCTTGCTACAAAACATAGAAATTACTATGATTTCTTTACAGGAATTCGGGTGGCTGGTGAACCAGCAAAAGTCATTTCTGGTTCCCACCCAGAGGCTCGAATATCTGGGTCTAATTCTAGACACAGTCAGGACAAGAGTTTTTTTCTTCCGGTAGGGAAACTCCGAAAGATTCAATCAGCAGTCCAGTTGTTACTGTCCAACAGCTGGTCTTCCCTTCGGACTTGCATGAGGGTTCTGGGGTTGATGGTGGCTTCGTTCGAAGCAGTCCCATTTGCCCAGTCCCATACCCGAATTCTTCAGCAAGAGATTCTTCTCAGATGGAATCGGAATCCGGAATCCCTGGACAATCAGATCCGATTGAGCAAACAGACCAGAGAGTCTCTGGTCTGGTGGCTTCGGTCTCCGATGCTCAGCCAGGGAAAGTCATTTCTGCCAATATATTGGACGATAGTGACCACGGATGCCAGTCTATCCGGATGGGGAGGAATTCTCGGTCAGTTATCTGTCCAGGGACTTTGGTCCCTGGAAGAATCCAGGTTACCGATAAATGTATTGGAACTGAGAGCGATCAGACTTTGTCTGATTCACTGGACCGAGCAGCTCCAGGGCAGCCCGGTTCGGATCCAGTCGGACAATGCCACGGCCGTGGCTTATGTCAATCACCAGGGGGGCACCAAGAGTGTCCGAGCGGCCAAAGAAGTGGCTTGCATTCTTCGCTGGGCGGAACGATTTGTTCCAGCAATCTCTGCGGTGTTCATTCCGGGGGTGGAGAATTGGCAGGCAGATTATCTCAGCCGTCAGACTCTGGATCAGGGGGAATGGTCCCTCCATCCAGATGTTTTCCACCAGTTGTGCCTACGGTGGGGCACCCCGGATGTGGATCTGTTGGCATCACGATTCAACAGGAAAGTTCAGAGATTCGTGGCTCGCTCCCGCGATCCTCTAGCAGAAACCGCAGACGCACTGATCGCCCCGTGGGGGCAATACCAGCTAATGTATGCCTTCCCTCCTCTCGCGTTACTGCCAAGACTTCTTCGCAGGATAGCAAAAATTAGGGGGTCCCCCTAGGGTGTGGGACTTTAACGGCAAACACACTTCCACAGATATGTAAAAGTAAAAATATTTTTATTAACAAGTTTAAAATAGATCTCAATGGATCAGAGGTATTACATAAATGATATAGAAAACAACAAAGGAGGTATGGTAACACAAATAATTTGAAAGAAATAATGATGCATATACTCAAAGGTATATGTTGGTTTCTTGAAGGAAATCCTCCCACCCGACGCGTTTCAGGCACGCAGGCCTTTCTTCAGGGGTCTGGGAAGTGGGGAGGTTTTGTGATTTCCTGCATAACATAGTAGATATTGTATAAATTGATTGCATAAAAAATTATGTCAGTTTCAGTATATTTCAAATATTAAATGTTATACCTGTAGAAGAAATCTGGATATAAAAGTTTCGTACCTGTAGTTTGCTGGAAATGTGACAAGAGAGTCACTGCTGATAAGAGTAAGAGAAAAGAGGGGTTCCGCTGTGCTGAGTGCCGAAGTATGCACCCCTGGGTCCCTGAGGGTGTGAATCTTCACCAATGTGGCTCCAGCGAGGATGCCTAAGGGGAGGCTGCACGTGTCTCTGTGTGAACGTATATGTAGGAGAATAAAATTATTTGAAGATGTATTTACAAGGGATGACTGATCTGCTCTTAGGGTAGGTGTAGAAGTAAGGGGAGAGGTACCTTGTAATAAATGTATTGACGCTTCTGGTTGAAGAGGATGTGCCTGTTGTGTTGAAGATCACGGGGTAGGGGATGTTGTAAGTTGGTAGAGTCCGCTGAAAAATATATATTATATATATATATATATATACACATATGTGTGTCCTGTTATATGTTGAGGTTGGCTCGTACAGCATTCTATCAAGGAGAGTGTTTGTTTAATACTCATACCTTAGTCTATTTGTTACGTAAAGATTTCCTGACCAGGAGTCATATTGCTGCTTCTCAGTAATTAGCAGAATTTTGTTGTCCCTAGATAAATGTTGGAATTTTAAGGCACGTCAGGTTTAAAAGATAGGATGTAACAAGTATTCATAATTATAAATACTGATTTAAATATACCTAAATAGAGTGAGTCAATCCATGTTTAGGTTCTCTCCTCTAGGTTGTTTGAGAGGTGCATCTGGGAACCAGAGAATGGCATATAAGTTACACATAGTGGGCAAGTAAAGGGTGAAAGGGTGGAGATAAACTAAAATACATTAGATCCAGCTGGTGAATTACCTGGTGATGTTGCAATAGCAAGAGTTATTCAGGAGTCGATTGCCCTGTAAGGTGCCTAAAATGACATGTTTTATCCCCATTAGGATTAACCAGTAGTAAAATGGTAGAAGTAGCTTATAGGGGGGTCCCCGGTGGTTACCTTGTATGTGGCAGGTTGTGTGTGCAGTCCTCGGCGGCGGATGCTGTGTCTGGCATCCGCCGCCGTTTAAATGCCCATGAAGGACGCCGGAGCATGCGCAGTGCGAGCCGCGTGCACGCTTCGGCGTCATCTGTGCAGCCAATGGCATCCCCCGCCGATGGAACGCAGGACACGCCCCCGGATGCGGAAGTGCGGCCTGCGTTTCAACGGCACCGACGCAGTAATTGGTCCCCAAACTGCGGGCGGGGCCAGTGGATTCGGCCGTCATCCGCAGGAGGGGCCAAGGAGCGGGGGGGCCCGTAACATGGTCACGTCTCCCCCCGGGTGCGCCGGGTGGGGTCACAAGGGAAAGATCAGCCCCAGGGGATGGAAGAAAAGAAGAAGGGGGCGGGGTCGGCTGCCGCACATAGGATTCCCTGTTAGAAAAAGAGAAGGAGCATAGTGTGTGGAAAAATGCCTGGAAAATAGTTGGAAGATAGGGTAGGATAGGGTAGTTGGTGAAGAATGCTTTAGTTTGTTAAAGACATTTATCAATAATACAGACATAATATATTGGATACTTCAAAATGAGATATAGCATTATGTCAAAGTTAATAAATAAACATTATAACTGTATATATGAGGGATGTATGTTTAACATAGCTTGTTACTAGTTGAATAGTATTAGAAAGACGTTAATATTGAGTATTGAAATAGATAGAATATGTCTTCAATAGTCCTTGTATATAAAGTTGTTTCCACATTACATATGCACATATGTCTATATTACGTAGTACATAGGTATGAATAATGAAATAAATAAATAAAGAAGAGGATTATGATGTAAAACCTGGGAACAGGAACCTCTAATGGTCTGGGAACGTCAGATCTAATTGGTGAAAACAGAGCAATAGACAATCCGTTTGAAAAATTCATATTGAGATGCATTACATTAGTACATATAGAGAGAGATATATATGATTAGATGAATAGTTATGGTGAGATCAGGGGAAAAAAAAAAAAAAAAAAAAAAAAAAAAGGGGAAAGAAGAATGGCATGTAAGGTGAATGGGATTATTTTTCCCAGCCTCCAGAGGAGAACCCTTCCAAAAAGGGTCGGAAGCTGAGAGAGTCATTGAGGCCTGGGGGCGAGGTGGCGTTGAGTTCTACTATCCAACGTGTTTCACGTTGTAGGAGTATTTTGTTCCAGTCACCCCCTCTTTTATTTGGGTGTATTCTATCTAGAATTATGAATTGAATAGCCGGGAAGTGGCCGTGGTGAAAGTCTCTTACATGTCTGCCTAAAGGGAGATCAGGGTTTGCCGTCTTCATGCTTATAATGTGTCGGTAAGCTCTGTTGTGAAACTCAAGTTTGGTTTTGCCTACATAATACCCACCGCAAGGGCATAGTAGTAAATATACTACCCCGGTGGTTTTACAATTGGCGTAGTGACGTGGTTGGTATTTTTTACCGTTAGGTAGAACAATGTTGGGGGTTACGCACATATATTGACAATATGGACATCCACCACAACGGAAGGTTCCTGGTCTTTTGCAGGGGTCTCGTCTGGGTTCACCTGTGTATTCGCTGTGGACTAGCATGTCCTTCAAAGATTTTGTTTTTCTAAAGGTAATTGCTGGATATTGTTGTATATGTTGGTTGAGGGTGGGATCGATTGTCAAGAGATGCCAATATTTGTTAATAATTTTCTTGACAGTGGCATGCTGTTTAGTGTATTTGGTGATGATTCGGATAGTGTCTGTTTTCTTTGTTGTTGCTTTCTTAGGTAATTTAGGGAATAGTAGATCTGCTCTATTTTTTGCAGCGGCACGTTTGAAGGCTCTCTTTAAACATGTGTTGGAGTATCCCCGTTTACGGAGTCTCTCTCTGAGTTTGTTAGCTTCGATTTGGAATGTTTCATTCTTTGAGCAGTTGCGACGAATTCTGAGGTACTGGCTGTAGGGAATAGATTTGAGAAGAGGGGCTGGGTGTGAGCTGGTGGCATGTAAAATGGTGTTCCCAGCAGTGGGTTTCCGGTATATTGAGCTAGTGAGTAGGCCTTCTGTGTTTTTTTTTTTTTTTTTTTTTTTTTTTTTTTTTTCGCAGGATAGAGGAGGAAGGAATTCCAGTAATTCTGGTAGCTCCGGACTGGCCTCGTCGAGCTTGGTACGCCGACGTGGTCAGACTGGTGGCGGACGTCCCGTGGAGACTTCCTCTCAGGGAGGACCTACTGTCTCAGGGACCGATCTTCCATCCTGCTTTACGATCGCTGGCTTTAACGGCCTGGCTATTGAGACCCAGGTGCTGAAGGACAAAGGTTTGTCAGCTTCAGTTATTCCTACTCTAGTTGAAGCAAGGAAAGCGACTTCCAGAAAGATTTATCATCGCACATGGAAGTCCTACATTGCATGGTGTGAACCTTTGGGGTTCCGTCCTCGGTCTTATTCGATTAGTCGAATATTGGCTTTTCTGCAACAAGGGGTTGAGCAGAAACTGGCCTTGAGTACTATCAAGGGTCAGGTCTCAGCATTAGCTATCTTCTTTCAGAAGCCTTTGGCTACTCATTCCTTGGTGCGGAATTTCATCCAGGGGGTGCGACATCTGGCTCCGCCAGTGCACGCGCCGTTACCCCCCTGGGATCTTAATTTAGTGTTGTCGGTTCTTCAGAAACCTCCCTTTGAAGATATTAGGGAGATTCCTCTACCTACGTTGTCCCAGAAGGTGGCCTTCTTGGTGGCTATTACTTCTGCACGCAGGGTGTCAGAACTGGCCGCATTATCTTGTCGTTCACCATATCTGGTGGTTCATAGAGATAAGGTGGTTCTTCGTCCGAATCCATCCTTCCTACCAAAAGTGGTTTCAGAATTTCATCTGAATGAAGAAATTGTGTTACCTTCCCTGTGTCCTAAGCCCAGTCATCCACGAGAGTTTGCTTTACACTCCTTGGATGTGGTCCGGGCGATCAGGGTATACTTGAAAACGACAGACTCGTTTCGCAAGACGGATTCACTTTTTGTGATCCCAGATGGACCCAAAAAGGGGTTGCCTGCATCTGCCACGACCATTTCCAGATGGATCAGACAGACGGTAGTACAGGCTTATTCTATTAAGGGTCGGGAGCCCCCGTTCCCTGTTAAGGCGCACTCCACTCGGGCACTTAGTGCGTCATGGGCCTTTCGCCATCAGGCGTCAGTGGTCCAGGTGTGCAAGGCGGCTACCTGGTCGTCGGTGCATACCTTTACTAAACATTATAAAGTTGATGTAATGGCATCGTCTGATGCCTCGTTTGGCCGCAAGGTTTTGCAGGCCGCAATTTGAGGAGACCAGTGGTCTACCTCGAGGGTTTTTCCGTTGGAAAATGTTTTCTTTAGTCTCATTCTTTGTTTATAATGAGCCTTTAAAACTTCTAGTTTGGCACCGGTTGGGCCTTCTAGATTGGATTTGATTTTGTCAATCCCACCCCTCATTTGTGGCACTGCTGCTGGATGTCCCAGCTCTTGAGAATCAAGAAGACTACGTCTGTCAATGAGCGATAGAGAAAAATGGATTTTTGTAAGATCTTACCGTAAAATCCTTTTCTCTTAAGCTCATTGACAGACGTAGTACCCGCCCCTCTATCATTGAGTTGGGTTGGGTTAAATTCTCTGTTACTGCTTTAGAACAGAACTGATTCCCTGTAGCAGAGAGAGGGAGGATATACCCTCAGGGACTGCCCCTAAGGTGGAGCCAGAACGTTTTGTCTTTCTGCCTAGTCCTACTCCTGCAGAGACAACATAACCCAGCTCTTGAGAATCAAGAAGACTACGTCTGTCAATGAGCTTAAGAGAAAAGGATTTTACGGTAAGATCTTACAAAAATCCATTTTTTTAGCACTGATCACTGTAGAAGTGTCACTGGTTACAACAAAGTGTCAGATTGTCCACCTCAATATTGCTGGTCCGCTATAAGTCGTTAATTGCCGCCACTACTAGTATTAAAAAAAAAAAAAAAAAAATCCAGTATATATACCGTATGCCATAGTTTGTAGACGTTTTAACTTTTGCACAAATCAATCAATATAAACTTATTGGGATTTTTTTTAGTAAAAATTTTGTAGCAGAATAAATGTTTGAAGAAATTAGGAAATTAGATTTTTTATTTTACATTTTTTTATTTATTTTTTATTAGATATGTTTTATAGCAGAAAGTAAAAAATATTGTTTTAGTTGAAAAATTGTCTTTTTTTGTTTATAGCCCAAAAAAATAAAGACAGTGGTGATCAAATACCACCAAAAGAAAACTCTGTGGGAAAAAATTATATCAATTTTATTTATGTACAGTGTTGCATGACCACGCAATTGTCAGTTAAATTAATGCAGTGCCATATTAAAAAAAAAATGGCCTGGTCATGCAAGGGGGTAAATCTTCCGGTCAAAAAAAAAAAAATGAATGCTTGGGAAGTGGCAATAAAGGTATTCCTATTTACATAGGTTTGGTTCCCTACATAGTATTAGTTTGCTTTAACGTATTTGCATTTGTATAGCCTGGTCAGCATTGGAGCACAGCTGCCCTCTTGAGGGTATTTGTATATATGCAGGAATATTTGGAAATGGAGAATCACATAATCCTTACAGTAAGACTGATTTAATTTGGAGTTGACAAAATGTTCACAAAAGTGCAGATTTACTTCAGTTATTCAATAATTTTTCAGGTGATATTAAAAAAAAAAAAACAGGAATTTGCTTTTCACATGAGTAGAGAAATAAATTAATCTTTTTACTTTTTTTGAGTGGGCATTTTGTAGATTGCCTAGGGAGGAAGCGGTTATACCAAGATCATGACTGTGGCTGCAGCTACGATCCGGGTATTGATTTTTACAGCCAGCTTTTAGGTAAAAGTGATACGAGTGACTTTACAGCTGTCTAATCATTTTTGCAGGGCATGGAAGGGCCCCCTTCCTCCCACCTGCCCCCCTTCCTGGTCTCTTTCGTGCCACCAGGGAGCCCAGTTCTGTTACAAGTCCGTTCTCCGATTTTTCTCTGTGATGAATGAAGCTGAAGGATTTTTTTATTTTCTGGTTTTGGTTCTGTGTACCAGCTAGGGAAGCACCTGATGAAACCGATCTGTGTTTGATCAAATGCTTTGAAGGGTAGAGGAGGGATCAGGGGGTCTAATAGACCCCAGATTTCTCAATAAACAATACTTGTCACTGTTCAAGCACACCCATCCCCCCCCCCCCCATCCTTGCGTGCAAATGCAAAGACACACATGGGTCCGTCACGCATATGTAAACAGTGACTGCACCTTACATGTGAGGTATCGCCATGAACAGCAGAGTGAGAGACCTAATGCTAGCACCAAAGCTTATGTTTAACTCTATAGTGACAATCTGTGAAGGCTTTTAAAGTGTCCTCTTTGGACAATTTTAGGTAGCGTAGTTTGTCACCATTTCACAGGTGTGGGCAATTTTAAATCTGGACATGTTTGATATCCATTTACTCGGTGCAACTTTTTTTTTTTTATATTTTACAAAGAAATTGGTATTCTATTGGAATTGTGTGGACTAGAATTGTGTATTTATTCAGAAAATTTTGCGCATGGTAAATGGCTGTGCAAATACCATTTGACATAAAAAATTTCAATAGCCACCATTTTATTCTTCAGAGCCGCTACTTTCTATGAATATATAATGTTTTGAGGTTCTAAGTAATTTTCTTGCAAAAAGTGCTGATCACAAGTATGTGAAAAATCTCAGAATTGCCCCGGTAGGCAAAAAAAAAAAATAGTTTGGCCTTTTTTACATTTTACAGGCCTTTTTTACATTTTACAGACATACATTTAGACCAGATCAGATTCTTACAAAGCCACCTTTAAAAATGATTCCTGTCCGTCTTTTATAATGATTCAAGAGACAGAATTCTATTGAGTAAATTTTAATTCCCAAGAACTGTTCTAATTTGTCACTATATTAATGCCGCTTTGAACTGTATGCCCTGTTGCGAAATCTGCAATGTTGGTGAACACCTAGGAAAGAATGGTTAAAGAGGATGTAAACCTGCAAAAAATAAATAAAAAAAAACCTGAAAGACAAAGGCATAATGACCTAGTATGCACTGGATACTAGCTCATTATAAAATACCTTCGAGAGAAGCCCCCCGCAGTGCCACTCGCTCACCGCTGACACGGCCGACATGTTCACCTGTCTTCCTTCCGGGTCGCGCCCTCCAGCCATCTGATTGGCCAGAGCCACAATGACGTCACTCCCGTGTGCATGGTAGCCGCCGTTCACGGCACAGGGCTCTGAAGGAACGGCACGGGTGGCCATTCCTTTCGAGCGCATGCGCCAGTGATGTCACTGGCTGCATGCAAAGTAAATATCTCCTAAACGGTACATGTTTAGGAGATATTTAAAGCACCTATAGGTAAGCCTTATCATAGGCCTACCTATAGTTACAAGTTACAGAGGTAGCTCTGCTTCCTCTTTAAAGCAGAGTTCCACCCAAAAGTGGAACTTCCGCTAATTTGCTTACACCCCCCACATGTGGTACCTTTCAGGGGGGAAGGGGGAATGGGTACCTGTGTTTGACAAGCACCCTTCCCCACTTCCGGGGAGACAGCGCCGCGGCACTGTCCCTCGGAAGTTTGCCCCCCCCCCCCCTCCTTCCCCCGCCGCCGAGCCAATCCGAATGCGCAGCGCGCAAGGCTTCACTGCCGGGTTCCCTTACCGGCAATGCCGGCGGCAGCACGTGGTGGAAACCATGGCTGTGATGCCGACATCGCTGGACTCCAGGGCAGGTAAGAGTCCTAATATAAAAAGTCAGCTACAGTATGTGTAGCTGCTAACTTTTAATTTTTGGAGGGGGAGGCTGGAACATTATATATTTAATATATATTAATATTTATGTACAGTAGCTTACAAATGATTTGTGATACAATTAACTGGAAAAGTACAATAGCTTAAAGAGGATGTCTGTCTACATGTTTAACTTTAATGTTGCCTTGGATAAGATTCTTGGGAAAATGGAGGTGACTTACTGTATAAGAGATTGCCTTTAGCTAGGGATGCTGATATTTTTGTTGGTAAGAGCAGTGCTTTTTTTCAGCGGGAACGCGGGGGAACGCAGTTCCGGCACCTCCAGCACTGACTGTATGTAATGGCAAGGGGTTCAAGGTCTATTAATGCTAGCTGCTGGGGGGATCTATTGTTGCTGGAGGAGATCTACTTTTGTAGGGTTTTAGATGGGCGTCTACTGTTGCTCAGGAGGTCTATTGTTGTTGATGGGGGGTCTACTGTTCCTAGGGGTCAGTTGTTGCTGGGAGGGATCTAGTGATGCTTGCTGCAGGGAAATCTGTTGTTGCTGCTGGGGGTCTATTGTTGCTAGGGGAGGGGGTATTTTGTTGTGAGTGATACATTGTTGCTGGGGGAGGGTCTATTGTTGCTGGCTGCTGAGGAGTATATTATTGCTGGCTGCAGGGAGAGCTGTTATTGCTGCTGGAGATCTTTTGTTGCTGGGGGAGGGGGGTATTTCCTTCCGGGTGGTTCATTGTTGCTGAGGGGATCTATTGTTGCTGGCGCATGTGATCTTCTTTACTGTTTTTCTTGCTATTATTAACAAATTACTTAGTACCACAATTGTTACATGGTTCTGTATTCTCTAAAAGTATTTAGGAGGTGGAACTAAGGAATGGTGCAGGAGGTGGGTAGGGGGGGCAGAGACAAGGGGTGACTCGAAAAGGGGAGTTCATGCACCTATTGTCTGAGGAAAAAAAAGCCCTGGGTAAGAGTAAGGCAGACAAAACCATCTAACAGCCATGTGTACAGCATATGATTCCATGTTTATAGATCATATAATCCATGTTTGACAGGCTGCAAGGTTGTTGATGATAGGCCTTATTTACAGTACAGTCCATTCTGATTCAGTTTTTAAGCACCCTTCTACATTCTTATTATCTGTCTTGGGGGGGATATTCTGTTATTTCATGAAGATCCATTCCTTGCCTTGAAGCAACGCAAAAATAAAACATTTCAGATTAGCTGAGAAATTTTCAGTTAAGTAGTATTTGTTCAAAAAGAGCAACAAGGAAACGTACAAATACTATACAGTTTTTAACTCTGATTTCCATTTCTGTTTTATAATTTTTTTTTTTTGTAGACCTACAACACCAAATACTCCTGTAAGTCCTACAAGCCCGACTTCACCTCTCGGAACACCTACTAAACACTCTTGTCATCTTCACACTATTGGAGGAGTGGCAGATAAAAACGTATGCAGCCGATGCGCCCAGAAACGTTGGAACCCATTTAAGACACCACAGAAACATAAAGAGTCAAGAAAGACTCGGCCATCTGTCACTGTTCTGTCGGTGGGAAGGTAACGTTGCCATATTCTATGCAGTGTTCAGTATCTGTATTTTTTCCGTAAAATTTTTGGTTTCTCTATCGTCCATCGACAGACGCAGTCTCCTCTTCATGAGCTGAGTGGGTTATGCTGCCACCTGCAGGAGTAGTGTATGCAGTACGTTAGTACAAAACTTTTATTGGGTGGCAGGGTAACTTTGGGATTGCTGATTCCTGTTGTGGATCCTTAAGGCCTCCATAGTGTCGGTCCCTGGCCGCATGACAAACCGTGAGCGCTGCCATCCTAAGTGTGGGCAATGTAGTTTTTTTTTTCCCCATAGACTTGTATGGGGCAGCCATTTTCCCTGAGCTTCCTGTTGAACTGTATGGGCATCCATGTTTGTGTAGCCTTTTGTGCTGCACTGAGCAGCGTGACCTTTCATTCAGGCGAGATCACTTCCTGTGTTCTTTTTTCTGCTGCTGGCCGAGATCACTTCCTGTTTCTTTCTGCATGCTGCTAGAACGATCAGGAGGACGTTTTTCTCTGAGGTGGTACAGTACTGGGGTCCCCGCGGACATATCCCTGCACGCTCTGCTGTTAGTATAGTTTAAAGGGGATCTCTGCAGACCGCTGTGATTGATGGTGGGAACCACGATCGGCGCTTCTTAAAGCGTCAGTACTCTGTTTTTTTTTTGCAGCTTGCACTATGAAGTCCCAATCTGTGCAATCACTCTCAGACCCACGCTTTACGACTCCCGGACAGTCCGAATCGCAGTCACTGTCCACGATTTCAGCAGCTCTGGAAAGCCTGGCGACAAAAGTTGATTTAGTCATGGAAAGGTTGATAGCCAAAAATGACTGCTGCCTTCTCCATCTATGGAGGTGTCCTCTGATTTAGAGGCTGATGAGGGGGGCGGACGCCCCCCTTCCTGAGGGGTTGCTGTCCTTGCATTCAGATGGTGAAGAGGATCTGTTCTCTTCAGCTGCAGCGTGGGAACGTGCTTTAGTGGAAGCCCGGATTATTTCAGTACGGGACACTTAAAAATTGGCTGTTGAGCCCACGCTGGCAGGGACGTGGGTGGCTTTTGACTCTGAGGTCTCAGAAAGCTAGTAAGGTTTTCCCTTGTCCCGACACTTTTCACGATATTGTGAATGACCAATGGCAGCGCGTTAAGCACGTGTTAGTGGTGCCAAAACGCTTTAAACGCAGGTATCCTTTTGCTGAAAAGGTCTCCAACCGTTGGACGGTGTCACCTAAAGTGGACCATCCTGTCTCCAGATGAAACAAATCTACCCTTGTGCCTGTGGAAGATTCCCCGGTCTTTATTGGACGGTGGTCACCACGGACGCTAGCCTGTCAGGCTGGGGTGGAGTGCTAGGGAAGCTCGGTGCCCAGGGGACTTGGGCGATGGAAGAGTCTTCCTTGCCGATCAATATTCTGGAGCTGAGAGGGTTCAAGCTCTGCCTGCTTCACTGGACGAGTCGGCTACACGGCTCTCCGGTACGGATACAGTCGGACAATGCCATGGCCGTGGCTTACATCAATCATCAAGGGGGCACCAAGAGTTTCCTGGCAGCTAAGGAAGTGGCTGAGATTCTGGTTTAGGCAGAACACCATGTTCCGGCTCTGTCTGCAGTCCACATTCCGTTTGTGGAGAATTGGAAAGCGAATTACCTGAGTCGTCAGATGTTGGATCAAGGAGAATGGTCCCTTCATCCAGGAGTGTTTCATTTCTTATGTGCCCAGTGGGGGACTCCGGAGGTGGATCTGTTTGTGTCTCGCCTCAACAGGAAAGTTCAGCGGTTTGTGGCCAGGTCTCGGGATCCTCTGGCCGACGCCACAGACTCTCTGGTGGCACCTATCGTCTGATCTATGCCTTCCCTCCGCTCGTGCTCCTGCCAAGGTTTCTTCACCGTGTGGCAAATGGAAGGCATTCCAGTCGTTCTGGTGGCACCAGACTGGCCTCTGCAGTCTTGGTATGCAGACCTGGTAAAAATGGTCGTAGACCCTCCATGGAGACTCTGTGGGAAGATCTACTGTCTCAAGGACCAATCTTCCACCCTGCTTTACGGTCGCTGGCTTTAACGGCTTGGCTGTTGAAAGCAAAGTGTTGAGGGATCGAGGTCTCCCTGACTTGGTGATTCCTACCCTTTTGAAGGCTAGGAAGTCAACTTCCAGGAAGATCTATCATTGCACGTGGAAATCATACGTTTCATGGTGTGAATCGCTGTAGCTGCACATTCGCTTATTTTCTGTAGCTGGGGTTTTGGCCTTTATCCAAAAAAGGCGTTGAGCAGCGGTTGGCGTTGGGTACTATCAAGGTCCAGGTGTAGGCCTTGGCTATTTATTTCTAACGTCCATTGGCTACTAATGCCTTAATTCGTACTTTTATTCAGGGGGTGGTGCATCTGGCTCCCCCAAGGAGATCCCCGTTGCCACCGTGGGATCT
This sequence comes from Pelophylax lessonae, assembly GCF_965119305.1. Taxonomy (NCBI): domain Eukaryota; kingdom Metazoa; phylum Chordata; class Amphibia; order Anura; family Ranidae; genus Pelophylax; species Pelophylax lessonae. The sequence goes on from NC_138768.1 coordinate 758,849,552, forward strand.
CGATCTGGTTTTGTCTGTTCTTGAAAAGCCTCTTTTTGAGAATATTAGGGAGATTTCTCTGCTTTCTTTGTTGCAGAAGGTTGCATTCCTAGTGGCTATTACTTTTGCTCGCAGTCTCGGAGTTGGCGGCGCTGTCCTGTCGTTCGCCTTATTTGGTGGTTCACAGGGATAAAGTGGTCTTCCGACCTAATCAGTCTTTTCTCCCTAAGGTGGTGTCAGATTTTCATCTTGATGAAGACATTGTATTTCCTTCCTTATGTCCTAAGCCTAAGCATCCCAAGGAATTTGCTTTGCACTCTCTGGATGTGGTTCGGGCAGTAAGAGTTTAGCTGACAGTCACTGAGTCCTTTAGGAAGTCGGACTCTCTCTTTCTCCTTCCGGACAGTCCTCGCAAAGGTTTGGGTGTGTCCGCTGCGACCATTTCTAGATGGATCAGGCAGACGGTTGTTCAGGCTTATTCGCTCAAGGGTCAGGTTCCTCCTTTCCTTATGAAGGCTCATTCTACTAGAGCGCTGAGTGCCTCTTGGGCTTTTCACCATCAGGCCTCAGTCATACAAGTTTATAAGGCAGCGACTTGGTAATCTGTGCACACCTTTCCCAAATTTTACAAGGTCGATTTGTTGGGTTCTTCGGATGCCTCTTTTAGCCGCAAGGTTTTGCAGGCTGCTGTTTTATAAGAGAATGTTTTTTTTCTTATTCTCTTAGGGGTCTTTTACCTGGGTGAGCTCTTGTTGTTTTGGTTGAGCTTCATGTTACCCAGTTGGCTAGGTTTGACCTTTGGAGTTTACGTTACTTTCTGGTTGCGTTTTTCCCACCCCTCATGCCTATACTGCTTAGGGACGTCCCACACAGCTCATGAAGATGAGGCTGCGTCTGTCAATGGACGATGGAGAAATTAAGATTTTTGTAAGATCTTACCATAAAATCTTTTTCTCTGATGTCCATTGACAGACGCAGCACCCGCCCCTCTGCATTGGGGATGGTTTTATTGTCTTCACTGCTTGCAACTAAACTGATGTGCTTGGCTGTGTCTGTGAGGGTTATGTCTGGAGGGACAGCCTCGCGGGTGTGTATATGTTAAAATTTTGTACGAACATAGTGCCTAGACTACTCCTGCAGGTGGCAGCATAACCCACACAGCTCATGAAGATGAGGCTGCGACTGTCAATGGACATCAGAGAAAAAGATTTTACTGTAAGATCTTACAAAAATCGTATTTTTTCCGTACATTTTTTGGTATTTTTTAGTCAACATTGTGTAGTAGTTGTGTTTGTTGGCAGACTTGAGTGTGCCATTCATTCAGAGAGCTGTGCGATTATGACTCCCATGCACATACGCGGGAGTGAAGTCATCGCAGCCTTTTTATTCAAACGACCAAAGCTTGTGGATCTGGATGGAAGCCCTGTTAGTGGTGACAGCTTGCCACTGGAGGAATCTGCTTTACAGTTTGTCTGTCATAATGTGCTAGTATGCAATGCACACTACTAGCACATGATGACATTAACCTGCAGGGGTTTCGAGACTTTACCACTGCTTAAAAAATTTAAATTTTACCTTTACAACCACTTTAAGGCTTTGTGCAGCCAGTGCTTGGGCAGTTCTTGAGTTTAAGACAAAGTCTTTGCACGTGGTCACTACAGTGCCTTGCGAAAGTATTCGGCCCCCTTGAACTTTTCGACCTTTTGCCACATTTCAGGCTTCCAACATAAAGATATAAAACTGGAAGTTTTTTGTGAAGAATCAACAACAAGTGGGACACAATCATGAAGTGGAACGAAATTTATTGGATATTTCAAACTTTTTTAACAAATAAAAAAACTGAAAAATTGGGAGTGCAAAATTATTCAGCCCCCTTAAGTTAATAATTTGTAGCGCCACCTTTTGCTGCGATGGGGTATGTCTCTATCAGTTTTGCACATCAAGAGACTGAAATTTTTGCCCATTCCTCCTTGCAAAACAGCTCGAGCTCAGTGAGGTTGGATGGAGAGCATTTGTGAATGGCAGTTTTCAGTTCTTTCCACAGATTCTCAATTGGATTCAGGTCTGGACTTTGACTTGGCCATTCTAACACCTGGATATGTTTATTTGTGAACCATTCCATTGTAGATTTTGCTTTATGTTTTGGATCATTGTCTTGTTGGAAGACAAATCTCCGTCCCAGTCTCAGGTCTTTTGCAGACTCCATCAGGTTTTCTTCCAGAATGGTCCTGTATTTGGCTCCATCCATCTTCCCATCAATTTTAACCATCTTCCCTGTCCCTGCTGAAGAAAAGCAGGCCCAAACATGATGCTGCCACCACCATGTTTGACAGTGGGGATGGTGTGTTCAGGGTGATGAGCTGTGTTGCTCTTACGCCAAACATAACGTTTTGCTTTGTTGCCAAAAAGTTGATTTTGGTTTCATCTGACCAGAGCACCTTCGTTTGGTGTGTCTCCCAGGTGGCTTGTGGCAAACTTTAAACAACACTTTTTATTGATATCTTTAAGAAATGGCTTTCTTCTTGCCACTCTTCCATAAAGGCCAGATTTGTGCAGTATATCACTGATTGTTGTCCTATGGACAGAGTCTCCCACCTCAGCTGTAGATCTCTGCAGTTCACCCAGAGTGATCATGGGCCTCTTGGCTGCATCTCTGATCAGTCTTCTCCTTGTATGAGCTGAAAGTTTAGAGGGACGGCCAGGTCTTCGTAGATTTGCAGTGGTCTGATACTCCTTCCATTTCAATATTATCGCTTGCACAGTGCTCCTTGTTTAAAGCTTGGATGTTTAAAGCTTGGAAATCTTTTTGTATCCAAATCCAGCTTTAAACTTCTCCACAACAGTATCTCGGACCTGCCTGGAGTGTTCCTTGTTCTTCATGATGCTCTCTGCGCTTTAAACGGTCCTCTGAGACTATCACAGTGCAGGGACATTTATACGGAGACTTGATTACACACAGGTGGATTTTATTTACACACAGGTGGATTCTTTTTATCATCATTAGTCATTTAGGTCAACATTGGTTCATTCAGAGATCCTCACTGAACTTCTGGAGAGAGTTTGCTGCACTGAAAGTAAAGGGGCTGAATAATTTTGCACGCCCAATTTTTCACTTTTTTATTTGTTAACAAAGTTTGAAATATCCAATAAATTTCATTCCACTTCATGATTGTGTCCCACTTCTTGTTGTTGATTCTTCACAAAAAATTACAATTTTATATCTTTGTCTGAAGCCTGAAATGTGGCAAAAAGTCAAAGTTCAAGGGGGCAGAATACTTTCGCAAGGCACTGTATTTACATGAATATTGTTAATCATACATATTATCCCTTGATGAGCCGTGGTATTTGGAAATCCCCCCTATACTTAAAATGTTACTCCAGACAATTTTTTTTTTTTTTTGAGTTGCGAAACGTTTCAATCTGTCTGGTTTCTGACGATGTATGCATCCCCGTTGATTACACCTTACTTTTGGTTTCAGTGAACATTATTTGGAGGACAGAAAGTAATAGGGAATTTTCTTCTCAATGGTAGTGAAGAAGGAAAAATAAACCTGACAGAGGTTCTGACCCTTCCCCATGCTTCATTTTTTTGATTTTCAGATTCAGAGTCACAAAAGTGGAGTCGAAGTCCAAAGAACGGAAGCGTTTAATGTCTGGGACTGAAGCACCAAAGGATGAAGTTCCTGCCACACCAGTTAGTGTAGATACTCGGCAAAGAAATGGCCCAGAGGTAAGCTGACCTAAAGGATGCTTCTGTGCGAAATATATACTGTATTGCTTTGACAAAATTTCTGCACTTTCAAATATAAAATGTGTCTGATGATTGCTGTGCAAGGTAATACAGGAGGATACAAATTAGGTACTTATACTGGTTACATTTAAAAATGTACTTTTCTCATTCATTGAGGAACACAGGAATTCAGATACAGTCTGGTTATAAGCCACCTATAGAAGGTTTGGTAAACGGAAAAGCTGCTTTACAATCCTTCCTCTAGCTTGTGTTTGGACATGTTGGAGGTTTGATGAGAACAGCTTAATAAGATGTTCTTAGAAGGAAGGTGATTTTTTTTTTTTTTGCTTTCGCTTTAGTTCGTTGAGGGACACAGCTCCTGATATTCATAACCATTGGGTTATACTGCCCCCTACAGGAGTAGGACACTAGGGAGAAAATAATTCTGGCTACACCCATGGGCGGTCCCAGGGGGTATACTCCCTCTCTCTGCTATTTTTCTGCCTAGTCAAGAGTAAGGACCTATCACCTTGCTGGGATCTTTGGCCCTGGCAAACCTTTTATAGACAGAAAATTTTTATTCTCCCGTATTTTTTCCTGTGAGATCTATGATCAACTACCGAACTGGGCAACAGATTGTATAATCTAGATCCAGTGGTCACCCCAGTCTGGCCAGCAAGCGCACATAAACCTCAGCTCCGCGCTAGGTCGGCCACGATAAGCCCCATTGGACGGGGGCTTGCCTGCGAGTTAAATGCCTTCCCAAGGTCGCATACGACCAGGTCTCGGCCTGAGTCGCAGCGTTCCTCCTGGCTGACAGCCCCCCCCCATTTAGATGGAGAGGGGTTCTGTCTGAAGCAGTGCCCGCCTGGTTTGTGGTATGGTGAGTAGTTGTCCCCCCCTCTCCCTCTGGAGGGTTTTGGGGTGGTCGAACCCCGGGTTTCCCCCTTTCCGCAGGAATCCCCCTTTGCCAAGTCCCTCCATCCTGCCCCTCCTACGCTGGGGTTATTTTGGTTGTCTGGCCACTTTCCTGGGGCAGGGCGCTAACTGGGAATGGGGGCCGTGGGGTGCGCCGCCATCCACCGGATGATCGATTGTGCTGGGGGGGAGGGGGATGTACCTGGTGGGGGCTCCTACCAGGGCCCCCCATCCTGCCTGGATCTGTCCTTGACGCCTAGTCTCCCTCCTATGTCCCTGTAAGCCTCATGTTGCCGCGCAGGATCGCCATTTTGTTGTAATGTGTGTTTCTATACACGGCGGCCATTTTTGTGTAGTCTGGCGTCCATTTTCTTTTAGTTTTGCCATTGGAAATAGCGGCAGCCCTGACAGTGAAGCCCTGTGGGTAGCGATTTTGGTGCTGGGAGCCCCTTCTCATTCCCTGGAGCTGACTTCTGGATCATTTTACTTACCTGATCGTCGCAGGTGTGGTGCAGATTCTCCTCGGGGCTGCAGGTGCCTGTTTCTGTGGGTGGTGAGTCTGGTGGGGTCAACTCCCTCTCTGCTGAAGATCGCTTGGTGCTTTGTGCCTGGCGACTGGGTGGTGCTGCTAGAACGGTGGGGGTTGTCCCTTAGCGTTTTACACTTTGTGGGGTCCTGCTGGTGACTCATGGAGTATTTGGAGCACATTTCCACACCTGATCCCCTCTCTGATGTTGCGCGGCCCTCTGTGTCCCAACCATCCATCAATGCACTGACCACAGTTCTGGAGTCCCTTGTGTCCCGGGTGGAGTTGGCTTGCGGGCGACGGGCTAACAAAATGCGCCCCCGCCTTCCCCTGCCACATCTGTTTTATCAGATCCTGAATCTGATTCGGCCACTGCGGACGTGGGTCACCCTGCTGGGTCTGCAACCATGCGCCAGGAATCATATGATAGTGAGGATGATTTCTCCACGTCTGTGACTGTGCACGAAAAGGCGCTTTTGGATGCACTATCTGTGCGTGAGACCCTAAAGACTGAGGACATATCTGAAGCTGCGATGGAGATGCAGGTGCCCTTTGGCATTCACAAGCCATCCAAAGCGGCTAAGGTGTTTCATTTCCCTGCCTATTTTGACAGAATTGTCGCTAAAGAGTGGGAACGACCAAAGCGCCCCCGTGGGGTCCCTAAGCGCTAACCCTATGAGGAGTACCTTCTTAAGAAGTGGACTGTGCCTACCGGTGGTGGACCCTCCAGTTTCCAGAATAAACAAGGCAACCATGATTCTGGTTGTAGAGCCCCATGGCCTTTAAGGATCTGGCTGACCAGAAGGCGGAGGCTGTGACCTGCACTATGTACACTCTGGCTGGTTTAGCAATTAGGCCAATATTCACCAATGCCCTAGTGTCACGAACTCTGACCCAGTGGGCTAAGCTCCTACACCATGACCTGGAGGGGGAATAGCTCCCCCCTGCTTTTGCTGAGTGGCGGACCAGCTGGTCCAGGGGCTGCAGTTTATCTGTGATGCCTCTTTGCATGCGGCTCCCCTGATGGTTCTCCTCTGTTTTGGCAGTGGTCCTTCGGTGTGTTTTTTGGCTCAAGTGCTGGTTTGCGGATCAGACTTCAACAAAGGCCTTGACTGATCTTCCTTTACAAGGAGATCATCTGTTTGGAGCTACCCTGGAAGACCTCATTAAAGTGCTCACGTGGGGGAAGAGTACTTCCGCTGGCTACTAAGGGCAAGGAATAGGGTTGAGCGGACACCTAGATGTCCGTGTTCGACGGGTTCGGCCGAACTTTAAAAAAAAGTCCGGGTCCGTGTCCCGGACTTTTACCGAACTTTTCCCGGACACCGAACCCCATTGAAGTCAATGGGGACCCGAACTTTCAGGCACTAAAATGGCTCTAAAACACCAAAGGAAAGGGCTAGAGTGCTGCAAATGGCAGCAAAACGTAATTAAGAGCATGGCAAGTGCTCTGCAAACAAATGTGGATAGGGAAATAACTTAAAACAACAAAAAAAAACAGAAAAATAAAACAATGTTCTTCTTCATCTCTGAAGGACGAGGCCCATATGGAGTAGGAGGGAGGTTGAGGTGGTGGTGGATGTGGCGGTGACATAGGCGTGCGCACAGGGTGTGCTGGGTGTGCCTGGGCACACCCTAATCACCTAGGGCACATAGCATTGCCAGTGAGGAGATGGGAAAGATCTCCCTGGGACCTGCTCTGCTCTATTTCTCCTTGCCTACAGGTACATGGCCCCGATACATTACTCTCCCTGCTGGCAAACACATGCATGTGTATTTCAACTTTGGGGTGCACACCTTAATGCAATAGGCTGCGCACACCTATGGGCGGTGTAGGTGGAAGCGGCGGTGGAGGAGGACCAGGGCCGGATTAACAGCATCATGGGCTTGGTGCTGAGGATTTTGAAGGGCCTTAAGGGCCGTGCCTTGCCATGCACCCAGAGGAGGAAGGGTGCAGCCATGAATGCCTAATTCAACATGGGATGCTGTCTCTGAAGCCCATAAACACATCCATGCATCGCCAACTGTCCCTCCTTGTCCGGCCTTCACGCTGTGTGGGGAGGTTCTGAGGGTGCTGCCTGGGGAAGCGAGCATAGAAGCCAGACTTCTGTGTTTACAAGTGACAGAAGAGCGGTAACAGTGAATATGGCCAACCCGGGGCCTATATAAAAGGTAGGGGCCTGGAGCTGCAGCTCCAATAGCCCCTACATTAATCTGGCCCTGAGGAGGAGGACGAGGTAGCCAACACTGCTTCTTTTCAAAAATTTTAAATGAGGGTACACCCCAAAAGAGTGAGAAAGAGCAAAAATGGAACAATGGGTGGGTAAGGTCGGTATCCATTGCTATTCTGCATAAGGTACGGAAAAGTCCCGTGGGATCCATGCCTGGTTCATTTTAATGAACGTGAGCTTGTCCACATTGTCTCTGGACAGGCGGCTGCGCTTGTCTGTTATAACGCCCCCAGCCGTGCTAAATACCCGTTCAGATAATACACTGGCTGCAGGGCACGCCAGCACCTCCAAGGCGTAAAGGGCAAGCTCAGGCCATGTGCCCAATTTGGAGACCCAGAAGTTGAAGGGGGCAGACCCGTCATTCACTACATGTAGGCGTGTGCACACATACTGCTCCACCATGTTGGTAAAATGCTGCCTCCTGCTAAGACGTTCCATCTGAGCTGCTGGTGCTGCTGTTTGTTGTGGCGTGCTGACAAAGCTTTTCCACATTTCGGCCATGCTAACCCTGCCTTCTGAGGTGCTGGCGGTGCCCTGGTTGCGTTGGCGACCTCCTCCTCCTCCTCCTCTGCCTTGTGCTTCCACTGTGGCCCCGCTGTCAGATGGGAATGCCAGCAGCATGGCGTCTACCAGCGTGCGCTTGTACTCGCGCATCTTGCGATCGCGCTCCAGTGAGTGAATTAAGGACGGTACGTTGTCCTTGTAACGGGGATCCAGCAGCGTGGCCACCCAGTAATCAGCACAAGTTAGAATGTGGGCAACTCGGCGGTCGTTGTGGAGACACTGCAGCATGTAATCGCTCATGTGTGCCAGGCTGCCCAGAGGCAACGAAAGGCTGTCCTCTGTGGGAGGTGTATCGTCCGTGTCCTCTGTATCCCCCCAGCCACGCACCAGTGATGGCCATGAGCTGGCCTGGGTGCCACCCTGCTGTGAACATGGTTCCATCTCCTCCTCCAGCTCCTCCTCCTCCTCATCCTCCTCATCCTCCAGAACTGTGCCCCTGCTGGACAATTGCGTCCCTGGCGTTTGCGTGTGCAGGAACCCACCCTCGGAGCCCCTTGCGAATGACTGCCCTGAAAGCCTTGGAAATGTTACCTCTTCATCCTCCTCCTCCTCATCCTGTGCCACATCCTCTTCCATCATCGCCCGAATTGTTTTTTCAAGGAGGCATAGAAGTGGGATAGTTAAGCTGAGAACGGCGTCATTGCCACTGGCCATGTTGGTGGAGTACTCAAAACAGCGCAACAAGGCACACAGGTCTCGCATGGAGGCCCAGTTAAATTAAATAGCGGAATAGAAAATATGATCCAAAAAAAGTGTATGTATATCACACGTACACAACCACACTGGGCCCCAATTACTATTGTTTGTACCCCTAAAAGGCTAGATGAGGAGTAGGGGGAGTATGGAACAGGCAGCACCCTCAAACCTTCAGAAGTATGAGATGAACCCCAACAACTTGGAAAGGTGGATCTCTCTCACACGTACCAACACAGACTATCCCCCAATTTAACTGATCCCCAAAGGTTTTTGATTAAATAGCGGAATAGAAAATATGATCCAAAAAAAGTGTATGTATATCACACGTACACAACCACACTAGGCCCCAATTACTATTGTTTGTACCCCTAAAAGGCTAGATGAGGAGTAGGGGGGGTATGGAACAGGCAGCACCCTCAAACCTTCAGAAGTATGAGATGAACCCCAACAACTTGGAAAGGTGGATCTCTCTCACACGTACCAACACAGACTATCCCCCAATTTAACTGATCCCCAAAGGTTTTTGATTAAATAGCGGAATAGAAAATATGATCCAAAAAAAGTGTATGTATATCACACGTACACAACCACACTAGGCCCCAATTACTATTGTTTGTACCCCTAAAAGGCTAGATGAGGAGTAGGGGGAGTATGGAACAGGCAGCACCCTCAAATCTTCAGAAGTATGAGATTGTGTTCACTGTACCCCACAAAGATTGAGTTCACTGCACCCCACAATGATTGTGTTCACTGCACCCCACAAAGATTGTGTTCACTGCACCTCACAAAGATTCTGTTCACTGTACCCCACAAAGATTGTGTTCACTGCACCCTAAAAGGATGTTGTTCACTGCACCCCACAAAGATTGTGTTCACTGCACCCTAAAAGGATGTTGTTCACTGCACCCCAAAAGGATGTTGTTCACTGCACCCCAAAAAGATTGTGTTCACTGTACCCCCCCAAAGATTGTGTTCACTGCACCCCACAAAGATTGTGTTCACTGCACCCCAAAAAGATTGTGTTCACTGTACCCCCCAAAGATTGTGTTCACTGCACCCCAAAAAGATTGTGTTCACTGTACCCCCCAAAGATTGTGTTCACTGCACCCCACAAAGATTCTGTTCACTGTACCCCACAAAGATTGTGTTCACTGCACCCCAAAAAGATTGTGTTCACTGTACCCCCCCAAAGATTGTGTTCACTGCACCCCACAAAGATTCTGTTCACTGTACCCCACAAAGATTGTGTTCACTGCACCCCAAAAAGATTGTGTTCACTGCACCCCAAAAAGGATGTTGTTCACTGCACCCCAAAAAGGATGTTGTTCACTCCACCCCAAAAAGATTGTGTTCACTGCACCCCACAAAGATTGTGTTCACTGCACCCCAAAAAGATTGTGTTCACTGCACCCCAAAAATGATTTTGTTCACTGCACCCCAAAAAGGATTTTGTTCACTGCACCCCAAAAAGGATGTTGTTCACTCCACCCCAAAAAGATTGTGTTCACTGCACCTCAAAAAGATTGTGTTCACTGCACCCCACAAAGGATTTTGTTCACTGCACCCCAAAAAGATTGTGTTCACTGCACCCCAAAAAGATTGTGTTCACTGCACCCCACAAAGGATTGTGTTCACTGCACCCCACAAAGATTGTGTTCACTGCACACCAAAAAGGATTGTGTTCACTGCACCCCAAAAAGATTTTGTTCACTGCACCCCAAAAAGATTGTGTTCACTGCAGCCCAAAAAGATTGTGTTCACTGCAGCCCAAAAAGATTGTGTTCACTGCAGCCCAAAAAGATTGTGTTCACTGCAGCTCACACACAGAAAAATGGATGTGGATCACTGACACCTGCCTATCTCCAATCCCACACCACACAGCAATATCGATTGTAGTTTGTAGAACACAGTTTCCCTAAAATTCAGCAGACTCTGTCCCTAACAGGATTGAGAAGAGATCGTAGATCAGGATTGAGTGCAGATTCACCCCACCCCCCACACAGCAATATCGATTGTAGTTTGTAGAAGACACTGACCCTATAATTCAGCAGACTCTATCCCTAAAATGCCTACAACTCGCCCTGCCTAAACACTCCGACCTGTCCCTCAATTCTATCCGGACACAAATGTTTTTTTCCTGCCTATCTTTCCCTAATCAGCAGCCAGCACATTGATGTGTGCTCTGTCCCTTAGCTAAGCAGCAGAATGACGCTGCTGCGGCGGCTGCCTCGAACTTATAAAGACTTGGTCACATGCTTCAGACGGCCAATCACAGCTACTAAGACATTTGCAGGCATGGCTGGGATGGCTTAAGGCACACCAGTTAAACGATTGTTGATTGGCTGTTGAAAGCCCGCCATGAAAAGAGCGCCAAAGCATGCAAAACCCGGAAATAAAACGACCGAACACGGATTTTTACCCGAACATACAGTAAAGTGTCCGTGTCCGTGTTCGGGTAAAAAAAATCCAATTATTCGGTACGAACACGAATAATACAGTCCGTGTTCGCTCAACACTAGCAAGGAACCGTAGACGTGGGCCTTCCTTCTCAGCTCATAAGTTTTTTCGTCCCTTAGGGTCGATTGACAAGGTCTCAAAGCCTTTCAAGGTCTGGCAAGCCAAGATCAGGCTTCTCCAGACCCATGGACAAGGCTACTTCTGCATGAAGGTGCGCCCTCACCCGTATCGGGGGATGGGGGGACGTCTTTGCTGGTTTCCAGACCCTTGGACTTTTCCCAGGTGCAAGACAAGTGAGTCCATGAAGTAATTCAGTCTGGATACAAGATCAAGTTTTGCTCTTGTCCCCCGGCAAGGTTTTTTTCCTTCGAACTTGCGCCTGTCCCCAGACCGCTCACAGGGCCTGTGTGGGGCGGTACAAGACCTGTTCCTTAAAGGGGTGATTGTCCTGGTTCCAACTTCGGAAAGTTTTCAGGGTTTTTACTCAAACCAGTTCCCAGGAAGCAAGTGTGTCCAATCCTGGACCTCAAGGCGTTAACTGCTTTGTGTGGGTACAGAAGTTTAGAATGGAGTCCATTCGAACAGCGGTGGCATCCCTGCATCAGGGGGGATTTCCTCGCCTCTAGCGATATCAAGGATGCTTACCGCTTACCTTCACATTCCAATATGTGCCAGTCACCAGCATTTTCTCCACTTTGCTGTGGGAGAGGAGCATTATCATTTTGTGGCGTTACCCTTTTCTCTCGCATCTGCTCCTCGGGTCTTCATAAAAGTGTTAGTAGACAGATTACGTCCCTCACCGCGCCAGGAAGTCAGACACCAGTCAAGGGAACAAGCAGGCAGTGGAGGGCAAGCCTATTGGAATTGGTCCCGTCACTATGGTCCCTCTCTGTTGTGTGACAAGGACGCGGTGAGACAGTAAGGTTATCCATCCAGACTGCCATCCATAAGCCTTTTAAGTTGTGATTTTTTAGTTTTTGTACGTTTTTGGCTAATTAAACCTGTTTTTTTTTTTTTTACATCACCCACCGTGGATCCTCCTGCCTTTCATTGTATGGCTATTTAAGACTCTTTAACCAATTGGGGTTTCCTTTACCTACAAGCCTGTCTTCAATCGCTCTTTTGTTCGTTGTGGGTTTTTGGCCATTGGCTCTCCTTCCCATGGAGGCTATCTAAAGTAGCTATAGACCATTCAGGCTGTACTATTTCACCACTATCTCCTCAGAGAGTGCAAGATCTTCTTTTGTGGGTTTTATCCTGTCGTTCACCTTATTTGGTGATTCACAGGGATAAGATGGTTCTTCCCCCCTGTCTGTCGTTCCTTCCAAAGGTGGTCTCTGATTTTTATTTTAATGAAGACATTGTCTTACTTTCCCTCTATCCCAGGCCTAAACATCCGAAGGATATTGCCTTGCATGCCTTTGTTGTGGTCCGGGCAATTGAGTTGTATCTGGCAGCTACAGGGTCTTTCAGCAAGTCCGACTCTGTGCTCACAGATGGACCTCGAAAAGGGTTATCCGCTTCTTCTGCAACCATTTCCAGAGGGATCAGACACAGGTGGTTCAGGCCTATTCCATCAGGGGTCAGGTTCCTCTGTTCCATGTCAAGGCGCACTCTACTAGGGCGCTTAGTGCCTCCTGGGCTTTCAGTTATCAGGCATCAGTGATGCAGGGCGGCCACCTGGTCATTGGTGCACACTTTGACAAAGTTTTATTAAGTGGATGTGTTGGCATCTGCAGATGCTTCTTTTGGCCCGCAAGGTTTTGACGGCTGCTGTTTAAGAGGACCTGATCCTCTTTGAGGGTGTTTTTTTTTTCAGGTGGGCTCCAGTTGTTTGAGCTCCTGTTGCCTGATTGGCTAATGTTTAGCCTTGGGAATTTTTTTGTTGTTCCCACCCCTCATGTTTAACACTGCTTTGGGAAGTCCCAATGGTTATGAATATCAGGAGCTGTGTCTGTCAATGATCGGAAAAGAAAATGGGATTTTTACCGTACCGTAAAAGGGGGCAGTATAACCCAATGGTTATGAATATCAGGAGCCGTGTCCGTCAATGCACATCAGAGAAATGGATTTTACGGTAAGTCAAAAATCCAATTTTTTCCTGCATGATTATGAATCTTTTGGTGGACCAGGGCAGATGGGAAGATTCCTCTACCCATGTTCTGTGCTCACAATGTGGCATATCCTGCAGAGTTCCTCTGTCAGGTCCCAGAGACAACTCCCAAATGTTTTCAGTTTTTTGTTAAATCTTCATTTTCTTCTGATGCCACCTTTCACCAGACTCGAGGAGCCATGTACACTTATCTCTGCCTACCCTTTTAGGGGTGCCTCTTTTGAACGTTACCCCTTTCAGTCAGACTGACTTCGGGAGATTGTATTATTGACTTCTGTACAGGTCTTCATGGTTACTTGAGAATCTTCATGGTCTATGCTCTGCTCTGATTTTACAGTCTTCATAAATTCTGTCTAATGAAATTGGTTGCCTGATAGGCAACCTCCTTCTCTTCATATAATTTTCTCTCCGTGAATCCTAAGGATTTGGAGTGTGGGCCCTTCTGTTTAGAGCAGCTAGTCTTTTCTTGCAGACCTGTTTTTGTCCAAGGCTAGGGACCTGTTCTCCTGTGGTCTTGCACCAGTGATTGTCCTGTTGATCATATTATGTTGTATCTGGTAGTTATGATGATCCACCTGTTTTTTGGTAGATTTTTTTGTTCACAGCCTCTTGCTGGTTCAGGTTCTCTCTTTTTTTTTTTAATAGTTTCTGGTGCTGATCAGTGCTGGTGTGGACAGGAGGGGTGGGGGTACAGCCAGGTGGACAGGAGGGTGGGGGTGCATCCAGGTGGACAGGAGAGGTGGGGGTGCAGCCAGGTGGACAGGAGAGGTGGGGGTGCAGCCAGGTGGACAGGAGAGGGAGGTTCTTACCTTGGGGGATATCATTACTGGCACTTTTTTTCCGGCTCCCTCCAAGTGTCAGGCAGCAGTCTGTGTCGCCTGTCCCAAGATCGGTAGATGGGGTCTCCTATTGGCTGTGAGTCACAGCTCACGCAGGGGAGACCTTCTTCCCCATGACAGATCAGCTGATATCCGGGTTCCGGCCGTCATTAACTAAATAGGCGGCCGGCCGCAGAGAAGCTGTGTGAGCAGGGAAGAAGGCTGCAGGAGCAGCTTAGCTTTAGGATCCATCAGCAGTCAGGACAAGTGACCCGGCGTGCACCCTGGGTGGATCGATCCTGTCTGTCTCCGCCCACAATGCCGCCCGCCTTGCTCCTCCAATGGCTGCACATTGCCCAGAGAGCTGACAGGGCTGCTGGACATCGATACACACATATCGCTCAGATCCCGGAGATGGAGGAGAGGAGGCCGATTGAGTGACTGCAAATCTCCTATTCCTCCTCAGTGTGTGATCACCGCTGAAGAGCCCTGGCTGCGCCCTAGGCGGCCTTGCGCCCTAGGCGGCTGCCTTGTTCGCCTAGCGGGAGCGCCGGCTCTGATGGTCAAAAATCTTGATATCTCTGCACTTCTGTCAGATAATGAAGCACTTCGCCCAGAAAATTGTTGTTATTACAAATGTTTAGGCATTCTCATGTTTATTTCTTTTGTTTGTATTGGTATGACATAAAAAAAAAGTGGACAAACAAAAAGCCAAATCTGACACATTCCATGCAAAATTCCAAAAATGGACTGGACAAAATTATTGGCACCATCAATGTAATATTTGGTAGCGCACACCCCTTGAAAAAAATAACAAAGCAATCGCTTCCTGTAACCATCAATGAGTTTCTTACACCTCTCTACTGGAATTTTGGACCAGACTTTCTTTCTGCTCCAGGTCTCTGTTTGGAAGGGTTCCTTTTCCCAACTGCTGTTTTGAAATCTGTCCACAGGTGCTCATTAGGATTTAGATCTGGACTCATTGCTGGCCAGTTTAGCACTCTCCAGCGCTTTGTCTTAAACCGGGTAATTTTGACGTGTGGGTTGGGTCATTGTCCTGCTGTAAGACCCATGACCTCTGACAGAGACCCAGGTTTCTGACACTGGGCTCTACACTGCACCCCAGATTTGTATGGTAATCTTCAGATTTAATAATGCCATGCCCACAGTTAAGACATCCAGTGCCTGAAGCAGCAAATCACCCAAAATATCAGGGAACCGCCACCATATTTGACTGTAGGGAATGTATTCTTTTCTTTAAAGGCCTCATTTCCGTTTCTGAAAACAGTGGAATGATGGGCTTTACCAAAAAGCTGTAATTTTGTTTTCTGTCCACACCCCATTCTTCCAAAAGGATTTTGGCTTCCTCAGGTAAGTTTTGGCAAACTTTGGTAATTTTTTCTCTTTCGTCCATGTCCAGGGAGATTGGCTACAGTGCCATGGGCTTTAAACTTTTTGACAATTTTTCATGCAGTGGGCACAGGAACATTAATGTGTTTCTAAACCCAGGACCCTGCATTTACTATATCTGGTCTCTCACAGTACACAGAATATCAGCAGTTAGAGCAGTCTTGTGACTTCTATCAGTGTCCAGCCAAGCACTGGTTAAGGCTTGTAGGAGGAGTTTTCAGGCTGTGCTATGAGACTACAAGACCCCTGACCCTCTATCTGGACAGTGCTAATTGGCCCTGTGCTGATCACATGCACCCTCCCAAGAAAAAATCAACCCTCTCTAGCAATACACACCAAACTGAGCATGTGCAGCCTGACTCCATAGACTCTGTGTTATCAGGAAATTATCAGGGGTTAGTGGAAGGAGGGGGAGGGTGAGAGAAGCCATGATCAAAAAGCCTTTTTACACAATGCAGAGGATTAACCCCTTTAGGTTCCATAGTAAGTATAACAAGCATTCTTTACTGCAAATACAGACTGATTTTACTTTTGTGGGTTTAGTAACACTGTAGTATCTCTTGAGCTGGACTTGTAACCTTGAGATTGTCCATGCTTTTCCACAATGTTTGATCTCAGAACCTCAGACAATTATTTGCTGCTCTTTCTCTTCTCCGTGCTGTGTGTGGCACATAGAGACACACTACAGAAGAGTTGAGTAAATTTTTTCACCTTTTAAACTGGTTGCCAGTGTGATCTCTATATTTTCAGCACCTGTTAATTGATACAGGTGAGTTTAATTACAAATTGCAGGAGCATTACAAACTTGGAATGCAATTATTTCATGCATTTTTGAGAAGGTGCCTATAATTTTGTCTAGTCCACATTTGGAGTTTTGCGTGGAATGAGTCCCATTTGGCTTTTTGTTTTTCCGCTTTTTTTTTTATCATACTGAAACAAACAAAATAAATAACTAAACTTGAGAATGCCTAAACATTTGTAATTGCAACAGTTTTCAGGGCCAAATGGTGCATTATCTGACACATTCAGACCCGGTTCACACTACTGCGTGTGCCGGGTTCGCATGTCATGTCGGAGCCCACTGCTCCGACATGACATGCGATCAGCTGTGCGGTGCGAGTTTAGCCATACAGTTTGTATGGCTAAATTCGCACCGCACCCGCAGCAAAGACGCACAGGAGGCATTTTTGCTGCCGCATCAGGATCGGATCGCACAGCGGTTCACACTTGTGCGATCCGATCCTGTGCGAACTGCACGATCGCACTGCGATATGCGATCAAACTGGGGGTGTCGTTAAGATTACATTGACACCCCCAGCGGATCGCATATGGCAGTGTGAACTGCCGGGGGTGCGTGTGCGATGCGGGAACAGGCTGCGAATTCGCAGCCTTCCCGCATCGCAATAGTGTGAACCGAGCCTCAAGGTTGCCAATATTTTTGTAATGACAGTGTCTGTGGCATCTCTGATTTTGGTTATAGGACATACGAAGGGTGTGCAGTGACAGGCAGTGCATAGTGTTCACTGGCAGAGAGCCACTTAAGACAAAGTGAAATAACACTTTCAGCTCAGTATCCAGTAACCCTGACAGTCATTTTGAATTTTTTTTCAAATTGTTGCAGTCTGTGAAGCTCAGCAAAAAAAAAAAACCTGTTTCCATAGGGAACCATTTTCGACAAATGCTTTGACTAAGGGAGGCTTGTGGATTAAATGAATAGCAATTCAAATTTTCTTCTACAAATAACCTCAATTGATACTAAAGTAGATTTATATTATATATATATATATATAATATATAATATATATATATATATATATATATATATATATATATACACACACACACACACACACACACACCTGATTCCAAAAAAGTTGAGACACTGTACAAATTGTGAGTAAAAAAGGAGTGGACTAATTTACAAATCTCAAACTTATATTTTATTCACAATATAATATAGATAACATATCAAATGTTGAAAGTGAGACATTTTGAAATGTCATGCCAAATATTGGCTCATTTTGGATTTCATGAGAGCTACACATTCCAAAAAAGTTGGGACAGGTAGCAATAAGAGGCCGGAAAAGTTAAATGTACATATAAGGAACAGCTGGAGGACCAATTTGCAACTTTATTAGGTCAATTGGCAACATTATTGGGTATAAAAAAAAAGCCTCTCAGAGTGGTATTGTCTCTCAGAAGTCAAGATGGGCAGAGGATCACCAATTCCCCCAATGTTTGGGTTAGGTATCTATTAACTTTGCACATCTAGACTTTGCAATTATTACCCACTCTTCTTTGCAGAATTGCATAAGTTCAATTACATTTTATGATGACCATTTGTGGATTGCAGTCTTCAAGTCATTCCACAGATTTTCAATGTAGTTTAAGTCTGGGATCTGACTAGTCCAAGCAAGGACACTCACCTTTTTCTCCTTCACCCACTGTGTGGTCATTTTAGTTGTGACCTTTGGGTGGTTGTCATGTTGGAAAGTAAACCAACTTCCCAATGGCAACTTTCCGGCAGAGGGGCTGGATAATCTAGATCCAGTGGTCACCCCAGTCTGGCCAGTGAGCGCGTGCAGACCTCAGCTCCTCACTAGGTCGGCCGCAACATAGCCCCACCGGACAGGGTCTGGCCTGCAAATTAAACACCTCACAAGGTCACATACTTTTTTTTTTTTTCCTGCGTTGCAGCATTCCTCCTGGCTTCATTCTCCAGCGCCTCAACAGGGCAAATCCTTTCTCCCCTTCTATTGGACAGTGGTCACCATGGATGCCAGCCTGTCAAGGTGGTGAGTTGTCCTAGACTGGAACTCTGCTCAGGGGGTCTGGACACTGGAAGAGTCCAGACTACCCATCAATGCCCTGGAACGCCGAGCGATCAGACTGTGTCTGGATCATTTAACAGATTGTCTTCAGGGGTATCCAGTCCAAATTTAATCGGACAACGCCACGGCCGTGGCTTATGTCAGCCACCAGGGTGGCACAAGAAGTGTCTTGGCGGCTCTCAAGGTAGCCGGCATTCTACGGTGAGCAGAACGTTTCGTTCCTGCCCTCTCCACCATACACATTCCGGGGGTAGAAAACTGGCAGGCAGATTATCTCAGTCGGCAGGCGTTGGAGTTGTCATTAGTTGTGTCTCCGGTGGGGCACCCCCAATGTGGATCTGTTGGCGTCTTGGCTCAACAGAAAAGTGCAGAGGTTTGTGGCATGATCATGGGATTCTCTGGCAGAAGCCAGAGATGTGCTGGTGGCCCCGGGGAGCCAGTATCGTCTGATTTATGCCTTCCCTCTTCTCATGCTTCTGCCGAGACTCTTGCGCATGCGAGGCAGCAGGGATTCTGGTTATTTTAGTGACTCTGGACTGGCCTCGCCGGTCTTGATACGCCGAACTGGTGCCACTGGTCGCCGACATCCCTTGGAGAGTATCTCTCAGGGAGGATCTGCTGTCCCAAGGTTTGATCTTCCATCCTGCTTTACATTTGCTGGCGTTAACGGCTTGGCTGTTGAACACCAGGTGCTGAAGGATAGGGGTTTACCTGGGTCGGCGATTCCAACACTGGAAGTCTACCTCCTAAGGAAGATCTACCATCCTACGTGGAAAACGTACATTTCGTGGTGTGAGTCTCTTGGTGCTCACTCTTGCTCTTTGTCGGTGGCTCGGGTGTTTACCTTCCTTCAATGGGGGGTTGAGCAGAAATTGGCTTTGAGTACCATCAAGGGCCAGGTGTCGGCTTTGGCGGTCTTTTTTTAACAACCTTTGGCCATGCACTCCGTGGTGCGTGCCTTTCTTCAGGGGGTTCGACACTTGGCTCTTCCAGTGCGGTCTCCATTACCACCTTGGGACCCTTGGACAACGTCTTCTGTGATGAAACACGTTGGGTCGCGACGTGCTGACCGCGTACAGTGTCCCTGAAGGATGGGCGAATGAAGTGCCGGCCGGCATCTTGAGTTTTTATGCATTGATTTTACCGAACTTCTGTAAGTGCAACCTTTATATTTCTACAATAAACTTTAAAAGAGCTTATACCAGTGTTTCTGAACCCCGGTCCTCAGGGCACACTAACAGGCCAGATTTTAAGTATGACCTTGGGGAGATGCAGACTAGAATACTGCAGTCACTAAGCAGCAAATTATATCACCTGTGATATATTTCAGTTTTCTTGCATACCTGGCCTGTTAGTGTGCCCTGAGGACCGGAGTTGAGAAACACTGGCTTATATTATGGCGGGTTTCGGTCTTTCATGGATATTGATATTCATGTAAGTGCAGTGGTGGATGTACATCTTTTCATCTATATAGATCGCATCTAGTTTCCTCTACAATAGAGGCCCTAGTGGGGTACACCACAGGCATTCTGACCTTCAGAGGTCTCTGATACGGTAAGAGGCCATCTCATTTGGTGGAGGATTTTTCACTTTGGGTGACGACAGCCATTTGCACAAATGAAGGAGAAATACCACTGCTAATATATATTTTTTCACTTCACTGGTGTCCTGGTTAAAGGAAATTGACTTTTTTCCTTTTTATTTTTTCTATTTTTATGCATTTATGTTTTGATTTATTATCCTAAGGAAATTGCTTTGCATGCCCTGAATGTGGTTCCTAAGATTAAGAAGATCAGGAGCTGTGTCCATCAATGAACGAAAGAGAAAATGGGATTTCTCTTACGTCCTCCGACAGTCGCCGCCACTTCATAATCTTCACTAATGGGGTAATTGACCTTTGCTCCGCAGGAGTAGCTAGGCAACAAGATTTGTTAATATCAAAGCTTTTAGCATATCACACCCCTAGGGGGTGGTCCCCTCAGTCAATACCTCCCTGCTTCCAGCATTCTCAACTCAGTTTTCAATTGCCTAGCTTAGGAGTAGCTGGCTGTGCCTGTGCTGGGGCTTTCAGTCTCAGCCTTCTATCCTCTTTTTGATTTTATTTCAAGTGTTTTTTCTCTTTCTTTTACTTAGCTGTTTTTTTCTCAGCATTAGTTTAGTTTTCTTCGGATGAAGATGATCATGTGGAGCTGGGTCTCGGTCTGGCCACCCTGGATCCCAGGGCTGAGAGCCAGGGGTTTCCCCAGCCTGCCATCGAGCGTTCAGCTCAGGTTTCCTGACATATTCAACGACCCATCCCTGTTCGCTGCAGGGATGCTGCCTGTGAGGTGGCTACCTCACCGGACGCCATTTGCGGTTTCGCACCGCAGTCCACTGCGTCTTGGCTGCGACACTCCCTGTCCTCAGTACAGCGGTTTGGTCGTTAGAGAAGGCTCCCCACGCCATACGGACTGGTAAGTAAATTTCTATGTGGGGACCTGTCTGTTTGGGTGTCAGTCTGTGACTGTGTGACCCTGCATGTCTGTGTAAGTGCTGAGCTCCCTGTCAGATTCCTGTGTGGAATAGCTGCCTTTCTGTGGGCTGCGGGGGGGGGGGGGGGCTCTCCCGCTCTGCTGTGTGAGATGTATGGGGCAGACTGGGCTCAGACATGCTATGCGGCGGCCGCTGATGCGGCCCGCCATTTTTCTCGGCAAACTGTGGTGACCGGCCCTGTGTGTTACAGCGCGGTGTTTTGGCGCCAAACGCCGCCATTTTGGCGGCGATCGCTTCTGCAAGCACATGTCGGCGCCATTTTCTTATTGCCTTGATTCCCTCAGCCGAGCGGCCATGTTTGTGAAGCCTTCATAGGCTATATAGGGAGGTCAGTCATTGCATCACTTCCTTTTTCACTGGAACAGCGATCGGTGGCAGCAGCTGTGTGTTCTTTCCAGGTTTTTGCCTTCCTTATCCTGTATTCCTTGCTCAGTGCTCCTTATCCCTGCGGTACATACAGTAGTGTGCGGTGGGCTGCGCTCGCCGCGGTCTTAAAGGGGCAGTACTTTATTTTCAGTTGATACTGGGGCATGGATTCTCAGGATTGCAAGTTTCCTCCCACCTTGGTGGGGGGCCAAGGGGCTGCTGCATCCCCCGAGGGGGCTGATCTGGCTGCTGTTGTAGCTAACTTGGCTTCTCAGGTGCAGATGCTAATGGCTGATCGATCCGCAAAACGGCCCAGGTTATCTATTTCCTCTGATTCAGAGGGCGATGGGGCTGCTATGGCTGGAGTGCCCTTCTCAGGGTCTCGTTCATCTCTGGACCTTGTGGGGTCTGAGGGGGAGGCTGAGGTAGAAGGAGTTGATACTTCTCCCCCCGGCTCGCCTGAAGAGCTTGCACTCATGGATGAGTTGATTACTTCTATCAAGGAAACACTGCATCTGCAGGATGAACCGTGTCCTCCTGCTTTGATGTCCTCTTATGGGACGAAAAGGAAACGCAAATCAGCGCAGGTTTTTCCCTGCCCTGCGGAATTTCAGCGCGCTGTTGATGAGCAATGGCGCAATTTAAAGAAGCCCTTTACTGTGCCAAGTAAGTTCAAGCTGCGTTATCCATTTACACCCACCACTGATGAGCGTTGGTGTGTGCCGCCTCAGGTGGATCATGCGGTGGCAGTTTTGAATAAATCTACTGCGATTCCTGCTGAAGATACCCCGGTGTTCTGGGACCATACGGACAGAAGATTGGAGTCTCTGGCCCGTCATACTTATACGGTTGCTGGTTCTATGCTGAAGCCTATTTTTGCTTCCATTATGGCAGCCCAAGCTATTGCAGATTGGACGCAGGTGCTCAGGCGCACCCTGGTGGCTGACTCTGCTCCGCCGACAACGTTGGCTATGGTAGATCAAATTCATCAGGGTGTCATGTATTTGTGCGATGCGGACTTGGATTTAGTCCCTTTGGCTGCGCGCCTCTCCAGTGTAGCGGTGTTGAACCGTCGCCTGATATGGCTGAAATGTTGGTCGGTTGACCAATCTTCTCGCAAGGCTCTAACTAATCTTCCCTACGCGGGATCTTGCCTTTTTGGCGAGTCTTTGGATTCTCTGATAAAGGGAATTTCCGGGGGTAAGAGCACTCTCTTACCCCAAACTCACAAGAATAAGTTTGTTCGCGGTAAGAAGAATACCTCGTTTAGGCCCTCTCAGGGGTCCTTTCGTGCCTTTCGGTCACAATACAAGGGCAAGCCCTTCAAGGGCCAAGGCTCCCAGAAGAAGCCGTGGGCGGGTAAGCAGAAGTCCGGCCAGTCCGGGTCAGCTGCCCATACTAATTCGGCCTGAAGGGGCGCCCTCACCCGGTTCTGGGGTGGGGGGACGTTTGCTCGGTTTTCTTCAACCCTGGCTGGCCCGCATTCGGGACAGGTGGGTTCAGGAAATCGTTCAATCTGGATACAAGATCGAGTTTCTCTCTCGGCCGGCGAGCAGATTTTTTTCCCTCAAATCTTCAGCTGTCTCCGGAGCGTTTGCAGGACCTGCACCTGGCGGTGCGGGATCTGCGGGCCCAGGGAGTGGTGGTTCCGGTGCCTCATCGGGACAGGTTTCGAGGGTTCTACTCCAATCTGTTCACTGTGCCCAGAAAGGAGGGCAAAGTGCGTCCGATTCTGGACTTGAAAGCTTTGAACCGCTTTGTGCGGGTTCGCAAGTTCCGCATGGAATCCCTGCGCTCAGTGGTGGCTGCCCTGAGTCCGGGGGAATTCATGGCCTCCATCGATCTGAAGGATGCGTACCTTCACATCCCCATTTTCGAGGGTCACCAGAGGTACCTTTGATTCGCCATTGCGGAGGATCATTACCAATTCGTGGCGTTACCCTTCGGTCTCGCTTCGGCTCCGCGGGTTTTCACCAAGGTGCTTGCGCCGGTCCTGGCTTTGAGAGCCCAGGGCGTCTCTGTCTTGGGATATCTGGACGATATCTTGCTTCGGTCTGCGACCAGTCAGGGCCTGGTGAACGACCTGTCCACCACGATGCAGGCTCTGCAGGAGTTTGGTTGGACGATAAATTTTCCAAAATCGACGTTGTGTCCGTCGGTTCGTCTTCCCTACCTGGGGATGATCCTGGACTCTGCTCAAGCGAAGGTCTTCCTGCCGGAAGACAAGCTCCGGACACTTCAGGACGAGGTCAGGTCCCTCAGGGACACTCAGTGCTCGTCCCTCCGGACATGTATGAGATGTCTAGGTCTAATGGTCTCGACTTTCGAGGCGATTCCCTTCGCCCACTTTCACACGCGGGGTCTTCAGGCGGAGATCTTGGCCAAGTGGGACGGGCGTCCACAATCTCTGGATCTGCAGCTTTCGTTGAGCCGCCACACCCGAAGGGGTCTTTTGTGGTGGCTCCAGTCCCCGGCGGTGTCGGGGGGCAAGTCCTTTCGTCCCTTGTCGTGGACGGTGATCACCACGGATGCCAGCCTGTCGGGCTGGGGTGGTGTTCTGGGCGTTCTCTCCGCCCAGGGAACTTGGTCGGAGGAGGAATCCTCTCTTCCGATCAACATTCTGGAATTGCGAGCGATAAAACTTTGCCTTCTGCATTGGTCGGAACGGCTTCAGGGCCGTCCGGTTCGGGTTCAGACTGACAATGCCACAGCGGTGGCCTACAT
Source organism: Pelophylax lessonae (assembly GCF_965119305.1). NCBI lineage: Eukaryota > Metazoa > Chordata > Amphibia > Anura > Ranidae > Pelophylax > Pelophylax lessonae. Next base: position 758,873,447 of record NC_138768.1, read on the forward strand.
CAACCATCAAGGGGGCACCAGGAGTGCCCGTGCTGCTCGGGAAGTAAACAGCATTCTGTCGTGGGCCGAGACGCACGTCCCGGCGATAACGGCTGTACACATTCCGGGGGTGGAGAACTGGCAGGCGGACTATCTGAGTCGCCAGACCCTGGACCAGGGGGAATGGTCCCTTCACCCGGATGTCTTCCAGATGTTGTGCGAGAAGTGGGGTCTTCCGGATGTGGACCTGTTCGCATCTCGTCTGAACAACAGGGTGGAAAGGTTCGTGGCAAGGACGCGCGATCCTCGGGCAGACGCCTCAGACACGTTAGTGGCGCCCTGGCATCAGTATCGTCTGATGTATGCCTTTCCACCGATTCAGCTGCTGTCCAGGCTGCTTCGCAGATTGGCCTCGGAAACCGCACGAGGTGATTCTGGTGGCACCGGACTGGCCTCGCCGGTCTTGGTACGCAGACCTCGTAAATCTGGCAGTCGACGCTCCGTGGCGTCTGCCGCTTCGGGACGACCTTCCGTCTCAAGGGCCGATATTCCATCCTGCTTTACAGTCGCTGGCTTTAACGGCCTGGCTGTTGAAAGCCAGGTCCTGAAGGATAGGGGTCTCTCCCCTGAGGTCATTCCCACTTTGATCAAGGCTAGAAAAGCCTCTTCGGGAAAAATTTACTACCGTACTTGGAAAGCGTACTTTGCCTGGTGTGAGTCCAGGGGGTATTCCCCTCGCTCATACTCGGTGTCGAGAGTATTGGCTTTCCTCCAAACTGGAGTGGACCAGCGTTTGGCGCTGGCCACAATTAAGGGTCAGATTTCTGCGCTGGCCGTTCTTTTTCAGCGCCCAGTGGCGTCTAATTCATTGATTAGCACCTTTGTTCAGGGGGTGCGACATTTGGCCCCTCCTAGGAGGGTACCTTTGCCTCCATGGGACTTGAACTTGGTTCTGTCCGTGTTACAACGGGCTCCCTTTGAAAAGATCAGGGAGATCTCGTTGTCTCTGTTATCCAAAAAGGTGTCGGAGCTGGCGGCTTTGTCCTGCAGCTCTCCCTACTTGGTGATTCACTTGGATAAGGTGGTCTTGTGACCTAACCCATCTTTTCTTCCGAAACAGATCTAGGAGTTTCACCAGAATGAGGACATTGTCTTGCCTTCGCTTTGCGCGAAGCCTAAGCATCCGAAGGAGGTGGCTTTGCATGCCTTGGATGTTGTTCGGGCGATCAGGGTTTACCTGTCATCGACTAAGTCCTTTCGCAAGTCGGATTCCCTATTCGTCCTTCCAGAGGGACCTCGGAAGGGCATGGCGGCGTCGGCTGCTACCATCGCCAAATGGATCAGACAGACGATTGTGCAAGCCTATGCTTTGAGGGGGAAGGTTCCTCCTTTCCCTGTGAAGGCGCACTCTACCAGATCTCTGAGTACGTCTTGGGCCTATCGTCATCAGGATTCTGTGGCCCAGGTGTGTAAGGCGGCGACTTGGTCGTCCGTTCACACCTTCTCGAAATTTTACAAAGTGGATGTTCAGGCATCGGCAGATGCTGCCTTTGGCCGTAAAGTTCTTAGTGCGGCAGTGCCTTAGGGTCCTTTGTTTGGGCCCTTGGCTGTTGGGGTGTTTTTACCCCTGGGTTACTTGTTCTTCCTGGGTTGTTGCTCCTGTTGAGCACGTTTTCCTGTTGCCAGGTTGGTTCTCTTACTTTGGTAAGGTTCCTTTCTCTGATGTGGGTACTGCGTTGCTTTATGCGCGGCTGCGTTTTTTCCCACCCCTCATGTCTACACTGCTTTGGGACGTCCCCATTAGTGAAGATTATGAAGTGGTGGCGACTGTCGGCGGACGTAAGAGAAAACGGAATTTTTGTAAAATCTTACCGTAAAATTCCTTTCTCTGAGTCCTCCGACAGTCGCCGCCCCCGCCCCTCTTTTGGGGTTTGTTTATGTACTCTAGTGCTATGCTACTGAAACTGAGTTGAGAATGCTGGAAGCAGGGAGGTATTGACTGAGGGGACCACCCCCTAGGGGTGTGATATGCTAAAAGCTTTGATATTAACAAATCTTGTTGCCTAGCTACTCCTGCGGAACAAAGGTCAATTACCCCATTAGTGAAGATTATGAAGTGGCGGCGACTGTCGGAGGACTCAGAGAAAGGAATTTTATGGTAAGATTTTACAAAAATTCCGTTTTTTGACTTGCTGTAAAATCCATTTCTCTGATGTTCATTGGCAGACCCAACACCCACTCATCTGTGGAGTTGTAATTCTTCTGACACTGCTTGTAACAAAATGGAGTACCTATAGCCAAGAGGGGGGATTATACCACCTGGCATAGTCAGTCTTTTTTCTGCCTAGTGCCCTACTCCTTTGGGGGAAGTATAACCAATGGTTAAGAAGAATCAGGAGCTGCGCCCATTAATGAACATCAGAGAAATGGATTTTAAGTCAAAATCACCTTTTTATTGGCCTCCACACCAAACGATATGTCTTGACAGAAATCCTATACATCAAAATAATACCATTCCTACAGTAAAGCATGGCGGTGGTAAAATATCCAGTTATCTCTGCAGCAGGGACTGGAACACTTATCAGGATAGAAGAAAAATGGATGAAGCAAAATACCATCAAGTTCTTGAGGCAAATCTGCTGCCCTCTTCCAGAAAGTTGACAGTGACCCAAAGCACACAGCAAAAATGACCACACATTGGTTGAAGGAGAAAGTGAATGTTGTTGCATGGCCTAGAGAGCCCGTACTTAAACCTAGAGCTGCATGATTCTGGATAAAATGAGAATCACAATTTTTTTGCTTAGAATAAAGATCACGATTCTCAGGATAAAATAATCTTTTACAGTATACAAAAAAGTGGGCTAACGTTACTGTTTTTAGTTTTTTAATTCATTAAAGTGTATTTTTTTCCCCAAAAAACTGCTTTTAAAAGACGTCTGTGCAAATACAGTGTGACATAAAAGATTGCAACAATCGCCATTTTATTCTCTAGGGTCTCTTCTAAAAAAAATATATATAATGTTTGGGGGGTTCTAAAGTAATTTTCTAGCAAAAAATACTGATTTTTAACTTGTAAGCAACAAGTGTCAGAAAAAGGGTTAGTCTTTAAGACCCCTTTCACACTAGCGCGACTTGTCAGGCGACTTGGTCGCCTGACAAGTCGCGGTGGGTCGCCTGCCATTGATTAGCATAGGAGCGACACAAGTCGCTCCGACTTAGAAAAATGGTCCTGTACTACTTTGGGGCGACCTGGAGGCGACTTTCATTGACTTCAATCATATTAAGTCCGTGCATGTCGCGCTGAGGTCGCGGTGCACGCTGTCACCGCGACTTCACAGGTCGCCCCAGCAAGTCGTGTCGCCCCTGTGTGAATGGGCTCTAAGAGGTAAACTGCCCTCACTTACAGATGGAAGTTCATTCCTTTGATTTAAAAGAATGAAATGATACATTGTGTTTTATAGTTACCTGGCAGCCTTAGCAATGTTGATAAACATTTGCCAGAAGGCCTTTTTTTTATCTTTTTTATACAGCTGTGAGTGATCAAAGAACAGCTCTGTAAGAATCAAGGACATGCTGTTTTAGGATTGTGGGGGGGGGGGGGGTGAATCGAGATTGCGATTTTTATTTTTAACGATTAATTGAGCAGCTCTATTTAGACCCCATTGAAAATCTGAGGAATTACTTGAAGACTGCAGTCCACAAACGGTCACCATCAAATTTAACTGAAATGAAGCAGTTCTGCAAAGAAGAGTGGGTGTTATTTAAAATAAGAGGGTATACTTAACTGCTCGGAGCAATCCTCTACCTCTTCTTTGGAAGTCCCCTCTGGCTCTGTTTGCTCCTTCTTTCTCTGGGTGGCCCCTTAGCAAGCAATGTACTAATGGGGCACCAGTGCAGGCGTGCTCCTGATCCAGGCTGTATGGGTCCATAGACGCACACCGGGCCTATAAGTCACCCCCCCACTCCCTCCTCACAGAAGTTTCACTGACAGCAGCAGAACCCTATAGAAGGAATGAGATCAGTGCTGCAGCTGGGACAATGCTAGATTGATTACAGAACTCTGGTAAGTGTTTAGGTATTGGTGAGGGGGGGCTGGGGGAAACCTAGCTTACTTGGTGGTGTTGGTGCTCAGACTGTGAGACTAACTGTGTAGATTATATTATGTTCGGTGTCTGATTTAATCTTCTAGACAAATGAAAATTCTGATTTGGGTTTTTTTTTTTTTTTTTTTTTTTTCCAGAATCAAAGCACAGTGGCCACTTGACGTTCAATGGGTAAAACTACATTTTTTTTTTTTTTTTTTTTTTTACTGTTTTTTTTATAATATGCATAGAACGTGTTGTCCAGGTTGAGTAGAAGAGACATAGAGGAAACCCTGGTACCTTCTCATATAATTACCTAAAAATGATCCCTCCTGCTGATTTAGTATTACATTTATTTTTTCCTCCAGACTTTTCCTCCTGTGTTTGGATTCATTATGTACACTATGCATTTTTTTTTTTTTTTTGAAGAAACGTGCCGCCATTCTTTGTTACACAGAGAATAAAAATTGCGTGCATGTAAAGCTACTTAGCCTAGGTTCACACTCCTGCGGGTACTGTATTCGGCATTTGCTTGGGCACAGCAGCCTATTAATTTGTGGCTACGGTAAACACAGGAAAATGTATTTGACCCCTTTTTAATGCAATCTAACAAACGGAACCGCATGATGCTTTGGCACAATGTGGTTTTGCGCATCTGAAAACGCTCTGCATTTTCCGATGCGTGGGGGAGCCATTACCAACTAATGGCTCACCTACATGTCTGCTAAAGAGTCGAGCAGTTTGCCTGCGGGTCAGGAAATGCATGCGATAATGCATGGTTTCTCGACCTGCATAAATGTGAACATAGGCTAAATGTGTATATAGAAACTGCAACCTGGACCTTTACAGTGTTTTCTTATCCCAAGAGCCCTGAAACTTGTGTGCCTTAGTTATGCAAATATCAAATTCATTTAGTATTTTAATGCACTCCTCAAGACCTCGCTGCTGTTATCTAACACTACCCATCACATTGAATGTCCAATAACAAGACACAGATGGTGGTAGAGGGAGGTGTGAAGTGCAAACTTCAAATTCAAAGTCAGTATATCATAACAATGCAATGATGCTTAGACATACAGTGAGGGGAAAAAAGTATTTGATCCCCAGCTGATTTTGTATGTTTGCCCTCTGACAAAGAAATGATCAGTCTTTAATTTTAATGGTAGGTTTATTTTTATGGTGAGAGACAGGCAGAATAACATCAAAAAAAAAATATAGAAAAATGCATTTAGAAAAAGTCATAAATTGATTTACATTTTAGTGAGTGAAAAAAGTAATTGACCCCATTCGCAAAACATGACTTAGTACTTGGTGGCAAAACCCTTGTTGGCAATCAGAGGTCAGATGTTTCTTGTAGTTGGCCACCAGGTTTGCACACATATTAAGAGGGATTTTGTTCCTCTCCTCATTGTAGATCCTCTCCAAGTCATTAGGGTTTTAAAGCTGATGTTTGGTAAATTGAACCTTCCGCTCCCTCCAAATATTTTATATGGGATTAAGGTCTAGAGACTAGGCCACTCCAGGACCTTAATGTGCTTCTTCTTGAGCCACTCCTTTGTTGCCTTGGCCATGTGTTTTGGGTCATAGTCATGCTGGAATACCCATCCACATCCGATTTTTAATGCACTGGCTGAGGGAAGGAGGTTCTCACCCAAGATTTGACGGTACATGGCCCCGTCCATCATCAATTTGATACGGTGCAGTTGTCCTGTCCCCTTAGCAGAAAAACACCCGCAAAGGATAATGTTTCCACCTCCATGTTTGAAGGTGGGGATGGTGTTCTTGGGGTCATAGGCAACATTCCTCCTCTAAACCTGTTGAGTTTATGCCAAAGAGCTCGATTTTAATCTCATCTGACCATAACACTTTCACCCAGTTCTCCTCCTGAATCATTCAGATGTTCATTAGAAAACTTCAGACGGGCCTGTACATGTGCTTTCTTGAGCAGGGGGACCTAGCGAGCGCTTCAGGATTTCAGTCCTTCACAGCGTAGTGTGGTACCAATTGTTTTCTTGGTGACTATGGTCCCAGCTGCCTTGAGATCATTGACATGATTCTCCCGTGTAGTTTTAGGCTGATTCTTCACCATGCTCATGATCATTGAAACTCCACGAGGTGAGATCTTACATGGAGGCCGACATTTATTTTGTGTTTCTTCCATTTGGGAATAATCGCATCAACTGTCACCCTCTCACCAAGCTGCTTGGAGATGGTCTTGTAGCCAATTCCAGCCTTGTGTAGGTCTACAATTTTGTCCCTGACATCCTTGGACAGCTCTTTGGTCTTAGCCATGGTGGAGAGATTGGAATCTGATTGATTGCTTCTGTGGACAGGTGTCTTTTATACAGATAACAAGCTGAAATTAGGAGCACTCCCTTTAAGAGAGTCCTCCTAATCTCAGCTCGTTACCTGTATAGAAGACACCTGGGAGCCAGAAATCCAGCTGATTGATAGGGGATCAAATACTTATTTCACTCATTAAAATGCAAATCAATTTATAACTTTTTTGGGAAAAATGTATTACTAGTGGCTATAGCAGCTGCTAGCCGTAATCACATGTAATATCTGACAGGCTGGTTGTACCCAAACTGATCAATCAATTTGATAAACATGGGTACATTCAGCCTGCCCATATGTGATTCGAAACTTGGCCTTTTCTTGCTATGGCCGACTTAAGGGTTAGAAGTTCTATGAGCATTTTTTTTTTGTTCACGTTAGATATTCCTTCTCAGTCTATCCCAAAGAAAGTGTTTTGGATGGAGATACACTTTGAAGTGTAAAAGCAGTTTTTGAAGCATCCTCTGTGTCCTTTTAGAACGCTATAGTCAGATATCCAGGATAGCCGATTCCATTTACAAGAACAATATGTAGTTTATTTTATGCTTTTGTCCCTCTCCCTCATATTTCTTGTCTAAATAAACTCATCCTTGGATCGCTCTTGCTATCCTTGCTTCTGTTGTACTTTTTTATATTATGTCAGCAGAATGTTGGTGTCCTTCCATCTGTGAAATGAATTGACATGCTTTCTTTCTGCTCTGTTTAATCCAACTGGTCCCACAGGCCCCTGGTATTTTGGCCATTTCACACTTCCCTACTAAGAACCATCAGAGTTTACAGCATGTTAATAACACAGCAGGGTAACCAGGTCTGCAATCTAATAAAGAACCTTATTCCCAACATGTGAAGCTGCTTTCTGCTAGTCTTAGTTGTTGCACACGAGACAGATAAAAATCAGTGGTTTAAATATAAAACTCTCCCTGTAGTAATACAAATGTACAATGCTTTATTGTAATGTAATACATTACTGTATGTGTTTCTCCCCTAAGCCTCTCCAATATCATACAACAGAGGGACATTATGTAAATGATGCTGATTGCAGATCAACAAAAATGTCAGCACGCTGTTTATAAGCCAGTGATCTCCACTGCACACTGTATATAAGCCAAAGGCAGCTAGTTCCACGAGAAAAGTGAGAATGAAAACGAAGAGGAAAGTTTCTGCCCATCCTTTATTTTTCCAGAACAAAATGAAATAGGATTGTGAAGAATGAGCAACTTCACTTTTTTTCACATTTATTTTTCTTTCTTTTCCTTCATAAATAGTTCTTTAAATTAAGAACTTTTAAATTACACAATGTATATAAATCAAAACCGAGATCCTCTAAAATATGTATATATATATATATATATATATAATACTGTTGCTTCTGCCACAGACCTCATTTGTGAGCACCATGCCTAAGTGGAGGATGGGTCTTGGAACAGAGTAAAGACAGCCGTAAATGGTTCAAAACATCTATTGATTTGGGTACAACCAGCTTATCGGCTATTTAAACGTGATTATTGCCAGCGGCTGGAGCCTCTAGCAATAACCACTATGTTCTGGCGACCCTTGATTGCAGCAAATATCTGGTGGTAGTCTGTTCAATCAGCCAACATTCCGTCTGTGTGTACTGCAGCCGGTTCAACAGAAGTGGGCCGAATGTCCAACTTCTGTCAAAGGGGCGTGGCCGAAAAAGGTTTGCCGATTGGCATTCAATGTGCTCTCTCAGCCAATGGCTGAGACCGCTGACTTATGTGTTCTTTGGGGGGGTGGCACAGGCATCCCTCTGTCAGAACACAATAGCTCAGCAGGGGAGCTCGCTGTACTAACATCAGATAGTTAGTACAGCAGCTCCTCTCAAGCTCTTTAGTTTTTTTTTTTCGTTCAGCCCACTGGGTTGAACAAATAAAACTGCCAGTGTGTACCAGGCTTAAGACCCTTTTTTTTGCCTTTCTAGTAGTCAAGAAAGGGGTGGGGGTGAGCTCCGGTCCCCGCTCGTTAGCTGGTGAGCCAGTGCGTGTGACCGGCGGCTCTGATGGCTGCCGGCCACTCGAGATCTTCTGCAGCTGAGAGAGAAGGACAGATGGCTGATGTAAACACAGCCGTCTGTCATTCTCCCTGAAGTGATCACAGAGGTTATGTGATCCTGCTATATAGGATCGCATGTCTCTGCGATTACTTCACAATCGCCGCCCCCGGACAGAATCACGCCCCTAGGGACACATTTACTCCACTGATCACCAGTAATGTTAACCCCTTCCCTGCCAGTATCATTTTACAGTAAAAGTGCATATTTTTAGCACTGATTACTGTAGTAATGTCACTGGTACCCCCAAAAGTGTCAAAAATGTCAGTTAGGGGTCCGATCTGTCCTCTGCGATGTCACAGTCTCGCAAAAAAAATCGCAGATCGCCACCATTACTAGTAAAAAAAACAATAAAAATTACATAAATCCTTCCCATAGTTAGTAAACGCAAAAACTTTTAAAATAAAAGTTATATTTACGCAATAAACCAATCAAAATACACTTTTTTTTTTTACCAAAAATATGTAGCAGAAAAATTGGCTTAAAATGTTAAAAAACATTTCACATTTTCTTTTTTGAGAATTTCATATAAAAGAATGTGAAAAATGTAATTTTTTTCAAAACTGTCACATTTTGTTTATAGCGCAAAAAATAAAAATTGCACAGGTGATCAAATACCACCAAAAGAAAGCTCTATTTGTGGGAAGAAAAAGGACGTCAATTTTGTTTGGGTACATCATCGCACGTCCGCGCAATTGTCCGTTAAAATAACACAGTGTCGAATCGCAAAATAGGGCCTGGTCATTGAGCAGCCAAATCCTTCGGTCCTTAAGTGGTTAAATTGCAGTTAATGTCCTTGTGTAAATGGTCAATGAGTTTTTTTAGCACTCACGTGGATGCCCTGAGCAGGCTAGATACTGAGCCATGGGAAGCCGAAAAGAACTGTCATAAGACCTGCGTAACAAGTTAATGGAACTTTATAAAGTTGGAAAAGGATATAAAAAGATATCCAAAACCTTGAATATGCCATTCAGTACTGTTCAATCACTTATTAAGCAGTGGAAAATTTGGGGATCTCCTGATACCAAGCTGAGGTGAGGTAGACCAAGAAAGATTGAAGCCAAGGTGAGGTAGACCAAGAAAGATTGCAGCCCCAACTGCCAGAAGATTTGTTTAGGATACAAAAAACAAGCCACAGGTAACCTCTGGAGAAATACAGGCTGCTCTGTAAAAAGATGTTGTGGTTGTTTCAAAGAGCGCAATACAATGATACTTGAGCAAAAATTAGTTGCATGGTCGAATTGCAAGAAAGAAGCCTTTACTGCGCCAATGCCACAAAAAAGCTTGGTTACAATATGCCTGACATAATTTTTGACATTCCACAGCTTTTGACACACTGTAATCTGGAGTGACAAAACCAAAATAGAGCTTTATCATCACAAGCACTATGTTTAGGAGAGTGTTCAACAGCGAAAGAATACCATCCCCACTGTGATGCATGATGGTGGCTCATTGTTTTGGGGGTGTGTGAACTCTAAAGACACTGGAAATCTTGTGAAAATTGATGCCAAGATAAACGCACCATGTTAACAGAAGATGCTAGCAGAAAATGTGTAATCTTCTGCACAAAAGCTGTGCATGGGATGCTCTTGGACTTTTCAGCACAACAATAACCATTAGCACAAGGCCAAGTTGACCCTCCAGTGGTCATAGCAGAAAAAGGTGAAGGTTTTGAAGTGGTCATCGCAGTCTCCTGATCTTAAATGTGTGGTTCATGCAAGACCACAAAAGACTGCATGGCCTGGTGGTATTTTGCCAAGAAGAATGGGCAGCTATACCACCTGCAAGAATTTCGGGGCCTCATAGACCACTATTGCAAAAGATGGCACGCTGTCATTGATGCAAAAGGGGACAATACACTGTATTAAGAACTGAGGGGATGCAGACTTTTGAACAGGGGGCATTTCATTTGTTTACTTGTTGCCATGTTTTGTGTTATGATTGTGCCATTATGTTATGACCTACTGTTACAGAATTTGAATCCCATGAGAAATAAAAGAAATCTGTTTTGCCTGATCACTCATGTTTTCTTTAAAAATGGTACATACTGTTACCAATTCTCCAAGGGGATGCAAACTCTTTAGCACAACTGTATTTTACCTCTAGAGTTACTAAAGCCCTGGTGCCCTGTCAAGCACACCTTTGATAATTGTTGTCCTCAGACCTCAGAATTCGATAGATATCCCATCAGAAATTCTTACTCAGTTAAGGAAAAATATCCATTAAATTGACAGTATCTTGTTAAATAGTTTGGTTTACACTTCCTTATCTATTGAGTTCTGCATTCCTCTTATCTTTTTGTAATTTTTTTTTTTCTTCTGAGAATTTGATAGTTCTTGCTGAGGGCAATAGCAAATGTGGCACCAGTCACGGGGATGGTAGGAATACATTGTGGAAACATTTATTTGTGTATATTTAAAAAAAAAAAAAAAAAAAAACCCAGTGAGTTTTAGCAGTCTCAAGAAATTTCTGACTATCTTTTTTGCAAAAAGTCTTGTAATCATTTCTAAAACGTGGCTGTGGTCTCTGACCATTTCCAGTAGTATTCCTGCAGTCTTGTACCATTTACTGAAGTAGTCCAATGGTCTCTGACTGAAAATTATGTGCAGCCCTTTGGTGATGTCTAAGGGCTTCACTTGATGCTTATATCAAGAACGTTGACCACTACTGTCATAAAGGATGTGAGTGAGTCAATCTGCTAACAACAAAACCCACTAATTTATCAGATATGAATAGAATGACTCTTTAACTTGTGATGCTTTTCTTTACTGACTCAAGCATTTTTCCCTTTTGTAGTGTTCTAGTACGTTTGGAAAATACTCAGTCCTCTGCATCCCGAAAACACCAGAAAGGATGGTTTCAGAGAGTATATCTAGCCGGAGATGTCCAGAAGAAATATACAGCTTGTAGCCGGAAACATGGGTCTTCTCTTTTTATCAGTACAAATCATTAATTTTGTTAGCATTTTAGCTGTGCGCTTTTGTAAATTTAAAACTTTTTTTATGTATAAAAGAATCTGTACATTTGTATATTAGTACAACACTAATAATGTTAGCCACCCAAGTGGATTGTTCATAGGAATAGGGGACAGAAACCAGGACCCCCCCCCCCCAGCTATTATTCGTTTGATGTTATTTTGTTATTGATTCTTATTGCCTGTATACTTCACCTTTTGGTTTGTAGAAAATTATATATATATATATATGTATAGTAATACACCCAAAAAGGGTTGCAGAATACAAGCTGATTATATGTGACACAAAAACCTGCTACACCACCAAACAAGTGCTTTTTACTAAGGCCAAGACTGGCTTCTCAAAGAAGTGCAATGAAGCACACTGTTTTTCCTCACCACATAGCTCCAATGACCCTTCCTTTATAGCCGCACTGAGCACATTATGTACCCACAACCTTTCCCCCATCAGCCCAACAATCGCACAACCTTTTTCCAGTAGCTGTACAATGCTACCCCCCTCCCCCCAAAAAAAAAATATTTCTCTAATTTTTATCTCCCAACCACACACGCATTACTTAGACCCTTATTCTACTTGTGTGGCTTCTAGAGGTACAACAAACCACCCTATCATACAAAAATATGAATTGGGGTTTTTACAGCCCTTAATTAAAGTCCACATTTTAAAGATGTCCAGTGGGCAGTTCTCACTAAAACAGGTACCCTTCCCCACTTCTGGGAACGGCGCCGCAGGAAAGTGAGGACCCCTCCTCCTACCCTCCGCCGCCGAGCCAATCCGAATGCCAGTGCGCTTCGCGCATGCGCAGTAGGGACCTGCCCGTAAAGCCGCAAGGCTTCACTACCGTGTTCCCTGAACGGCAATGGCGACGGGAGCACCCGACAAACATCGGCTGCGGTGCTGACATCGCTGGACTCCAGGACAGGTAAGTGTCCTAATATTAAAAGTCAGCAGCTACAGTATGTGTAGCTGCTGACTTTTAATTTTTGGAGGGGGGGGGGCGGAACATAGCTTTAAGGTCTTTGCAGTTGGCCTTTTTTTACTCAGTAGTTCACCAGTACCAAAGAAAAGAATTGTTTGCAGACGCGTCGGTGACAAACATTTTATCCTTTGCACGTGCTAGGAAATGGATACAATTTTGTAAATTAGTTATAACCAGCATAACCACAGAGCATTTGTGAGGGTAGGTATGGAACAAACTTATGATGTGATTATTTTGTATGATATCAACTTTAAAAGTTAATTACAAAAGGTTATAGCAAATCAACCCTGGTTTTCCTGTTTCCTGGCAGATACAAAGGGACACTGGTCTGTAGTGTCTTTATAATGTAATTTGGAGTCAGATTTGCTCATTCTAATCCAAAGGCACCTTTAGCTCGCTCTAAACAAAAAGCTGAATACCTAGGTCACATGTAGAACTGTGTCATTTATAGGTCTTGTACAACAAGTTTTGTCTTGCAGGCCTCATTAGCTATTTGTTTGCTAGGAGCCTTGTTATTAGGCGATGATGCCTGTGTATAGGCATTGCTGTGCCCTTATCATATTAGGCCTTCTGTATTCTTGCCAAGTCTTTGGTCTGTTTGATTTACTAAAACTCTTTTTGGCAAAGGCCACTGCTTGCTGAGAATCCAGTTATTCATCTGGCAGACATGCCTGGCTATGGAGATTGCTGGAATACCACAACATTCCTTTAACTCCAGTGCCACGATTTACTCTAGGAAACTAAGTTGTACTTCAACTTGGTAGATATGAGTAGAGTTTTTGGGCTGTTAGCCACTTTCCTAACCCCATACGTAAATTAAAATTGGCACAATTATGTAAATTACTATTGTCTTTATAATGCTGCAATTTCAGATTCTTGCACTATAAAATAACCTGCAGCCAATGTGATGTTTCAAGGGTCTAGTAACCTGTACTACTTTTCCATCTATGCCTTATTGTCTATGGCTAAGGTGCCTTATAGTGTGACTTCAAAACAAATGTGATTTGTGTTTTTTAAACTTCGTAGGTAATTTATAATAATGGTATGTACTCTCTAAGACCTTTAATGCTCTTAAAAACTAAAGGAAGTATTTTTAATTTTCTAGTCTTAGGATATGCTTGTGACTACAATGCTTTATTTTTTTTGATGCAGATTTTGATTTTACATACTTTTTATAAATTAATTTTTTTTGTACATTCACCGTGACAAAAAAATAAAAACTATTTGTTTGAAAATTGTTTTCATTTGTATATCTAGGTTTGCTCAACGCACATACATTTGAATGTAAATATGTACTTCATTAAATGGCACAAAAAATGCCACAGTGTTTTATGAAAATACTGAAACGCTTAAAATGAAAATGCCATAACTACAGTCTTACACGCCAATGTCAGTTTTGGTGAATGCCGTTTGCTTCCCAATATAGATTTGAGTTGTAGGGAATATGCCAAACACCTGGACATTATAAGCAAGTAGATAACACGCTTGCTCTAATTTAATATAGGAGTTGGGACTCTTCATGAAATAAATAGTGTGAATATTTACTTTGTTTCTCAATCATACAGATGAAATAAGTAAACTGAATACTTGATGAAAATATTCCTGGAATTTATTGTGTAGAGATTTTCAAATCCCTATTGAATCAGCCTGAGGAACTCTATGCAAGCAAGTCCCTAGTGGAAGTCAAACATGGGCCTCTGGTGCTGCAGAACAAAGATGCTAATCCATTTGGCCACTGTTCTGCCATTGCATAACTGACATCCAAATTTCTTTAGTTTGAAATAGATTGTTTAGTGGTTCTTGTGAGCATATTGTACAGACTGGGATTGGGTCTACTGTGTCCCAAGATCATATCTTTGTCAGGTGTCTGTGATAGTGAGCCCTTGTAGTTTGGAGTAATTCGGGGTTCCCCAGGGTGCAGAGTCTAAAGCCGGCCATATACGGTTCAAATCTTGGCCGGTTCAGCTGGAGACCACTTAATGAGTGCAGCGTACAACAACAGGAGACAGAACAGAAAACAAGTTAGGGCGAGCGGCAGCCAAGCAAAGACAGTAAACAGAGCCAGGATTGGTTCATGGGTAGTCAGACAGTATACAGAAGTAGTACGCAGACAATCGTTCAACTGTGAAGTTGCTCAGGCAGCTTGGCCTGCGCTCAGCACGTGTGTATATATAGGGAAGCATACTGAGATGCAACCCAGGAAGTGATAGAATGGAAAATAATATAAAACCCCAGTAGAGCAGGCGACACCCATAGGTGAACAGAGAGGGACAGCAGCACATGTGAAATGGGGTCGTAGATCTAGCAGAATATTGCAGCAAAAAGGTAAGAATTTCACAAACCGAAATCTACAAGTTAGACTGTGACAATCTTGGGGCGATGCCACTTAGCATTCTGACTGGACAGTATAAGAGCAGCAGTATTTTTATTAGGTCATCCCTCTGCTTATTCTGTCATTAAAAGCATTTTGTTATATCTGTTGTATACCTGTTGATCCTGCCGAAAACTTTGCGAGTCAATAAATTCCAGTACACTCATCACATCACACTTATACTGTTACACACACTTATTATAATGTTGTTTCTAGCTATTTATTTGGACTATAAACACCTCTTCGCCTATGTTTTGAGGGGAAGGGGTTCTGCAGGCCTGTACATGCTATATTTTTGCATGAAAATACTTCCTCTCTCTTTCTGACTTAGTGGCTGTGAAGGGAGTCACTTTGGGCGGGGGGCTTGTGGGACCCAGATTTTCTCAGAGAGGTCGGGAAACTCCTTGCCCAGCTTCCCTGGCCCCTCCTATGTGTAAGACACCCTGTGTCTATTAGGGGCACAGGATGACAGAGAACTCCAGTCGGGTCTGCACTAACCAGACTCCCAGTACAACCACACCGGACTCAGCATTTTGTTACCCCAGTTATCATGGGTTCTATATGTGTGGTTTGTGTTGAAAGAATGAAGGGGCTCTTTTGCTTAGGACAGTAATATTTGACACATTGGTGTGACCTTTTTAGGCTGCTTGTGGGAGTTTATCTCATAGGCCATTGCTAGATAGTTTGAGGTGGGGTGGGTTTTTTTTTTTTAATTAAGTGCCTGTATCCCATTGTTCTATTGTTTCTTTCTGCCTTTGGATCAACCTATTATGGAATGTATATGTGTGTGTGTGTGTGTGGATTGGCTGCTAAAGGGGACAGGGGATTGTCTGAGTGTACATCTTTGTGCCTGTGTTTGAATAAACAGTCTTATGCTTCTTACCACCCTACACTGATGTCTCGACAAGTGACACTGTGGGTTAAGGGATCTTGGATCATGCTGGTATCAGGCAAGGGAAGCTTCTACGGCGAACATACTCTTCTTGGGTATGGGGTTCATTACAGTGGCCTCTCCGGAGATTGAGGGCATTCTCTATACCAGGATTGGCAGCAAAAGTTGTATAACACAGAGAAAGTTTAGTGCAAAAAGCTCTAACCCTTCTCTGTGCTATACAGTTAAAATTGTATGGTATTTAACTATTTAAAATAAACGTATGATACCTAAGTAAGCAGACTTGTCATGGAAAGGAAAAAAGAATTTATTTTACATTTTTTTCCTGTTATAGACACTTATGTACCAGCTAATAAATATCCAGCAGATGGAGACAAAACCAAATAATAAAGGTTAAAAAAATTTTCGGGCGTCTTTGGAGGCAGGCATAACATCTGAACTTCTGTATAGGGGTATATATATATATATATATATATATATATATATATATATATATACACACACACTTATATGTATTTATACACATATAGGTGTGATAGGAGCGTAGTCCTATGCCTGTTAATTATTTCATTAGCGCAGGCATAGGGTTCTGCTACTTTCACATATATATATATATATATATATATATATATATATATATATATATATATATATATATATATATATATATATATATATATATATATATATGTATGTATGTATGTATGTATGTGTATATATACCCCTACACAGAAGTTCAGATGTCATGCCTGTCTCCAAACACGTCCACAAAAAAGCCCAATATCCTACTCTATTGCAATTCTAATTGAAACAATCTTTTTTCTATGGCGGTCACCCTGACATGGAAGGGTTTGGTCACCCTGCCATAGCAGTCAGTCAGTTAACCCTACACTACACTACGGTCCCCTGACACTTAACACTTTCCCTACAGAAACTAGATTATTAAATCTAACTATAGTGGAAAATAGTACCCTAACTACACTAGATATCCCTTTCCTCACACTAATAATTGCTAAATGACACTTTGAAGCAAGAGTTACAGAACTGCTTCCACTCTCTTCCACAGCCCCTGTATTACAATGCTAGAGATTTGGCGGGGCTATGTTATATACTGGGGGGCGTATTCACTACTGATTGGCCTCTGGACCCACTAGTCACTCCAATCACATTCCTAGCATCCTCCTGCCCCCTCAATTGGCTTTTACTGATGGTTCTGGTCCAATCACGGGCTTTAAAAGCCCAGTTCCTGTCCCATTGCATTTTGGTCGGTTCTGGTTGCCGAATTCCGAACTTTTTCAGCAAAAAGTTCGAAATCCGACCGAATTTCGAACAGTCAATGTTCGGGTCGAACCGATGGTCGACCCGAACCGTTCGATCATCCCTATTCCTCACCCAGTTGCCGCCACACAGGCTTGATTCCATCTGAACCAAATAAGTTTATCTTGGTCTCATTAGACCACAGGACATGGTTCCAGTAATGCATGTCCTTAGTCTGCTTGCCTTCAGCAAACTGTTTGTGGGCTTTCTTGTGCATCATCTTTAGAAGAGGCTTCCTTCTGAGATGATAGCCATGCAGACCAATTGGATACGGTGTGCGGCGTATGGTCTGATCACTGATAGGCTGACCCCCCCAGCCCTTCAACCTCTGCAGCAATGCTGGCAGCACTCATACGTCTATTTCCTAAAGACAACCTCTGGATATGACGCTGAGTGCGTGCACTCAACTTCTGCGGTCAACCATAGCCAGGCCTGTTCTGAGTGGAACCTGTCCTGGTAAACCACTGTTTGGTCTTGGCCACCCTGCTGTTGCTCAGTTTCAGGGTCTTGGTGATCTTCTTATAGCCTGGGCCATCTTTATGTAGCGTAACAATTCTTTTTTCAGATCCTCAGAGAGTTCTTTGCCATGAGGTGCCATGTTGAACTTCCAGTGACCAGTATGAGAGAGTGAGAGCAATAACATCAAATATAACACATCTGCTCCCCATTCACACCTGAGACCTTGTAACATTAACGACTCGCATGACACCGGGGAGGGAAAATGGCTAATTAGGCCCAGTTTGGACATTTTCACTTAGGGGTGTACTCACTTTTGTTGCCAGCATTTTAGATATTAATGGCTGTGTGTTGAGTTATTTTGAGGGGACAGCAAATCTACACTGCTATATAAGCTGTTCACTCACTACTTTACATTATAGTAAAGTGCCATTTGTTCAGTGTTGTCGGATAAAAAAGATATAAGAAAATATTTACAAAAATGTGAGGGGTGTACTCACTTTTGTGAGATACTGTATTCTCTCAGTACAGGTTTTCCTACCAGATAGGGCAAAAATAATCTTGAAGGCATTGGGACCTGTTTTCCTGGAAATTCTGCTAGATCATATGGGAGTAGTAATGTCTGTACTGCCAAAGTCAAAGTATTTGAGCTGTGTACTTTGTGAAGTGAAGTTAAAACATGCAATCCATGGCATACCCTTCTCATTAGAAAAGTCCCTTTTAAAACAATTAGTATGACTGCATTCAAGTACATTGAATTAGGTAAAAGACAGTATGTGCATTGTGTTTTTTGTAGGGTGGAGCAGGCTACTATTATTTGATAAACTATGACTAAAGTTAAAGTTAAAATGATTTCATATGTAGTCTATGAGGAGTACTTACCAATTAATATTTTGCTCTTCTAAGTGTGTGTTTCTGTCTAGCTTACATGGTATAGAACATTAACATGATATCAGAGCTAGGTTTTTCTGTTCCCAGCAGAATGATTGGAATTCCAGAAAGAACCCAGTGTACAACATGAAAAAAGAAGGTAGCCCTTTTTTTACAGTACAAAGCTCCTTAAAATGGCCTGTGAACTGTTTTTCTTTTCACTGGAACCTGATGATTGATAACCAGATGGAAATTAGAAAGGGGTGGGGGGGGGCGGGGTTGCTGCTTTCTTGTAAAAATTGGAAAACCTTCAAGGTGTAAATGCAGTGATCTTCCACATTAGCTGACTATGTATGGTCAACAAACATAGTATATGGGCATGCAGAGCTAGGGCATTAGTTTGATTTAGGGAGTGATTAAAACCCCTGCCAAGAGACCCTTTTAGCAATGGCCTGTGTATTTTATATGCATAACTTATGAAACAAAAAATAGTTTAAAGCAGTGGTCTCCAAACTGCTGCCAGTGGGCCACATGCGACCCTTTGCTTTAATTTATTTTTGCCCTTGGGGTACTATATACTCCCCCAATTGAACCCTCAGCAACATAAGACCCCCCCATTAACAATAGATTCTCCATAGCAACAGTAGACTTCATTGCAACAATGGATTCCACAGCAACAACAGTCTCTCCAGCACCCTTTGCCCTTACATACATTCAGTGCTCCTCCCGGATCGTGCTCCGCGCCATCTGTCACCGGCTGTGTCAGATCAGAATACTGGCTTGCTGCCAGTACCATGTGACTGCCACGACCAATCACAGCAGGTCACATGACAGTTGTACACAATGGATGCCTTTCTTTCATGCCATCCAATGTGTTGCTGGCTGTGAATGATCAGTGTGATCACATGGTACAGACAGGGAAAATGACAGCCCACCTGTACTATGTGATTAGCTCTGGTTAATCAAAACAAACTGAATGAATCAGTTTAATTCAGTAAAATGCTTGCTTATATTAATGTAATGCACTGCTATAAGCAGTTATAATGTGTAAAGGAAATAACAAAAACCTGATCACTTTCCCAGAGTAGTACAATGTTACTATTGTAACATTTTATTGCTCTGGTCACAGTGAAAGAAAATGGGTAAAAAGAAAATGTAATAAACAATAATTTATAATAATCCTTTTATTATTTTTCCTACTGACATGAGTCAGTGTCCCTGATCACCACCACCACCGCACCAGTTATATCATAACACTGTACTGGACTGGGGAACGTATGTAAAAAAGAAAAAAAAAATATAAATTTTTCAAAAAAATCTGACAAAAAACTCGCTGTGCCTCTTTATAAATACCATGGACTGTCTATTTTCCAAAAATAGACCTAAATTTATGAAGAACAATTCTTTTTTTCCAAAATGTCATAACAGAAACCAAGAAAAATGCTATTTTTGTTTATTTAGCAAAAAGTAAATAAACCCAGTGGTGATTAAATATCACCAAAAGAAAGCTCTACTTGTGTGACCAAAGTGATAGAATTGTTTGTTTGGATACAGTGTTGTATGACTGTGCAATTGTCATTCAAAGTGTGACAGCGCTGAAAGCTGAAAATTGGCCTGTGGGATGGGGATCCGCAATCTGCACTGGAAGAGGGGAAGGAAAGGAAAGAAGCCAAGCTGGCATGGTGTAGCACAGCTAATTTAAAATTCCATATATAAACAATGATTGCACTCACAAAATGGTAGGAGTGACAGTGGGTGGCCAGGAGTAGAAGATGACCGGGACAGTCCAAGAGTAGAGGAAAGTATTCAAGATGTCTTGGGGGAGTCTACAGAGCAAAGCATCCATCCAGAAAATGCAGATGACGGGCCATGGTGAATAGTCCAAAGTTGTGATATTTGCAGAGGGAGAGTGTCTCCAGCCGGTGTGTGAGCTGTCAGCCTGTCTAGCCAGCCAAAAGGAACACATTTTGGAAGCAAACCACACCTCCCATCAGCCTCAGGCTGTTGCCCGATGACGCGGCTCTTTACCCTTTTGATCAGCTGTGTCCACTCACAGCTGATCTCATGTATACAGGGAAATGACAGTTATCGGCTTTTCCTCCCTCACACTGACAGTGTGTGAGGAGAGGAGAGCCCATCGGCAACATTTCCTCACAGGGGAGACCTGCAGAGATAATCGGGGCACTGATCATCAGTGCAGCCCCAACAGTGCCCATCAGTAATGCCACTCAGTGCCCAGCAGTGCTGCCTATTAGTGCTGCCCCTCAGTGCAGTCTCATAAGCACACATCAGTGAAGGAGAAAAATTACTTATTTACAACATTTTTAACAGGAACTAAGAAAACATTTTTTCCCCAAAATGTTCAGTCTTTTTATGTTTTTTTTTTTTTTTTTTAGCAAAAATAAAAAAAACCAGTGGCGATTAAATACCACCAAAAGAAAGCTCTGTTTGTGTGAAAAAAAATATTAAATTTAATTTGGGTTCAGTGTTGCATGAGTGTGCAATTATCATTCAAAATGCGACAGCGCTAAAAGCTGAAAATTGGCCTGGGTAGGAAGGGGATGGGGGGGGGGGGGAGTGCTAACTATTGAATCAGTTAAACTTCACGTGTGTGTAATGGCAGGCATTCCAATACTTTTGACAATATGGTGTATGTTCTGTCACACTGTCACTCCACAATTCTACTATTTGGTTGAGCTGAGGTCTTGTTTCCCCGTTTCTTTCTTTATATTTTGGTCTTCAGGATAAAAATGTCTTCATTTTCATGATGTTGAGAAGTTCTCTTTCATTCAGAACACAAGTGACAAGAGACAGATTCTAGCAGGTCTGGGAACTTCTATATCACTTTCAGCTTCCTTTTTATACATGTAAGAAGGTAAAGTCGGATAACTGGTGAAATACTTCTACCTGTCACACGGCATCTCCTCCCCCCTGCATTGTCAAAGGAAAAGATCCATAAGCCGCACAGCAAAAGCAGACCCATGTGCATAAAGTGAGATGAATGGTGGCCTCAGCCTGGACCCCAGCCAGGCCACACCCCCAATGTGTTTTGCTCCACCCACTGGAGCCTAATCATGGGGATGGGAGTTCTAAACATAAGGGGGTGTTAATAAGAGCATCATTGGCTGTCATGTGGTAGAAATATAGCAATGAAGTTGTTAAAGCCGATCACACACATCAAAGCTGGTCACAAACATCAAGATTACTATACAGTGGGTATAGAAAAGAATCCCCCCACTTTAAAATAATCACACTTTGTTGCTTTGCAGCCTGATATGAGGACAGACGCAGTTTTTGTTTTATCCAGCTATATTTACTAGTGTAACTTATAACATCCAAGTGAAAGCTATACCATGAACATGTCTGAAAAGAAAATAATTAAAAAAAGGATCACTGACTTGGAAAAAGAATTACCCCCTTATGTCAGCACTTTGTTGAACCACCTTTCCCTTTAATTACAGCCTTTAGTCGGTTGGGATATGTCTAAACTAACTTTGCACATCTAGATTTTGCAATGTTTGTCCACTCTTCTTTGCAGAACTGCTCAAGTTCAGTTAAATTTGATGGTGACTGTTTGTGGACTGCAGTCTTCAAGTCATTCCACAGATTTTCTATGAAGTTCAAGTCTGGGCTCTGACTACGCCATGCGCTTTTTCTCCTTCAACCATTGTGTGGTCATTTTTTCTTGTGTGCTTTGGGTCATTGTCGTGTTGGAAGGTAAACCTTCTTTCAATTGACAACTTTCTGGCAGAGGGCAGCAGATTTTCCTCGAGAATTTGATGGTATTTTGCCCCATCCATTTTTTTTTTTTCTATCCTGACAAGTGCCTCAGTCTCTGCTGCAGAGAAACACCCCCATAACAGGATTTTACCACCTCCATGCTTTACTGTAGGAATGGTGTTATCTGGATAGTGAGCTGTATTGGATTTCCGCCAGACATATTGTTTGGTGTTGAGGCCAAATAATTACATTTTAGTCTCATCTGACCATAACACCTTTTTGCATGTGGCCTCAGAATCCTGACTGCGGCGGTCAGCCCCTCACAGGCAAAGTGACATATATATACGTCACTAGCCTGTGAGGCTCTGGGGAGTGAGCGCGCGGCGCGCTCCCGCCGGCGGCGCGCTCCCGCTCCCGCGCAGTCACGGACCCCCCCCCCCCGGCGTGTGACCGGCGGACCCGATGTCCACCGCTCACTCTGCGATCGTCGGGGGAGAGGGAGAAAGGCAGACGGCTAGTGTAAACAAGCTGCCTGTCATTCTCCCCTGTGTAGAAACACTGATCATACGGCTCTACTATGTAGGACCGTTGATCAGTGTTCCTACAGCTCAAGCCACAGCCAATCACAGTTAGAATCACGCCCCTAGGGACACACACACCCCCTCCCTCTCAAAGTTAACCCCTTCACTGCCAGTGTAATTTTACAGTAACAGTGCATATATATAGCACTGATTACTGTAGAAATGTCACTGGTAACCCCAAAAGTGTCAAAAATGTCAGTCAAGGGTCCGATCTGTCCGCCCCAATGTCGCAGTACCGCAAAAAAAATCGCAGATCGCCGCCATTACGCGTTAAAAAAAAACAACAAAAATGACAAAAATCTTTCCCTTTGTTAGTAAACGCAATAACTTTTGCGCAAACCAATCAAAATACGCTTTTTGCGATTTTTTTTTTTATCAAACATATGTAGCATAAAACAAATTGGCCGAAAATGTTAAAAAATTTTGATTTTTACTTTTTTTTTTGGGGGGGAATTTCATATAAAAAAAATGTGAAAAATATTGTTATTTTTGCAAAATTGACGCTTTTCTTGTTTATAGCGCGTGATCCAAAAACCACACAGGTGATCAAATACCACCAAAAGAAAGCTCTGTTTGTGGGAAAAAAAGGATGTCAAATTCGTTTAGGTACAGCGTCGCAAGACCGCGCAATTGTCCGTTAAATTCACGCAGTGACGAATCGTAAAATACCCCCTGGTCTTTTAGCAGCCAAATCCTCCGGGACTTAAGTGGTTCAGGTGGTCAGATGAGACTAAAACTTAATTATTTGCCCTGAGTGATCAAAGAAATCCTGGTGCCTCTGAGACTTCACATCAGGATCATAAGTGCCTGTGCTGCAATGTTTCCTCGCCCCTCTAACTTGGACGGGCGAAACTCCTACATTGATGGCGGGATCCAGAATACAGCGCATTACTAGACATTTGATACCAGTACCCTGGTTTCAAATATTTTTACCTTTGTTTAGGACAGTTTGGGAGAATATCTCGGCATCCATTAGATATGACCCCTTCTTTTGCCAGCACTGCTGTCTCATGATTCTGTCCTGCTTCCTTTGACATAGCACAAAACCTTCCTTTCTCCAGCACCCATCAGTATCAATCATCTGAGGTTGTTCAGACTCATAAACCATAAGAACATGATAGACTCTAAGGTGTAACACAGTAGAGTCTGATAGGATAGTACCCAAATTGACAGTGGTATATGCACAATATTCAGTCTCTGCAACCGGAATCAGGAATGATAACAGTGCATATCAGGTTTTGACAACCATGGAACTGAGTCATCCACCAATCCATTAGACTCATAGTAAACCTGGATACTACCCCACCTGCCTGTCTTTGCAAAGTAGAAATTGTCCTGCTGAGAAAGAGGCAATCATTCCTCCGGGGTCCTGAAACACCTCTGATTTTACCTAGGTGCTGGACACACAGCCCTTTCACCAACATGTAGCACCAGACCTCCCAATATGTTTCTGATTACCTCTAGATCCATAGTGTTTAGGGCACCCAGTGCCAAGCCCCCCTGCTCCTAAGACAGTCTCCATTAAGCCTCTCTTTAACCTAAGTATGGGAATATTCTGAATACCTGGATTGCTTGCAACCAACCTTTCAACATGAAAACTTAATTGTTTATAAAGGCTGTACACTTTCTAACTCATTTAGCAGTTCGGCAATCAGATAAGGTTATCCTTTACACATACAACCTAAACTGCCTACACTATTCAGACAGGATTCACATGAATGACAGGAGCAAAGTGCAGGTGCAGAATCTAAGGAACTGCTACTACTAGGCACAAATGGCCAATAAACAAAAAAGAGTCTCTTGCAGCACTGGGGCGTTGGGATCACTGAACAGTGGGGGATAAAATTCAAGCTGTCGGGTGTGCATGGAAACACACAGATATTGGTGACAGATAGATAAAAGACACATCAAACAACTAGTAAGAAATAGCCACGTAAAAACAGACAAACAGGATTCTCTAGGAGCAGGTCGAGGTGCATGGTGACATTGGGCAGGAAACAGGCTTGAAATACACATAGCCTAAGGCAATGATCTACGTTTGAAAGGACAGGAATGGCTGGGCATGTAGCTAGCTGAATTAACAGCAGGGGGCTGACCAGTCTTAAGTGGGGTACACACTAGTAGAAAATCTGCTGAAAATTCCTGTCCGAGGTAAAATCGTACGATTTTTGGCTTTTGATGTACACAGCTTTCAGCAGCCGATGCTGACATTTTCAACGAAAAAAAAAACCGGAGGGACAAACATCAACATTTTTATCGTCGGTCCCCAGACGACCAATTTTCGTTTAATGTGTATGCAGTATGTCCGTGAAAAATCGGATACGAAAGACCGTGCATGATCTGAAGTTGCTGACAACCCGGAAGTCTGGGAACAAATGTCCCAAAAAAAAAATCGGACAAGAAATTTCATGAACATTTATGCGCTGTCAACTAACAACGGTAATGAACGCTGAGCAAGAGAGAGAAAAATCGGAGGATATCTCGTCCGATTTCCGTCAAGTGTGTACGGGCCTTTAAACACAAGTCTTGTGGGATAACAGGTAACATCAGAACCTTATAAGTTAAAGCCATATAACTGCAAGTACCAGCATGGCTACTGATTTTTTGGAATAGAGGAAACAGATCTCTGACATTGATGTAATTTAACCACTTTAAGACCGGAAGGATTTGCCCCCTTAATGACCAGGCAACTTTTTTAAACTTGGCACTGCTTGACTTTAATTGACAATAGCGCGGTCATGCAATGCTGTACCCACACAAAATTTACATCCTTTTTTTTTCCCCACAAATAGAGCTTTCTTTTGGTGGTATTTGATCACCTGTGCAATTTTTTTTTTTTTGGCGCTATAAGCAAAAAAATAACGACAATTCTGAATAAAAAACAATATTTTTCACATTCTGCTATATGACATTCCACCAAAAAAAAAAAAAAAAAATTAAAAAATCTAAATTTTTTAACATCTTAGGCCAGTTTGTTTTCTGCTACATATTTTTGGTAAAACAAATTGCAATAAGCGTGTTTTGATTGGTTTGCGTGAAAGTTGTTGCATCTACTAACTACGGGAAAGATTTATGTCATTTTTATTGTTTTTTTTTTTTTTACTAGTAATGGCGGCGATCTGCAATTTTTTGCGGGACTGCAAATTTGCGGTGGACAGATCAGACCCCTGACTGACATTTTTGACACTTTTGGGGGGACCAGTGACATTACTACAGTAATCAGTGCTAAAAATATGCACTGTTACTGTAATAATGACACTGGATGGGAAGGGGTTAGCATTGTGGGTGATCAAGGGGTTAAATGTGAGCCTAGGAGAGTGATTCTAACTGTGGGGGGGGGGCGTGGCTTGTGAAATGGTATTCACAATGGTATTCACCATAGAGACCTGTTTTCATATATAGAAGGATCACAGGCGCTCTATGATCATTGCAGGGAGAAGAATGTTCAGCTGTGTTTACAACAGCTGACCGTTCTGCCCTCTCAGCTGGGAATGATCGCGGGTGTCAGGCGGCAATCCGAGCCATCTGCCCACTGCACTGGCTTCCCCGCTGACGGTCACTCGCCCCCTAGCCTCCTGCGCGCGACCAATGTATTGTTACGGCGGTTCATGCAGGAGCAGCTGCCTGCCACAGTATAACTGCGGCGGGCGGTCGTAAAGTGGTCAAAATCCTAACAATGCTGAATAAATCTTAACAATCAATGTAGTAACAGTGACATACAGTATCTCACAAAAATGAGTACACCCCTTTTACATTTTTGTAAATATTTTATTATATCTTTTCATGTGACAACACTGGAGAAATGACACTTTGCTACAATGTAAAGTAGTGAGTGTACAGTTTGTATAACAGTGTAAATTTGCTGTCCCCTCAAAATAACTCAACATACAGCCATTAATGTCTAAACCGCTGGCAACAAAAGTGAGTACATCCCTAAGTGAAAATGTCCAAATCAGGCCCAAAGTGTCAATATATTGTGTGGCCACCATTGTTTTCAAGCACTGGCTTATCCCTCTTGGGCATGGAGTTCACCAGAGCTTCACAGGTTTCCACTGGAGTCCTCTTCTACTCCTCCATTACGGCATCACGGAGCTGGCGTCTTGAGCTCATCCACCTTCCATTTGAGAATGCCCTACAGATGCTCAATAGGGTTTAGGTCTGGAGACATGCTTGGCCAGTCCATCGCCTTTACCCTCAGCTTCTTTAGCAAGGCAGTGGTCATCTTGGAGGTGTGTTTGGCATCATTATCATGTTGAAATACTGCCCGGTGGCCCAGTCTTCAAAGGGAGGGGATCATGCTCTGCTTCAGTATGTCACAGTATCTGTTGGAATTCATGGTTCCCTCAATGATCTGTAGCTCCCCAGTGCCAGCAGCACTCATGCAGCCCCAGACCATGACATTCCCACCACCATGCTTGACTGTAGGCAAGACACACTTGTCTTTGTACTCCACCTGGTTTCCGCCACACACGCTTTACACCATCTGAACCAAATAAGTTTATCTTGGTTCCAGTATTCCATGTCCTTAGTCTGCTTGTCTTCAGCAAACTGTTTGTGGGCTTTCTTGTGCATCATCTTTAGAAGAGGCTTCCTTCTGGGATGACAGCCATGCAGACCAATTTGATGCAGTGTGCGGCATATGGTCTAAGCACTGACAGGCTGACCCCCCACCCCTATAACCTCTGCAAGAATGCAGGCAGCACTCATAGTCTATTTCCCAAAGACAACCTCTGGATATGATGCTGAGCACGTACACTCAACTTCCTTGGTTGGCCATGGTGAGGCCTGTGCTGAGTGGAACCTGTCCTGTTAAACTGTTGTATGGTCCTAGACACCATGCTGCAGCTTATCTTCAGGGTCTTGGCAAACTTCCTACAGCCTGGGCGATCTTTATGTAGCGCAACAATTCTTTTTTTCAGACCCTCAGAGAGTTCTTTGCCATGAGGTGCCATGTTGAACTTTCAGTGACCAGTATGAGAGAGTGAGAGCGATAACACCAAATTTAACTCACTTGCTCCCCATTCACATGTGAGGCCTTCTAACA
This sequence comes from Pelophylax lessonae, assembly GCF_965119305.1. Lineage (NCBI taxonomy): Eukaryota > Metazoa > Chordata > Amphibia > Anura > Ranidae > Pelophylax > Pelophylax lessonae. The sequence goes on from NC_138768.1 coordinate 758,901,121, forward strand.
CTAATGAGTCACATGACACCGGGGACGAAAAATGGCTAATTGGGCCCAATTTGGACATTTTCACCTAGGGGTGTACTCACTTTTGTTGCCAGCGGTTTAGACATTAATGGCTGTGTGTTGAGTTATTTTGAGGGGACAGAAAATTTACACTGTTATACAAGCTGAACACTCACTATGCATTGTAGCAAAGTGTCATTTCTTCAGTGTTGTCACATGAAAAGATCTAATAAAATATTTACAAAAATGTGAGGGGTGTACTCACTTTTGTGAGATACTGTACCCAGCTTTACTCTACATCAGTGGTTCTTAACCTTGTTGGAGGTACTGAACCCCACCAGTTTCATATGCGCATTCACCGAACCCTTCTTAATTGAAAAAATAAAATATGATTTTTTCAAATTCAAAACATAGGTATATATTTAGATATATATTTATACATAGGTGCACAAAATGAACAAAACCATTAAAAAACAAAACCATAAAAAAAAAAAAAAAAAAAGGCTCCATAGCTCAGGGGTTAGAGCACTGGTCTTGTAAACCAGGGGTCGCGAGTTCAAATCTCGCTGGGGCCTCCCTGCAAGTGTTGGCGACTGTATCTCAAAAAACAAAACCATTAAGAACAAAGAACAAAACCATTAAAACATGGGGTGTCAGGAGGGCACACACTGGGGTGGGGGGGTTGGGAGGGCATACCATGGGGTGTCAGGAGAGAACACACTGAGGGGGGAGGTGTTGGGAGGGCATACTATGGGGTATCAGGAGGGCACACACTGGGGGGGGGGCTGGGAGGACATACCATGGGGTGTCAGGAGGGAACACACTGGGGGGAGGTGTTGGGAGGGCATTCCATGGGGTATCAGGAGGACATACACTGGGGGGGGGGTTTTGGGAGGGCATACCATGGGGTTTCAGGAGGGCACACACTGGGGGGGGGTTGGGAGGACATAGCATGGGGTGTCAAGAGGGAACACACTTTGGGGAGGTGTTTGGAGGGCATACCATGGGGTGTTAGGAGGGCACACATTGGGGGGGAGGTGTTGGGAGAGCATTCCATGGGGTATCAGGAGGGCACACACCAGGGGGTATTCAAAATGCTTTATTGAGCTAAATGAAAAGGACATGCATTTCCATCTGTCAGCTAACAGCACCTCTATGCTAAGCTGCAGTAACTCAGCAGACGTAGCATAGAGGTGCTTGTAAACTAATCCACCATGTACAGCTAGCTGAGCCTACCTCCAGGAACATTCACTTGGCTCCCTCTGCTCAGCTGCTCACACTTCCCTCTTCCAGGCGGGCGCGATCTCCGTGGTCAGGTACATCCCCATCCCGCCCACTCACGCAGCAAGCAGCCTGCAGGAGATAGGCTGGAAACCTGCTGGGGGAGGTACAGGGGGCGGAGTGTCAAGTGTCTATGTGTAATGGCTGTGAGTTGTCCCGACCGCAGCTCTGATTTCCCGGGGTGCGCTCGGCCTCACAATCAGTAATATTTTCTCGGGGGGAGCAATTGCCCCTTTGTCCCCCCCCCCCCGCCGAACCCCGGAGACTGACTCACCGAACCCCTGGGGTTCGATCGAGCCCAGGTTAAGAACCACTGGTCTATGGTAACCCAACACATTAACCCAACGCACCTCTGACACACATGCATTGCAGAGCAGCGTGTTGCACTCGGAAATAATGGCGACTCTGATTTTTTGTCTCTTTAGGTGTGTGTGTTGGCAGTCTGTTCAATTGAACACAATGCTCCAGAATAAACAGCTGTGAATTCAGTCTTGTAGCTAGTAATAAATTGATCAGAGGGGGTGCAACTCCGGCAACAGAAAAACATTAAAGTGGAACTGAACTCTCTCAATCAACATTGACTGTTTTAACCACTTGCTGACCAACCACAGTACATGTGCTGCGGCTGGGCAGCACGTGCAGGCAAAATCAAGTACATATACACCATTCTGCCTGCTCCAGTTTAGGGGCATGCAGAGCGCCCCCCCTGCTGGTGGGAGATAAAGTGTTTTGAAAGCTGGTGGATTATGGTTGGCGGTTGAGGAACCTTTCAAAAAAACACAACATAAATAGGAGGGATGTTTATTTGCAACTTTGTTTTCAACACAATCTTTCAATTTTATTTCTTTAGTAATGGTATTGATTAACATTTATTCAATTTTTATTGATTGTTATTATCATCACTGTTATTATAAATTTTATTGGTTAACATTTTAACATTTATTGGATGTCTATTTTTTTGGGCAATTATATATGTTTTTAAGACATTTACCAAGGTGACTAGGGAAGACTATAGTTTGTATTTCCTAAATCAATTTCTCTTACATTAAAATAAAAAAATGAGGGCTACAAGTTTTAGCTGGAGATGGGCTTTCATCTTTTATCTCTCACTAACCATCCATTTAAAATTAAATGTTCATCTAAGACTACCCTGTCCACAGGGTGACAACAGTGCAAACGGAGAACGGGGAAAAACAAAAACTTTGTTACATAGTTTGGAAAGAGAAACAGGCCCATCTAGTTTAAGAAATATTGATAGTAAAGGGTATGGGCGCTACTTCTAATATGTGCCGGTTCACACTTGTGCGATGCGGGAACGCTGTGAATATGCAGCGTGATCCCGCATTGCATCCGCACATCTGGCAGTTCCCACTGCCATATGCGATATGCAGGGGGTGTCAATTAAATGTTAACGACACCCCAGTTTGATCGCATATCGCAGTGCGATCTGACAGTTCGCACAGAATCGGATCGCACAGGTGTGAACCACTGCGCTTCGATTCTGATGCGTCTGAAAAAATTCCTCATGTGCGTATTTGGTGCGGATACAGTGCGAATTCAGCCATACAAAGTGTATGGCTGAACTCGCATCCGCACGAGATCGCATGTAATGAAGGAGCAGTGCTCTCCGAATTGCATGCGATCTCGCAAGCCGCACAAATGGGAACTGGCACTAAATGTTGGTATATTTAACACTGGTATGTGATGATGTATCTGTTATAGTGTTATTGGTGTGACATATGGTAAATATATAACAACACACTTATACATACATGGCATACAATATGATATAGCTATAAAGTGCTCTCGTGCTCAGTGCCACAAAATTATGATATGTAAATAAATTATGTGATAACAAATCCTGTGAAAGGGTGAAATTCTTCTGTGGTATAAGAATATAATAAATATATAAATAAATAAAGTGCTGCAGTGTCAAACCTGTGAAAAAGGTGAATACCTACTGTATAGGTACAAAGTATGATAAATAAATATAGTGCTACAGTATTATAGGTAAAAAATATATATATAAATAAATACACATATATATAAATATCTCCAGATCAAATATGTCCAAAGTCCCAATATTATGTGCTGAGATGAGCTGTCAGCCACATTACTCTTTGAAGGTGCTGTAGTGCCAAACCAATCCAAAGAATAAATCTAAGTATTAACAGTATGTGATCCTTTTTAGGTGTTTGTGATATCCCAAGTATATGAGAAGCCAAAAGAATAGGTGAGACGGTGGTACTGTGCTTATCTCTTACTTGGCTGTGCTCTGTGCAGTGATGCAGTGCCCCTGTAAGAATTGCACTCATAGCAATGCTTTACCCTGTAAAGGGGTAGCAAGCTCTGCACAGCTAATACTGTAGCACTATATTTATTTATCATACTTTGTACCTATACAGTAGCTATTCACCTTTTTACAGGTTTGACACTGCAGCACTTTATTTATTTATTTATTTATTCATTATATTCTTATACCACAGAAGGATTTCACCTTTTCACAGGATTTATTATCACATAATTTATTTACAAATCATAATTTTGTGGCACTGCTTTACAGCTATATCATATTGTATGCCGTGTATGTATAAGTGTGTTGTTATATGTTTACCATATGTCACACCAATAACACTATAACAGATACATCATCACATACCAGTGTTAAATATACCAACATATATTAGAAGTAGCGCCCATACCCTTTACTATCAATATTTCAATTTTATACTTCTCACTTGGGTGAGAAGTATTCTAGGAGGCTGCAAACTTCAGGATTATATCTTTCTTTTAGCATTTTTCCTAATTGCGCGGGATTACCATATCATCATCTAGTTTAAGCACTTCCCGACCGCGCTACAGCCAAAACACGGCTATAGCGCAGATGTCCGGTTCTTTGAGGGGGTCCATGGATGTCATCCCAGAACCCTGCCCTCTGGGGCATACATCAGGCACGCTCTGCGACCGCTGTGTCCTTTGGACACAGCTCATCCCAGATCAGAGTAAAGGACCATGGGATCTGTTATGTCCAATCACAGCTGATTACACATAAACAGATTTACCGGTAATCAGCTCTCCTTTGCTCACGCACTGTGTCTGTGTTAGAAAAGGAGACCTGATAACCAGCAAGGCTGTAAGTACATTGTTTACACTGAGAATCAAGGTCAGTGCCATGATTTTCTATGCAGCCCCATCAGCGCCCCTCAGTGCAGCCTCATCAGCGTCCCTCAGTACAGCCTCATCAGCGCCCCTCGGTGCAGCCTCATCAGTGCCCATCAGTACAGCCTCATCAGTGCCCATCAGTACAGCATATCAGTGCAGCCTCATCAGCACACGTCAGAGAAGAAGAAAAATTATTCATGACATGGTATAAGGATGGTATATGGATATACAGGATGATATATAAGAGAGGTATATGGATGAATAGGATGGTATATAAGAGATGTATATGGATGTACAGGAAGGTATAGAGAGTGTGTGTGTATATATCTATACACACACACACTATCCTGCCAAAAGCATTGGGACGCCTGCCTTTACACGCACATGAACTTTAATGGTATCCCAGTCTTAGTCCGTAGGGTTTAATATTGAGTTGGCCCCCCTTTGCAGCTATAACAGCTGCAACATTTCTGGGAAAGCTGTCCACAAGGTTTAGGAGTGTATCTATGGGAATGTTTCACCATTCTTCCACAAGAGCATTTGTGAGGTCAGGCACTGATGTTGGAGAGAAGGCCTGGCTCGCAGTCTGCGCTTTAATTCATCTTAAAGGTGTTCTATCAGGTTGAGGTCAGGACTCTGTGCAGGCCAGTCAAGTTCCTTCCCCCTAAACTGGCTCATCCATGTATTTATGGACCTTGCTGTGTGCACTGGTGTGCAGTCATGTTGGAACAGGAAGGGGCCATCCCCAAACTGTTCCCACAAAGTTGGGAGCATAAAAAAGTGTCTGAAATGTCTAGGTATGCTAAAGCTTTAAGAGTTCCCTTCACTGTAACTAAGGGGCCAAGCCCAACCCCAGAGAAAAAAAAAACACAGCATAATCCCCTCTCCACCAAATGATTTGGAATAATGGCGAGTGTTCGGATACATTCAGGTCTCATCTCTACATCTCTATAGAAGTGTGTCCGATGTTTCCCTTGTATCAATACAATCTCCACCTGTCCACATTCCAGAAATGTAGGCTTATCAGAACTAATGAGTGTAACCTACAGTCCTCCAGGTGTGCAGACCCCCCACTTGGAGGAGGAAAGGACCACCCTATGAAAGATTCAGATATTCTCATATCCTTATCACAACCAGAGTTGTCAGGTCGCTGTCTCTGCACAGCTGGCTGGTGTCTGTGTTGAGCCAATGATGTGAAAGGGAGAAAATGGCTGACTACAGATGACAGGGCTAGGCTAGGCTGCCATTAGAAATGATGGGGCACTGGAGAGCTGACCAGACAGCCCCACGTATCCACAGGCAGCCTCTGTTGGCGCCCACTGCTGACCAAATGGGAAGTACTGCGTGTACCCCCTATTGGTGGTCCTGACAACAGGAAATCTGTAGTATTTGCAGACTGGGCCCGAGGGTGGCCTGGAGTATTGGTAGAATGGAGGATGACCTGTGATATTGTCCATATATACTGGAAAATGAACTGAAGTGTAAATGGACGAAATTGAGGGGTGGTCTGGAGTATCAGCAGATAACTGGGGTTGACTTGTAGCAAAGACATTGTTAATAGATAAGACTTTACCTCCGACCAGTGCAGCTGATTAGTATTGATCCTCAGAGCTTCCAGTGGTGCCTTGGCCTTGGATCTGTTCATGGTGACCAGTCTTTTCTGAGCCCCGGATTCTGCCTTTTGGGCACTCCGCTTCTCCTTCCTGTGATCATTCCTATTCTTGCACCTTCACTGGCTGTGCCCTTTTATCCTGGCCTTCCACAAACAACTATCCTTACCAGAAACAAGATGTAAGACAAAGAAATAACTCTGTTATAAAACATAAAAGTAGGCCAATCATATCCATTTTTCAAGTTAAAGAAAATAGAACCACTTCACATCAGGTGCCTCCATTTGTGTTCCCCATAAATTGGGAATCCCAATCAGAGTACCTTCACATATCAGTTGCCACCACATATTAGATGCCCCCATCAGAATATTACCTTAGATCAGTTACCCCAATCAAGGTACCCCTTTATTACAGGTGTCCCCTTAAGACTGTCCCCTTACATCCAGTGTCCCCATAACAGTGCTACCTTATATGAGGTGTCCCCATAACAGTGCCCTCTTACATCAGGTGTCTCCATAACAGTGCCTCTTTTCTTTTACATCAGGTGTCCCCATAACAGTGCCCCCTTACATCAGGTGTCCCCATAACAGTGCCCTCTTACATCAGGTGTCCCCATAACAGTGCCCCTTTTCCTTTACATCAGGTGTCCCCATAACAGTGCCCTCTTCTTACATCAGGTGTTCCCATAACAGTGCCATCTTACATCAGGTGTCCCCATAACAGTGCCCCCTTACATCAGCGGTCCCCATAACAGTGCCCTCTTAAGTCAGGTGTCCCCATAACAGTGCCCTCTTACATCAGGTGTCCCCATAACAGTTCCCTCTTACATCAGGTGTCCCCATAACAGTGCCCCCTTACATGAGGTGTTCCCATAACAGTGCCCCCTTACATGAGGTGTTCCCATAACAGTGCCAACTTACATCTGGTGCCCCCTTACATCAGTTGTCCCCATACCAGTGCCCCCACACATCAGGTGTCCCCATACCAGTGCCCCCTTACATCAAGTGTTCCCATAACAGTGCCCTCTTACATCAGATGTCCCCATCAAATTACCCCTAGAAATCCATACCCCAATCAGAAAATATCTTCATGTATCAATTGCCCCCTTCAATGTGCCCCCATATATCAATACCCCATAGAGGTACCCCCGTAATACAGCCTCCCCATAGACTAGCTGCCTCATTACATAAGGTGTTCCCATCTTATGTACACCCGTAAAGCAGGGGCCTCATCAGAATACCTTCATACATTGTTTATCCCAAACAGAGCATCCCCATAGATCAGTTACCCCCATCACTGTGCCCCCTTACATCAGGTGTTCTTCTTCACAGTGCCCCCTTATATCAGGAACCCCAATCAGAGTACCCCCATAGATCAGTTGCCCCATCAAAATACTCCCATAGATCAGTTTCCCTCATCAGAGTGCCTTCACAAATCACTTGCTCCATCACAGTGCTCCCATAGATCAGTTATCCCATCAGAATGTCCCCTTAGATTAGTTGCAGCCTTAGATTATCCATCAGAGTACATACACTATATTGTCAAAAGTATTGGGACACCTGCCTTAACACGCACATGAAATTTAATGGCATCCCAGTCTTAGTCCATAGGGTTCAATATCGAGTTGGTCCACCCTTTGCAGCTATTACAGCTTCAACTCTTCTGGGAAGGCTGTCCACAGGGTTTAGGAGTGTGTCTATGGGAATGTTTGACCATTCTTCCACAAGAGCATTTGTGAGGTCAGGCACTGATGTTGAATGAAAAGGCCTGGCTCCCAGTTTCCGCTTCAATTCATCCAAAAGGTTTTCTATCGGGTTGAGGTCAGGACTCTGCAGACCAGTCAAATTCCTCCACCCCAAACTCGGTCATCCAAAGACTGGGATGAAATTAAAATTCATATGTGTGTAAAGTCATGTGTCCCAAAACGTTTGACAATATAGTATATATAGATTAGTTGCCCTCATCACAGTGCCCCAATAAGATAAGTTGTACTGACAAATCAGTTGCCCCATCACAGTACCCCCATCAATTTGTTGCCCCATCAGAGTACATATATACATTAGTTGCCCCATCACAGTCTCCCCATAGATTACTTGCCCCAATCACATTGCCCCCATAGAGTAGTTGCCCTCATCACAATGTCCCCATAGATCAGTTGCCCTATCAAAGTTTCCCCCATAGATTAGTTGCCCCCCATCACAGTGTCCCCATTGATTAGTTGCTTCATCATAGTGTCCCTGTAGATCAGTTGCCGCCCATCAGAGTACCCCCATAGATGAGTTGCCCCCCCATCACTGTGTCCCGATGAATTAGTTTCCCCCATCCAAGTACCCCCATAGATCAGTTGCCCCATCACAGTGCTTAGTGTAACTGTAGGAGAAATCCCTATAGCCTGACAGGAAGGAGGTAGGAACTAGCAGGAGAAACGTGCACACAGCATGCATGTGAAGTCATTGGTTGCTAGGGATGCCGGCATCCCTAGCAACCAATGACTGCTGCTCACAGGACCAGGACCTGTGGTGGTCCACCATGTTAGTGAAGGCTTTATGAACCTATGAGCCTGTGCAGGAGGTGGAGCAAGGGAGTCGAAAATCACCATTTACATATGTGTGCAGGAGTAACGTATTACTTCGCATTTCTGTGTAAGCACGGTGGGACGGGGGAGCTTTATTCATTTTTTTATTATTTATTTAATTTTTAAAAATATATATATTTTTTACACTTTTTTATTTATTTATTTATTTATTTGTTTTTTGTAATAACTTCATTGCTATCACAAGGGATGAACAACATCTCCTGTGACAGCATGGGCTGTGACAGGTCCTCTTTATGTAGAGATTTGGGATCTATCCTCTGGCCCCCAATGCAGCCAATCAGACTGAGATCGGTCCGATCAGCTGCTTCTCCGGCCATTGGTAGACAGGTAAACAAAGGGGGCGGAACCAGGAAGTGATGAATACTTGTGGCTCCCGGTTTCCAGGGTTACAGAGAGAGGGGAATGACGTCAGTTTCTCTCTCTCTGTACAGGACAGCCATCGCCGCCGACCGCATCGCTCCTAGCCTCTGCGATGGGACTGGAGAGACGGGGGCGGGGGAGAGGAGTGGGACCCCCTTCCACCACCCCTATAAGTGATCGAGGTTCAAGTAGCTAATTGGCCCCTCAGATCACTTCTACCTTGTAGAGAATTTGCTGGCTGAAAACAATGATACAGAGATGATGCCTGTAGGTGCACCCACCATCCCAGTATAAACCCGAGGACGTACGGGTACGTACATTTGGGGGAAGTGGTTAAAGGTAAAGAAGAGATTTGGGGTCTTTTTGACCCTAGAGCTCCCCAAAAAGAGGACCTGTCATCCTTATTTATCCTTGTATTCTATTACAAGCTATATCTACATTCCTTGTAATAGGAATAAAAGTGACAAAAATGAAAGGGACAGTGTAAAATAAAGAATAAAATAGATAAGGGAAAAAAATCCTTTAGTGCCTGGATCCCTCAGTACTCACGCGCAGAAGAGAATTCAAACCACACATGTGAGGTATCGCTGAGAACAATACATCGAGAACAATAAAAAAAAGTGACCCGGAACATGCCATGCGCTACTTTGACATGTTTGTCGCACATAGGGCAGCCACTTTGAAATCAGTAGACTGCTATATGCTTGTTGGGTAAAAAAAAAAAATGGGTGTTTCCCATACAGGTGTATGTCAGAGGTGTGACTGGGGCCTTCATCATTTCACAAACTATGGAATGCTTTGAAGTCAGAAATGAGCAGTTAGCACACGTGAAAAAATGAAAATACATAAACAGCGAAGGGGTTAAAATGACCCTTAAAATGACTATCTTAGCACTCACCCCTCCCCCTCTCTGAAATTAGCAGATGCTCGTGTCTACAGACACTACACCCCCACTGAGCCCCATGTGTAAGCCCCCTCTTTCAGACTCCTCATCATCCCCCACATACAAGTTAAAAGTTGAAATAGAACTAAAGACAATTTTTTTCCCATTTAGAATAGTGTAAGGGAGGGATAAAACCTCTGTCAGGGTTACTTTGCCATCTGTGTCCCCATTGGGGAGTTATCCCTTCACTTCCTGTCCCATAACCAAAAACATAAGTTAGAGAAATCCCCCAAAATGACATAATCCCAGGGTGTCACCAGAACTAGTGTCCCCATTGGAAGATTTCCCAGCTAATTCTGCTTCTAGTGACAACCCAAATATATTAGAATTTTCTTTCACTTTGGGTGACAAGGGTAAACATGAAACACAAATAGGGTGAATATCCCTAAAGGGGGCACACACAGCAATAAAAACCTAACAGGTGTTCTAATCCCTCTCCACTCCATGCAAAACTAAAAATAAAAACATTTTCCCTTATTTATATTTTAACATATGGGCAAGAAATGAAAAAAAAAAAAAAAAAAGAAAAAGATTTGGCAGTGAAAGGGTTAATAAACGAAAAAGGGGGAAGGCATTGGTTTTACAGTGAAAGGTTTAAAAAATAAATGAAATATATAGTTTGGTAGTGAAAGGGTTAAAAGCTGAAAGGGGAAAAAATGGATTGGCATGTAAAGGGTTAAAATGGAAAATAATTGGTTTGTAAGAATGATCAAATAAAAGAGAAGCGGGAAAGAAATGAGAATATTTGATTTTGATTTTGATTCTAGGGAGGATTTATAAGGCTCTATTCACTGTGTTATAGGAATACAGACCTTTATTTCAGCCATGGGACTGTAAGGGTTAAATCTCAATCAAAATAACTGTCACTTCCAGAAAAACATGTTATTACAGGAGCCGTATCCCTATTAGATCTGTATACTGAGCCTACAGGCTGAATTCACACAGCTCACAAACAAGGACGAGGCTCCTTTAAGAAAAATCGGCAGTTATTTTTTTGCTGAGTCATCAAAAAAAAAAAAAAAAGGTCACATGACCAGACCTCAGAGCTCAGCCTATATAAGGAGCTTCTGCAGGAGAGAATGTTCTGTAGACAAGTGTTTGCTGACCAGTGAAGACCTGTCTATATCTCTGCTGATTCAGCTGAGATATTTCTTGCGATTTCATTGGATTTGATTTCATTTGAATTCAATTTCATTGTGATTTCATTGTTGTACGTTTAAAGCGTGTTTCATTATTCTTAATAATGAACCAATTTAAATGTAAACAGATTGTTTCTCTGAAAAACACCAAAGAGAAACCCACCATAGGAAGAGCAGCTATGGAAGGAGCTATCAGTGACCAGCCTGCAGATACTCCAACCAAGAAGCCCACCAAAATGAAGAAGGCTCGGGCTTTTGTGCGCGGCTGCTTCAGAGCCGTTGTTAGATCTATTGGTTCCGGCCGTAAAGCCGATGGACCTCACCAAAATACAGACACTGGGATTGGTAAGTATTGTGGATATTGATAGATACAAGATAACTGACACCCTTTTATTGGATCCTTCTTTCCTACTGATGACAGGTCACCCCCCTCCCCCCATATGGACACCTGTATAGGGATTGCCATGGATATTGATGACAGGTCACCCCCCTCCCCCATATGTACACCTGTATAGGGATTGCCATGAATATTGATGACAGGTCACCCCCCTCCCCCATATGTACACCTGTATAGGGATTGCCATGGATATTGATGACCGGTCACCCCCCTCCCCCATATGTACACCTGTATAGGGATTGCCATGGATATTGATGACCGGTCACCCCCCTCCCCCATATGTACACCTGTATAGGGATTGCCATGGATATTGATGACAGGTCACCCCCCGCCCCCATATGTACACCTGTATAGAGATTGCCATGGATATTGATGACCGGTCACCCCCCTCCCCCATATGTACACCTGTATAGGGATTGCCATGGATATTGATGACCGGTCACCCCCCTCCCCCATATGTACACCTGTATAGGGATTGCCATGGATATTGATGACAGGTCACCCCCCGCCCCCATATGTACACCTGTATAGGGATTGCCATGGATATTGATGACCGGTCTCCCCCCTCCCCCATATGTACACCTGTATAGGGATTGCCATGGATATTGATGACAGGTCACCCCCCGCCCCCATATGTACACCTGTATAGGGATTGCCATGGATATTGATGACAGGTCACCCCCCTCCCCCATATGTACACCTGTATAGGGATTGCCATGGATATTGATGACCGGTCACCCCCCTCCCCCATATGTACACCTGTATAGGTATTGCCATGAACATTGCTGGCTTTTGTCTTGTAAACAGCAATCTGCAGATTTATTAATCAAGAGAAACAAACTGTAAATCTTGGAGCTTTCACTCCCCCCCCTCAACTCTCTCTCTACACCTGTTAGCTGCCAACTGATTTTTTTTTTTTAAACTGTCAGTGTGAAGGAGACCTGCATGGTACCAGGGATCTGCTAATCTCAGGTGCAATGCTTTACAGGCTCCTGAAACAAAAAAAAAAGTAAATGTACATTTTTTTAACTGCTAAAAATTGCCATTTATTATTCTTAGCTAAAAGGTGAAGGAATCCTTTATGGTCGGCTCAGATTGAGCCCCGGTTCACACTTATGCGAGTGCGGGGTTCGCATGTAATGTCGGAGCGCACTGCTCCTTCATTACATGCAATCGGCTGTGCGGTGCGAGTTTAGCCATACACTTTGTATGGCTGAATTCGCACCGCACCCGCAGCAAACACACACAGGACCCTTTTTTGCAGCCGCATCAGGATCGGATCGCACAGCGGTTCACACTTGTGCGATCCGATCCTGTGCGAACTGCAAGATCGCACTGCGATATGCGATCAAACTGGGGGTGTCGTTAAGATTACATTGACACCCCCAGCGTATCGCATATGGCAGTGTGAACTGCCGGGGGTGCGTGTGCGATGCGGGAACAGGCTGCGAATTGGCAGCCTTCCCGCATCGCATAAGTGTGAACCGGACCTAAGTGTTAGCTCTCTATTTATTTTCAATGTACACAAAATCAGACACAATAGAAGAGTTTTATTTTTATTTTTTAAATAATTATCATTTTTATTTTAAATAATTGTGATGAGTTTTATACAGTATCTCACAAAAGTAAGTACACCCCTCACATTTTTGTAAAACCTGTTATTCTATCTTTTCATGTGATGAAAACAATCTGAAGAAATGACACTTTGCTACAATGTAAAGTAGTGAGTGTACAGCTTGTATAACAGTGTAAATTTGCTGTCCCCTTACAATAACTCACAGCCATTAATGTCTAAACCGCTGGCAACAAAAGTGAGTACACCCCCTAGGTGAAAATGTCTAAATTGGGCCCAATTAGCCATTTTCCCTCCCTGGTGTCATGTGACTCGTTACTGATACTCAGTTAAAACCCTCTTCATATCCCCCCACAGCACTGCCCCCTTCACCCCCTCGCCCCCACAGCACTGCCCCCTTCACATCCCCCCCAAAGGAAAACCCTCTTCATATCCCCACACAGCACTGCCCCTTCACATTTGCCCGACAGCACTGCCCTCTTCACATCCCCCCGCCCCCTTTACATTCCCCCTACAGCAGCCAATCATCTCCTGGTTAATGTGAAAAGTTAATTCAGGCAGCTGGCTCTCTCCAGGCAGTGCTGGTCCCGCCCCCGGTTCAGAATTGTCCCTCCTCCCACCGTCCCCCTCTGCTCTGTAACGACAGCGGTGGAGGGTGGGAAACAAAAGCATTAGCTAAATGACGCGGTCACAGCGCTCCAGATAGAACAGTAGCTTGGGCCGGACGCGCACCGTGGGCCGCCATTTAGTGATGCCCGTTCATATAAGGAGGTCCATTCGCTAAAATTTTCTTTGGGCCGAGGTCCGAATCTCAAGTCTGTGCTATGACTCAGAAAGATGGGCAAAACAAAATGTGTCCATCAGCGTTGCTCTTAACATAAAATATTCCCATTAGAGTGCCCCTTAACATAAAATGTGCCCATCAGCGTGACGCTTAACATAGAATATGCCCATCAGCGTGACCCTTAACATAAAATAAGGGGCACGCTAATGGGCACATTTTATGTTAGGGGGCACTCTGATGGGCACATTATATGTTAAGGGGCACACTGCTGATGGGCAAAACAAAACGTGTCCATCAGCGTTGCTATTAACATAAGATATGCCCAGTAGAGTGCCCCTTAACATAAAATATGCCCATCAGCGTTCCCCTTATTTTATGTTAAGGGTCACGGTGATGGGCGCATTTTATGTTAAGGTTCACGCTGATGGGCACATTTTATGTTAAGGGGCACTCTGATGGGCACTTTTTATGTTAAGGAGAATGCTGCTGATGGGCAAAACAAAACGTGTCCATCAGCGTTACTCTTAACATAAAATATGCCCATTAGCGTGCCCCTTAACATAAAATATGCCCATTAGAGTGCCCCTAACATAAAATATGCCCATTAGAGTGACCTTTAACGTAAAATGTGCCCATTAGCATGATCCTTAACATAAAATATGCCCATCAGAGTGACCCTTAGCGTAAAATATGCCCATCAGCGTGACCCTTAGCATAAAATATGCGCATCAGCATGACCCTTAGCATTAATTATGCCCATCAGCGTGACCCTTAGCATAAAATTTGCCTGTGACATACTGAAGCAGAGCATGATCCCCCTCCCTTCTGGGACTGGGCCGCAGGGCAGTATTCCAACATGATATTGACCTCAAACACACCTCCAAGATGACCACTGCCTTTCTAAAGAAGCTGAGGGTAAAGGTGATGGACTGGCTAAGCATGTCTCCAGACCTAAACCCTATTAAGCATCTGTGGGGCATTCTCCAGCCTAAAGTGGAGGAGCGCAAGGTCTCTAAAATCCACCAGCTCTGCGATGTTGTCATGGAGGAGTGGAAGGACTCCAGTGGCAACAAGAGGGTTAAGGTAGTACTGGAAAACAATGGTGGCCACACAAAATATTGACACTTTGGGCCCAATTGGGCATGTTCACTTAGAGGTATACTCACTTTTGTTGCCAGCAATTTAGACATTAGAGGCTGTGTGTTGAGTTATTTTCAGGGGACCGCAAATTTACACTGTTAAACAAGCTGTACACTCACTACTTTATATTGTAGCAAAGTGTAATTTCTTCAGTGTTGTCACATGAAAAGATATAATAAAATATTTATGAAAATGTGAGGGGTGTACTCACTTTTGTGAGATACTGTATGTCTGTGGGACTCACATGTTCATGCTGCATGTTCTGTTTTGTTTAACCACCCCTTTAAGTCCCTCCCACCATTAACATAATTGGCCACACCCACTGTTCACCATGGCATGCTACGTTGTCGGGGTTATTGGGGGTTGATTAAAATAATAATAGGTAAAAAGAAAAATGATTTTAAAAGCCATGTATTTCATATTATGCATAAGAGATTCTGAATGGTGCTGCCTGGCGTCCATCTTGTTTTCAGGGTGAAACAAAGTTCATATATACTTGTTAAACAAAATGTCTCTCACAGGCTTACAAAGGGTCTATGGTTTCAACAGAGATCTTTGTATTTCTATGTAATCGTAAATAAGATCCCTTTTGACATCTCGATCAGATAAAACTTAGTCAGTCTGACGCTATGTTAAGGGGGGATATCTCAGTCTGTCTATAAGTATATAACAATGGACAATACCCCAGTATATTCCAGCAGACATTTAAAGATGAACCATATAAGTTTTTATAGATACATTATCATATGTGAGAAGATATTAGCTATAATTATATCATTATATTATGTAAGGCATATACATATATATTTAGGAACATTGTATCACGTTTTAGGTTTATATTCTCATAGTAGCATCTTACTTAGACTTAAAACTAAAGTGAAATGAATTACTTCATGTTAAGGCATGTGGTAGGAGTGTTTATATAAGAATTGCTTTTGGCTAGTTTAGTGCTCAAGGTGTCGTAAATATTCCCAAACCTAGACTATGTCTGACAGCCCTATGTCACAATCCAAATAAGTAATGGCTATTCACTAGCTAGAGGTCAAGAGGTCATGAGATAAGAAGGATGGGTAATTGTTTCAAATTATGTTAAATACAAAATCTAATGAACGGTACGATACTGCCCTCTGGAGGCGAAATACCAGGTGCAGTCTTGAGATAATTTGAGATATTTCAATATAAAAATATTATATTGTGTTAAATAATATAATTATTGGAATGGCATTACTTGCCCAGGTGAATTATGGAGATACAGGTGGACATTTATGTATGTACTGGGAGTCTAGACAAAGTTTTATGTTGTGTTATATGATTAATCTCACATATAGAGAAATCATTTAACTTTATTATCCAAGTATGGGGTTAATTATCAAAAGAGGTGTCTATGATCTCACCAGTTTAGGTATAGAATATCCCAACCAATTGGGATAATGTTTCATCCCTCTGGGTTTTACTTATGGTAATTTTTATAGCTCTTTGTTCTTACCATATAAAAGACCAACCCAGATGAGAGAGGAGACATGACACTTTACACTACTGACAACACACCTCACACTTACACCACACACGCTATTACATTTTTCGAAAGACTCATACAGACATATTCCCTGGTCCATCATTCATCTGAAACTTGAAGGGAATCCACCATCTTAAGAAAGGCATCCATCTTAGGACTCTGGTAACGATTTGAAGCTAGCAGCCATAAGTGTGGTAAATATGCCTTGCTATGTTATTTGATTTTATTCAACAATTGTTTATTCCTTCCTTATATGTTTTATATTGCATATTTAAGGGTAATGAGATTACAATCCCAGCCGTATAAACCATGGTAGATTTTTCTCTAAAAAGCTGATTTTTGTTTTTATACATTTTTATTAATATCAGATTAAGTGCATTATTTGCAATTTTAAGTCTTCCGTTTTGCATGGCTTATTCTCATTCCTTCTGCAGTGGAATGACTTTGGGCCCTGTGATTCGCAGACCATTGTAGTCTGTTTATATAGAACATTAATTTATGGCTTATACTATACCTGGGAAGAAATGGTAATCTTGCTTTAGTTTTGCTTTCACTTTGTTTTTGTTTCACTTTGTTTTACTTTCACTTTCATTATTGAGCTACACATCACATTGCATTGATTATTTGAAGTTAGTATTTTATGTAGAGTTATTTTTATGTGTCATTTCATGTTTGATCATATATTGTGTTTACATGTCTGGCGAATAAATATTTTTATATATATTCCATACTGTAGACTGTACTCACTAAGATTGGTATATGCTTTTAAAAAGAAATTAATCAATTAAAAAGAATTCACAACATTGATTTATGGCAATAGGTGAAGACTCTCCTTTTTCACAGATCTTTGCTTATTAACCATAAATAAATACACTGCTATATTCAGAGCAGTATAAATATTCTGACATAAGTACGAGCGCAAGATATTTATTATTAAATATTCTTACATATAATGGAGGCCCCAGCGAGATAATTATTGATTTCTTACATATGCCAATCATAAATATTGATCAGGTGACATAATCAATAACTTAAAAAAAAAATTTTTTTTTGGAATTTTTTTTTTATTAATTGTGAATGTGATAGAAATGCCTTAATTAAAAATGTCTACAGCAGGTAATGTTCACGCTGCCAACTCTGGCAAGGTGTGAGTCCCTAGTGGTAATGCCACAACCCCAGTAGATTTGGCACAGATCATAAATGTGTGGAAACACCTCTCGGAGTCTGAAATGGTGGAATATGTAAATGCTGGTTAGAGTCATATATCAAAATCCTCAGAACGTCGGGCCAATAAAGGGCATCTGACATGGGTAGAGGACAACCTGTATGTATGAACTCACCAATAGCTTATCTAACACCAAAAGACGTCAGGAAGTGTGATCACATATCTTTTGGTCATGGCCAATCTTACTGTATCTTTATGAGGAACTGCACCAGAAGGCTCAGCAAGAAGGAGTTTAGTAAAGTTTCAATCTCAACTCCAAATAAATGAGAGTATGAGATTAGGAACCTCCTTGAGCAGGTGAAAGTAACCTCTATTGGGACACATAAGTTAAGAGAATGTAGCGTGAAACTGCAAAATAAGGTAGAACTGTGGTTTCATCAAGTAAACTGTAATGAAAGTAATCATGTGAAAGTGAAATGTAAATGATTAATGCAATAATTAGGAAGTTTTGAGCAAGGAAAAATGTTTTCTAGCAAAAAGTTGCCGAGTAACCAGCAGTGGAAAATTTTGAAAAAAAATAAATAAATATATAAAATAAAAATGTAACAGTTCATTGTAATGACAGGAACTCATCAGTAAATACATAGGAGAGTTCCATAAGGTCATGGTGTAAATGCATAAGGGTAAATGTTTTATTAATCCTGCATTAAATATAATAATTATTCATAGACCCAGATATGACTCCCAGTCTGTTGGTTATGACCCAGACAAGGGGGGGAATCAGGCAAAGAGTCCATGTCCTACCCCAGCCACATTCCTAATATAGGAGGGCAGAAATTGGGCAGCCATGCATAAATAGGTATGAGTCATATCAGGTCACTGCAAAAAGACTAGCACCCCTAAAAAGATACCAAGCACCTCCAGAATTTTTAAAAGTTTTAAAAAGAGTACTGTCCTGATTTTTTGTTAATAAAAGGTTCTTAGACATTGATTATCCTGAGGCCTATGAAAACAACTGTATGTGTTGTGCCTCAAGGATGTAATTTAAATGCAACCCATATAAAAACCTCACTGCTGCTAGAGCTGTTATCTACAATTTAAAATGTACACAGCACCAAAGCCCCATTGAATTTTTTTTTCTTGCTGTACTCAAAAGTGCCTAACACCCTTCAATGAAAGAGCTGAGTACAACCACCTGGAATTTAAATCCCTGTGCTTTGATGCATTGCCCATGCATATAAAAATAATAAGTTTGGCAAAGGAGCAAGACATGCCACCTAGGCCCCAAGGGGAACACCGGATACCTTAAAGAGGACACCGGACATCCCATTAACAAGGGGGAGGGGGACACCCGCAAATAAATAGGAATTTGCCCCATCTTAGGGTTCCCCAAAATCCTCGGGAAAATCAAGAGCCATTAAGGCCCAGACCTCACGCCAGAACCGAGTAACTGGTTCTGATGGGGATCTGTCCCATATGTCTGAACCCGAGAGACATAGGCACCGCAGGAGGCGGAGCCAATAATTTAACTTTGTAAAGTTTTCAGCTGAGTAGATGCCAAATTGGATCAGCTGATCACTTGGTTCACTCAGGGCACTGCAGCCCAGAATTAAAATAATTCCTTTTCAGGAACAAATCCAATGGCCAGCCAAAGGCCACAAAATCCTTAAATGCCCAAGTGGTAAGGAATCAGAAGGGATACACTGAATAGAGGTATAGGATGCAGAGGTTCTAACACCCTTTTATCCCAGGTCACAGCATTGAGGATCCTGAAATCCCTGTCAGGGGGGGATCTTGGTTGTGAGATACTAACTACCCTCCTATTTTTCAGTGGTCACTTCATCCCTCTGACTCAAACAGGTCGCTCAAAGCGGACACATTTCAAAAAATCGCCAATGACGGTGATACCAAGGAGGATCAAACCCTAATGACGTAATGCAGTCAAGAGGTTAAAGGTTGTATACGGTAACCAAGAAGGAATCCTCAATGCCAGGTAGTTTTATTGCCTACAATAAATTGCATTGATGCCCCATAGGGGGAGATATCATATTTTTCCTCCTAAGTAGTAGGTAAATTTTAAACAAAATATTGTATTATTGTTCAATGCCTAGTATCCATGGCGATAAATATACCATGTTAATAAGCCCCAGAAGTCAGTCGCCCTAGGAAAGGTCGCATATGTAGTCTCACCTTCCCTGGTGTCATAAAAGGACTGATCACACGGTGGATTAAAGGAGAACTCTGAGAAAGCTCAGGGTACCAACATCGCATTGAAATGTCAATTGATAAGAATGTATATTCATACTATATGTTTCATCCAATAGGAAGAGCTTAACCTTCCATGCCAGGTCGTTGATTGGTACAGACGATGTTGTTTGCCAAAAGACACAGCGCTCGGATGGGTCATCTCTCCTTAGAGTCCAGCTCAGGACGGAACCCCTCATTGCATCAGGTCCCTCTTCAGGAATCAAGCTGTGAGACGCCCCAGATTCTTGTTGACAGAAAGGAAGATTTGTTTCTACAGATCTTTGTGCATTTGATCCGAGGAAATCCATTGAGAGGAATCGCACTACCTCCTGTTTTCAATTGAAGGAGATGTGAGAATGGTGCATTGCCTATGTGAGCAAACCTCAGTCTAGGTGTATGACACTCTAGACCATGCTGAAACCATTCATTATCCAACCAACATCCAAGGTTGAATGTCCAAACCGATTTCTCAGATTCCTGATTGCCAACATTGTTTTACTGCGCTTTGAATGGTAATTGCCATTGCCATTGCAGCAGTTAATATCTGTCTCCATCAAGACTTTGCAAACTGATGATGCAAATTTCAAGGAACATTTGAGTTTCTTTACCAGGAGATCGGAATTCAAAGAGACTAACAAGGAACAGTTGGTGACATAGCTAACACCAGCAAAGTCGCTACGAACTGACATTTTGAACTGATTTTTTTTTCTCAATTTTTTTTTTTATTGCTGTACTTAAGAGTTATGAACAATTCCCAATATGAAATATTCTCTTACAAAAAGAGAACAAGACATTTTTTTTTTCTTTTACTACTCCTTAAAAAGCTTTCTTTCCAGATAGGCCTAAGTTGCTCACTTGTCTACTGGGAAGAAAGGGGGGGGATATGTCGGGGTTATTGGGGGTTGATTAAAATAATAATAGGTAAAAAGAAAAATGATTTTAAAAGCCATGTATTTCATATTATGCATAAGAGATTCTGAATGGTGCTGCCTGGCGTCCATCTTGTTTTCAGGGTGAAACAAAGTTCATATATACTTGTTAAACAAAATGTCTCTCACAGGCTTACAAAGGGTCTATGGTTTCAACAGAGATCTTTGTATTTCTATGTAATCGTAAATAAGATCCCTTTTGACATCTCGATCAGATAAAACTTAGTCAGTCTGACGCTATGTTAAGGGGGGATATCTCAGTCTGTCTATAAGTATATAACAATGGACAATACCCCAGTATATTCCAGCAGACATTTAAAGATGAACCATATAAGTTTTTATAGATACATTATCATATGTGAGAAGATATTAGCTATAATTATATCATTATATTATGTAAGGCATATACATATATATTTAGGAACATTGTATCACGTTTTAGGTTTATATTCTCATAGTAGCATCTTACTTAGACTTAAAACTAAAGTGAAATGAATTACTTCATGTTAAGGCATGTGGTAGGAGTGTTTATATAAGAATTGCTTTTGGCTAGTTTAGTGCTCAAGGTGTCGTAAATATTCCCAAACCTAGACTATGTCTGACAGCCCTATGTCACAATCCAAATAAGTAATGGCTATTCACTAGCTAGAGGTCAAGAGGTCATGAGATAAGAAGGATGGGTAATTGTTTCAAATTATGTTAAATACAAAATCTAATGAACGGTACGATACTGCCCTCTGGAGGCGAAATACCAGGTGCAGTCTTGAGATAATTTGAGATATTTCAATATAAAAATATTATATTGTGTTAAATAATATAATTATTGGAATGGCATTACTTGCCCAGGTGAATTATGGAGATACAGGTGGACATTTATGTATGTACTGGGAGTCTAGACAAAGTTTTATGTTGTGTTATATGATTAATCTCACATATAGAGAAATCATTTAACTTTATTATCCAAGTATGGGGTTAATTATCAAAAGAGGTGTCTATGATCTCACCAGTTTAGGTATAGAATATCCCAACCAATTGGGATAATGTTTCATCCCTCTGGGTTTTACTTATGGTAATTTTTATAGCTCTTTGTTCTTACCATATAAAAGACCAACCCAGATGAGAGAGGAGACATGACACTTTACACTACTGACAACACACCTCACACTTACACCACACACGCTATTACATTTTTCGAAAGACTCATACAGACATATTCCCTGGTCCATCATTCATCTGAAACTTGAAGGGAATCCACCATCTTAAGAAAGGCATCCATCTTAGGACTCTGGTAACGATTTGAAGCTAGCAGCCATAAGTGTGGTAAATATGCCTTGCTATGTTATTTGATTTTATTCAACAATTGTTTATTCCTTCCTTATATGTTTTATATTGCATATTTAAGGGTAATGAGATTACAATCCCAGCCGTATAAACCATGGTAGATTTTTCTCTAAAAAGCTGATTTTTGTTTTTATACATTTTTATTAATATCAGATTAAGTGCATTATTTGCAATTTTAAGTCTTCCGTTTTGCATGGCTTATTCTCATTCCTTCTGCAGTGGAATGACTTTGGGCCCTGTGATTCGCAGACCATTGTAGTCTGTTTATATAGAACATTAATTTATGGCTTATACTATACCTGGGAAGAAATGGTAATCTTGCTTTAGTTTTGCTTTCACTTTGTTTTTGTTTCACTTTGTTTTACTTTCACTTTCATTATTGAGCTACACATCACATTGCATTGATTATTTGAAGTTAGTATTTTATGTAGAGTTATTTTTATGTGTCATTTCATGTTTGATCATATATTGTGTTTACATGTCTGGCGAATAAATATTTTTATATATATTCCATACTGTAGACTGTACTCACTAAGATTGGTATATGCTTTTAAAAAGAAATTAATCAATTAAAAAGAATTCACAACATTGATTTATGGCAATAGGTGAAGACTCTCCTTTTTCACAGATCTTTGCTTATTAACCATAAATAAATACACTGCTATATTCAGAGCAGTATAAATATTCTGACATAAGTACGAGCGCAAGATATTTATTATTAAATATTCTTACAACGTGAACCGCATTATTCTTCTACTTGGTGTGCCCAAAGGTGCCCCAGGTCCCTTACAATCCTAGCAACACCCCTGCACAATGAACACCATGCTTAAACTCTTCACTGTGCCACACTAACGACACCTCTTTTTTTTTTTTTTTTTTTTAATTAAGCAGCCGGCCCAACCTATGATTTTGCACACAGGCCCACTGATTTCATAAACCGCCCCTCATATGACAGAATCAGTCCTGTGATTGGCTGGTCCCCCCCTGCCTTCCCCCTACCAGGGTAAGACTCTGTCAAAGGGGGGGGGGGGGTTAAGCATAACAAACATATAGCAATTGAAGGTACAGTATGAAAATCTATAAAACAATGATAAGAATATAGGAAAACCATACATTAATATTCCTACTACATTAGTCACTTGTTTTCTCTCCCGGCCAATGCAAACATATCAGCTGATGTCAGGCTGGTGTATGACCCCCTTAGCGAGTGACCCGTCTCCTGTCTGATCTCAGGGCTGATAAATGATAAGCTTTCTGGGCAAAACTGACAGTTAACAAAGCCTCTGCTTAGCTGGTCTTATGATTCACAAACCCCTGCCACAATGCAAAGCCAAGCAAGTGACACCAATACCTCCTGTTGCAACTTCTTTTGTTACCCACCGACTCATTTAAACATGAAAGTGCATTATCACACCACTAAAAATACTTGTTACCAGCTTCCCGAGTCACTGAAATTTAGTAAGTTGGCATAACTGCCAGGCAACCAGCATTTTTATACGAAGGCCAACAATAGTCATTCCTGTGTCCCTGTCATTTTGGGTTTATTTATTGTTCCTGGCACTGAATTTTTCTCTGTATAATTTGATGTTGTAGGAAGAAAATATATATGAAATGTAGACGACGGTGCTAAATCTGATTTTTCTTTTCTATTGCAGATGAAGGCGGAAATTTATTGCAGACAGAGCCCATGCAACAGGCCTGCCCCAGTGAGCAACACCGTGACATCCACATTGACGGCCAAGCAAAATGTGATGTACACATTGAGACGCCAGAAGAATGTGACGTTCCTGTTGAGACTTCAGCAGAATGTGGCATTCCCACTGAGACTCAGGCAGAATGTGACATACCTGTTGTGACTTCAACAGAATGTGACGTTCCCGAGACTCCAGAAGAAAGAGACGTTCATGTTGAAACTTCATCACAATATGACATTGACATTGAGACAGCTCCAGAATGGGACATTCACAATGGTACTCCTCCAGAATGTGATGTTGAGAATGAGACTTCTCAAGAATGTGACGTTCAGATTGAGACTTCTCCAGAATTTCACCATCACAATGAGTCTCCTCCAGAATGTGATGTTCCCGCTGAGACTTGGGCAGAATTTGATATTCCCGCTGAGACTCCGGCAAAATGTGATGTTCCTGCATACACTTCGGGAAAAGAAAGTGATGTTCCCGCTGACACTCCGGAAGAATGGGATGATCACATTGAGACTCCAAAACAATGTGACATTTACACTGAGACATCTCCAGAATGTGACGTTCACAATGAGTCTCCTCCAGAATGTGACCTTCCCGCTGAGACTTTGGCAGAATGTGACCTTCCCGCTGAGACCCCGGCAGAATGTGATGTTCCCGCATACACTGTGGAAGAATGTGATGTTCCCGCTGACACTCGGGAAGAATGTGATGTTCACGAAAATAATCCACCAGAATGTCATGTTCACATTGAAACTTCACCAGAATGTGACATTCACTTTGAAACACCACCAGAATGTGATGTTCACGTTGAGGCTGTAGCACAATGTGACGTTCATGTTGAGAAACCTCCAAAATACCAGGGGAGCCATGGGATCACCTCCCCTAGTGAAGATGGGGGCAAGCTTAAAGAAAAGGATACGCAGATACTGGTGGTAGGGGATTCAGTTATTAAAGGGACAGAGAGGGCAATCTGCCAGAAAGACCGTGATCAACGAACAGTATGTTATTTCCCAGGTGCACGGGTTCGGGACATTGCAGAACAGATGGACAAATTGTTGGATGGGGCTGGGGAGGACCCAGCTGTCATGGTACATATTGGCACCAACGACAACATTAGAAGATGGAGCGTCCTACAAAATGATTTTAGGGCCTTAGGGGCTATATTGAAGAGAAGGACCACCAAGGCAGTATTTTCAGAAATACTGCCTGTACCTCGAGCCACAACAAGGAGGCAGCAGGAGCTCAAGGAGCTTAACAGGTGGCTGAAGAACTGGTGCAAGAAGGAGGGTTTTGGCTTCATGGAGAACTGGACTGACTTTTCAATTAATTATTACCTGCTCTACAGCAGGGACGGATTTCACTTAAATGAACAGGGTGCAGCTCTGTTAGGAAAGAAAATGGCCAAAAAGTTGGAAAAAATGTTGAATTCACCAAAATGTGTTATTCACGTTGATACTTTTCCAGAATATAACAGTCCCGTGGAGGCTCTGGCAGAATGTGACATTCCTGCTGACACTCCAGCAGATTGTGACATTCCCACTAGGACTGCAGCAGTATGTGAGGATCTCGTTGAGACTCCAGCAGAATGTGACATTCCCATTGAGACCTCAACAGTATGTGACATTACCGCTGAGACTCCGGTAGAATGCAACATTCCCGCTGAGACTCCAGAAGAATGCGACATTCCTAATCAGACACCGTCAGAATGTGAAGTTCCCATTGAGACTTCGGAAGAATGTGAAGTTCCCACTAAGACTCCATCAGATTGTGACATTCCCACTGTGAATCCGGTAGATTGTGACGTTCCCACTGAGACTACGACAAATTGTGATGTTCCTGTTGAGACGCAGACAGAATGTGAAGTTCCCGTTGAGACTCCAAAAGAATGCAACTTTCTCAATGAGACTCTACCACAATCCGATGTTCACATTGTGACTCCACCTGCATGCGACATTCACATTGCGACTCCACCAGAATGTGATGTTCATGTTGAGACTTCACCAAAATGCCAGGGGAACATCTCCTCAAGTGAAGTTGGGGCCACAGTTACAATAAAGGATCGGCAGATACTTGTGGTAGGGGACTCAATCATTAGAAGGATAGAAAGGGCAATCTGTCACAAAGACCGCTATCGCCGAACAGTATGTTGTTTACCGGGCGCTAGGGTTCGGGACATTGTAGATTGCATGGACAGATTGTTGGATGGGGCTGGGGAGGACCCAGCTGTCATGGTACATATTGGTACTAACGACAATGTTAGAGGAAGATGGAACGCCCTACAAAATGATTTCAGAGACTTAGGGACTATATTGAAAAAAAGGACCTCCAAGGCAGTATTTTCAGAAATGCTGCCTGTACCTGGAGCCACACCAGAGAGGCAGCAAGAGCTTGGGGCACTTAACAAGTGGCTGAGGAACTGGTGCAGGAAAGAAGGATTTGGGTTTCTGGAAAACTGGGCTGACTTTTCATACCGTTACTGGCTCTATACCAGGGATGGACTGCACTTAAATGAGGAAGGTGCTGCTCTATTGGGAGAGAAGATGACCAAAAAGCTGGAAGAACTTCAAGTTGAGACTCCACCAAAATACCAGAGGAACCATGGGAACAACTCCTCCAGTAAAGATGGGGGCAAGGATACAGGAAAGAATAGGCAGATTTTGGTGGTAGGGGATTCAATTATTAGAGGAACTGAGAGGGCAATCTGTCACAATGACCGTTCTCGCCGAACAGTATGTTGTTTACCAGGCTCTCGAGTTCGGGACATTGTAGACTGCATGGACAGATTGTTGGATGGGGCTGGGGAGGACCCAGCTGTCATGGTACATATTGGTACTAATGACAAAGTTAGAGGAAGATGGAACGCCCTAACAAGTGATTTCAGAGACTTAGGAGCTATATTGAAGAAAAGGATCTCCAAGGCAGTATTTTCAGAAATACTGCCTGTACCTCGAACCACACCAGAGAGGCAGCAGGAGCTTCGGGAGCTTAATAAGTGGCTGAGGAACTGGTGCAGGGAGGAGGGGTTTGGCTTCATGGAGAACTGGGCTGACTTTTCAGTCAATTACCATCTCTATGGCATCGATGGAATGCACTTAAATGTGAGGGGTGCAGCTTTTTTGGGAGTGAAGATGGCCAAAACGTTGGAAGAAATTTTAAACTAGGTGTCAGGGCCTGAACTTGAACCTGGGACCTTTGTTGTATCTGGAAAACGACTATTCTCGCTGAGCTTGTTTACCAACTACAGCTCTGTTTGATCATTACCTTCTATATATCCTATATATGCTACTGGACCCTGGCTTGCTCACCTCCTGGTGGGGCAATCCTGAGGACAGCGACCTGGTACTAAAATGCAGCAAACTCCATCTCCACCATCAGGAGCTCTGGTGAACACCAGTCAGTACTTAGACTTCGTACCTCAGGTGAACCCATGTCATCTGCCAGGGTGACCTGCTTCTATACCTATCCTGCTGTATGGTGGGAGTCCAACTACTGCTATAGCTACTGGTCTCAGAGCCTGACCTGTGATTGTGTCAGAATAATCTGGCTCAAAAAATGGAGACCGCTATTGCAAATGTATGTGTGTGTGTGTGTGTGTGGTAAGTTTAGTGGTGTGCTGTGTGATTAGTTTAGTGGTGTGCTGTGTGATTAGTTTAGTGGTGTAATGTGTAATTAGTTTAGTGGTGTGCTGTGTGATTAGTTTAGTGGTGTACTGTGTGGTTAGTTTAGTGGTGTGCTGTGTGTTTTGTGGTGTGTTGTGTGGTATAATTTATTATTGCAAATGTGTGTTGGACCAGCTATGAGGGGAGGTTGGAAGCCCTTGGTTTTTCAGGTGTGTGTTGGACCGGCTATAAGGGGAGGTTGGAGGCCGGTACTTTTTTTTTCAGGTGTGTGTTGGACCAGCTATAAGGGGAGGTTGGAGGCTGGTATTTTTTCAGGTGTGTGTTGGACCAGCTATAAGGGGAGGTTGGAGGCTGGTATTTTTTCAGGTGTGTGTTGGACTGGCTATGAGGGGAGGTTGGAGGCCGGTATTTTTTCAGGTGTGTGTTGGACCAGCTATAAGGGGCGGTTGGAGGCTGGTATTTTTTCAGGTGTGTGTTGGACCAGCTATAAGGGGAGGTTGGAGGCTGGTATTCTTTCAGGTGTGTGTTGGGCCGGCTATGAGGGGAGGTTGGAGGCCGGTACTTTTTTTTCAGGTGTGTGTTGGACCAGCTATAAGGGGAGGTTGGAGGCTGGTATTTTTTCAGGTGTGTGTTGGACCAGCTATAAGGGGAGATTGGAGGCTGGTATTTTTTCAGGTGTGTGTTGGACCAGCTATAAGGGGAGGTTGGAGGCTGGTATTTTTCTCAGACAGGTTTGGTACAGCCTGTAATGGAAGGTAATTTTACATATGATTGCAAATCTATGTAACCAAAACCTCTGTTTTAAATTTAATGATTGAACTAGTTTAGACTCGGAATGTTTTTTGTTACTCTGTATGTCACAATTTGGAAATGACAATAGAGTAGAGTTAGGGACCGCACTTTTCAGAGGCCTTGACGTGGCAGTGCGGCTTCACATATATTTGCAAATGTATCCAACATAAATCCAATACAAATTGCTGAAACATTTTAGAGTTTTTCTTATTTTGCTGGCTGGCTGCCCATGCGCACCTTACTTTAACCACTTCAGCCCTGGAAGGTTTTAACCCCCTTAATGACCAGGCCATATTTTGCGATTCAGCACTGCGTTACTTTGATGAAAAATTGCACGGTTGTGCAGCGCTGTACCCAAATACAAATTATGTCCTTTTCCCCCCACAAATAGAGCTTTCTTTTGGTGGTATTTGATCACCTCTACGGTTTTAAGATTTTGCGCTATAAACAAGAAAAAATCAACAATTTTGAAAACAAACCACATATTACTTTCTGCTATAAAACATTCCCAATAAAAAAATTAAAAAAATCTAATTATTTTTATCAGTTTAGGCCAATTTGTATTCTGCTAAATATTTTTGGTAAAAAACAAATCCCAAAAAGTCTATTTTAATTGTTTTGTTAGTTATAGCGTTTACAAACTACTGGATAGATTTTTGGAATTTTTATTTATTTTTTTGTTTTTCTTAGTAATGGCGGCAATCAGCGTTTTTTAGCGGGACTGCGACATTGCAGCGGACAGATCGGGCCCCTTACTGACATTTTTGACACTTTTTGGGGACCAGTGACATTAATACAGTAATCAGTGCTAAATAATATACACTGTTACTGTATAAATGAGACTGGCAAAGAAGGGGTTAACACCGGGGGTGATCAAAGGGGTTAATGTATGCCTAAATGTGATTACTAACTGTGTGGGGGAAGGTTCTGTGACAGGCATAGCTGAAACTCCTGATCTCTCCCTGCCTGTCTAACAGAAGACTCGCCTGCTTTGTTTACATAAGCAGGCTGCTCTTCTGTCAGTTTCTCTGACAAATGCGAGAGACCGGCAGTAATCATCGCCACTCTTCCCATGGCCCGCCTCCCGCTGTGTCCAAACACAGCGGGAGCGCGGCTCCGGCGGCGCGCATGCGCCACTGAGACCTCGTGCACAAAATCACATAGGTCTAGGCGATTTTGCGCAGCCGAGCCGCCCTGCCACAGTAACAATGTGGTGGGCAGTCGGCAAGAGGTTAAGCATCACATTTTAGTGTTGTGGTAATGTGCATTTCCGCAATGTAGGTGGACACACGTTCCATGCATTAGCATGTTGGAGTGCCATCCATTGTCTATGGCAGTGGTTCTTAACCTTGTTGGAGGTACTGAACCCCACCAGTTTCATATGCGCATTCACCGAACCCTTCTTAATTGAAAAAATAAAATATGATTTTTTCAAATTCAAAACATAGGTATATATTTAGATATATATTTATACATAGGTGCACAAAATGAACAAAACCATTAAAAAACAAAACCATAAAAAAAAAAAAAAAAGGCTCCATAGCTCAGGGGTTAGAGCACTGGTCTTGTAAACCAGGGGTCGCGAGTTCAAATCTCGCTGGGGCCTCCCTGCAAGTGTTGGCGACTGTATCTCAAAAAACAAAACCATTAAGAACAAAGAACAAAACCATTAAAACATGGGGTGTCAGGAGGGCACACACTGGGGTGGGGGGGTTGGGGGGGTTGGGAGGGCATACCATGGGGTGTCAGGAGAGAACACACTGAGGGGGGAGATGTTTGGAGGGCATACTATGGGGTATCAGGAGGGCACACACTGGGGGGGGGGGGCTGGGAGGACATACCATGGGGTGTCAGGAGGGAACACACTGGGGGGAGGTGTTGGGAGGGCATTCCATGGGGTATCAGGAGGACATACACTTGGGGGGGGGGTTTGGGAGGGCATACCATGGGGTTTCCGGAGGGCACACACTGGGGGGGTTGGGAGGACATAGCATGGGGTGTCAGGAGGGAACACACTGGGGGGAGGTGTTGGGAGGGCATTCCATGGGGTATCAGGAGGACATACACTTGGGGGGGGGGGGTTTGGGAGGGCATACCATGGGGTTTCAGGAGGGCACACACTGGGGGGGTTGGGAGGACATAGCATGGGGTGTCAAGAGGGAACACACTTTGGGGAGGTGTTTGGAGGACATACCATGGGGTGTTAGGAGGGCACACATTGGGGGGAGGTGTTGGGAGAGCATTCCATGGTGTATCAGGAGGGCACACACCAGGGGGTATTCACAATGCTTTATTGAGCTAAATGAAAAGGACATGCATTTCCATCTGTCAGCTAACAGCACCTCTATGCTAAGCTGCAGTAACTCAGCAGACGTAGCATAGAGATGCTTGTAAACTAATCCACCATGTACAGCTAGCTGAGCCTACCTCCAGGAACATTCACTCGGCTCCCTCTGCTCAGCTGCTCACACTTCCCTCTTCCAGGCGGGCGCGATCTCCGTGGTCAGGTACATCCCCATCCCGCCCACTCACGCAGCAAGCAGCCTGCAGGAGATAGGCTGGAAACCTGCTGGGGGAGGTACAGGGGGCGGAGTGTCAAGTGTCTATGTGTAATGGCTGTGAGTTGTCCCGACCGCAGCTCTGATTTTCCGGGGTGCGATCGGCCTCACAATCAGTAATATTTTCTCGGGGGGAGCAATTGCCCCTTTGTCCCCCCCCCCCCCCGCCGAACCCCGGAGACTGACTCACCGAACCCCTGGGGTTCGATCGAACCCAGGTTAAGAACCACTGGTCTATGGTAACCCAACACATTAACCCAACGCACCTCTGACACACATGCATTGCAGAGCAGCGTGTTGCACTCGGAAATAATGGCGACTCTGATTTTTTGTCTCTTTAGGTGTGTTGGCAGTCTGTTCAATTGAACACAATGCTCCAGAATAAACAGCTGTGAATTCAGTCTTGTAGCTAGTAATAAATTGATCAGAGGGGGTGCAACTCCGGCAACAGAAAAACATTAAAGTGGAACTGCACTCTCTCAATCAACATTGACTGTTTTAACCACTTGCTGACCAACCACAGTACATGTGCTGCGGCTGGGCAGCACGTGCAGGCAAAATCAAGTACATATACACCATTCTGCCTGCTCCAGTTTAGGGGCATGCAGAGCGCCCCCCCCCTGCTGGTGGGAGATAAAGTGTTTTGAAAGCTGGTGGATTATGGTTGGCGGTTGAGGAACCTTTCAAAAAAACACAACATAAATAGAAGGGATGTTTATTTGCAACTTTGTTTTCAACACGATCTTTCAATTCTATTTCTTTAGTAATGGTATTGATTAACATTTATTCAATTTTTATTGATTGTTATTATCATCACTGTTATTATAAATTTTATTGGTTAACATTTTAACATTTATTGGATGTCTATTTTTTTGGGCAATTATATATGTTTTTAAGACATTTACCAAGGTGACTAGGGAAGACTATAGTTTGTATTTCCTAAATCAATTTCTCTTACATTAAAATAAAAAAATGAGGGCTACAAGTTTTAGCTGGAGATGGGCTTTCATCTTTTATCTCTCACTAACCATCCATTTAAAATTAAATGTTCATCTAAGACTACCCTGTCCACAGGGTGACAACAGTGCAAACGGAGAACGGGGAAAAACAAAAACTTTGTTACATAGTTTGGAAAGAGAAACAGGCCCATCTAGTTTAAGAAATATTGATAGTAAAGGGTATGGGCACTACTTCCAATATGTGCCGGTTCACACTTGTGCGATGCGGGAACGCTGTGAATATGCAGCGTGATCCCGCATTGCATCCGCACATCTGGCAGTTCGCACTGCCATATGCGATACGCAGGGGGTGTCAATTAAATGTTAACGACACCCCCAGTTTGATCGTATATCGCAGTGCGATCTGACAGTTCGCACAGAATCGGATCGCACAGGTGTGAACCACTGCGCTCCGATTCTGATGCGGCTGAAAAAATTCCTCATGTGCGTATTTGGTGCGGATACAGTGCGAATTCAGCCATACAAAGTGTATGGCTGAACTCGCATCCGCACGAGATCGCATGTAATGAAGGAGCAGTGCTCTCCGAATTGCATGCGATCTCGCAAGCCGCACAAATGGGAACTGGCACTAAATGTTGGTATATTTAACACTGGTATGTGATGAGGTATCTGTTATAGTGTTATTGGTGTGACATATGGTAAATATATAACAACACACTTATACATACATGGCATACAATATGATATAGCTATAAAGTGCTCTCGTGTAGGGTTGAGCGAACACCTAGATGTCCGTGTTCGACGGGTTCGGCCGAACTTTAAAAAAAAGTCCGGGTCCGTGTCCCGGACTTTTACCGAACTTTTCCCGGACACCGAACCCCATTGAAGTCAATGGGGACCCGAACTTTAAGGCACTAAAATGGCTCTAAAACACCAAAGGAAAGGGCTAGAGTGCTGCAAATGGCAGCAAAACGTAATTAAGAGCATGGCAAGTGCTCTGCAAACAAATGTGGATAGGGAAATAACTTAAAACAACAAAAAAAAAACAGAAAAATAAAACAATGTTCTTCTTCATCTCTGAAGGACGAGGCCCATATGGAGTAGGAGGGAGGTTGAGGTGGTGGTGGATGTGGCGGTGACATAGGCGTGCGCACAGGGTGTGCTGGGTGTGCCTGGGCACACCCTAATCACCTAGGGCACATAGCATTGCCAGTGAGGAGATGGGAAAGATCTCCCTGGGACCTGCTCTGCTCTATTTCTCCTTGCCTACAGGTACATGGCCCCGATACATTACTCTCCCTGCTGGCAAACACATGCATGTGTATTTCAACTTTGGGGTGCACACCTTAATGCAATAGGCTGCGCACACCTATGGGCGGTGTAGGTGGAAGCGGCGGTGGAGGAGGACCAGGGCCGGATTAACAGCATCATGGGCTTGGTGCTGAGGATTTTGAAGGGCCTTAAGGGCCGTGCCTTGCCATGCACCCAGAGGAGGAAGGGTGCAGCCATGCATGCCTAATTCAACATGGGATGCTGTCTCTGAAGCCCATAAACACATCCATGCATCGCCAACTGTCCCTCCTTGTCCGGCCTTCACGCTGTGTGGGGAGGTTCTGAGGGTGCTGCCTGGGGAAGCGAGCATAGAAGCCAGACTTCTGTGTTTACAAGTGACAGAAGAGCGGTAACAGTGAATATGGCCAACCCGGGGCCTATATAAAAGGTAGGGGCCTGGAGCTGCAGCTCCAATAGCCCCTACATTAATCTGGCCCTGAGGAGGAGGACGAGGTAGCCAACACTGCTTCTTTTCAAAAATTTTAAATGAGGGTACACCCCAAAAGAGTGAGAAAGAGCAAAAATGGAACAATGGGTGGGTAAGGTCGGTATCCATTGCTATTCTGCATAAGGTACGGAAAAGTCCCGTGGGATCCATGCCTGGTTCATTTTAATGAACGTGAGCTTGTCCACATTGTCTCTGGACAGGCGGCTGCGCTTGTCTGTTATAACGCCCCCAGCCGTGCTAAATACCCGTTCAGATAATACACTGGCTGCAGGGCACGCCAGCACCTCCAAGGCGTAAAGGGCAAGCTCAAGCCATGTGCCCAATTTGGAGACCCAGAAGTTGAAGGGGGCAGACCCGTCATTCACTACATGTAGGCGTGTGCACACATACTGCTCCACCATGTTGGTAAAATGCTGCCTCCTGCTAAGACGTTCCATCTGAGCTGCTGGTGCTGCTGTTTGTTGTGGCGTGCTGACAAAGCTTTTCCACATTTCGGCCATGCTAACCCTGCCTTCTGAGGTGCTGGCGGTGCCCTGGTTGCGTTGGCGACCTCCTCCTCCTCCTCCTCTGCCTTGTGCTTCCACTGTGGCCCCGCTGTCAGATGGGAATGCCAGCAGCATGGCGTCTACCAGCGTGCGCTTGTACTCGCGCATCTTGCGATCGCGCTCCAGTGAGTGAATTAAGGACGGTACGTTGTCCTTGTAACGGGGATCCAGCAGCGTGGCCACCCAGTAATCAGCACAAGTTAGAATGTGGGCAACTCGGCGGTCGTTGTGGAGACACTGCAGCATGTAATCGCTCATGTGTGCCAGGCTGCCCAGAGGCAACGAAAGGCTGTCCTCTGTGGGAGGTGTATCGTCCGTGTCCTCTGTATCCCCCCAGCCACGCACCAGTGATGGCCATGAGCTGGCCTGGGTGCCACCCTGCTGTGAACATGGTTCCATCTCCTCCTCCAGCTCCTCCTCCTCATCCTCCTCATCCTCCAGAACTGTGCCCCTGCTGGACAATTGCGT
The DNA here is from genome assembly GCF_965119305.1 of Pelophylax lessonae. NCBI lineage: Eukaryota > Metazoa > Chordata > Amphibia > Anura > Ranidae > Pelophylax > Pelophylax lessonae. Next base: position 758,935,726 of record NC_138768.1, read on the forward strand.
CCCTGGCGTTTGCGTGTGCAGGAACCCACCCTCGGAGCCCCTTGCGAATGACTGCCCTGAAAGCCTTGGAAATGTTACCTCTTCATCCTCCTCCTCCTCCTCATCCTGTGCCACATCCTCTTCCATCATCGCCCGAATTGTTTTTTCAAGGAGGCATAGAAGTGGGATAATTGGATATGGAAAGATTGGGAGACAAGGATTTCGGGCACTTGAATTTTCATAAAATTGCTTTTTATTAAACAAACATTTTAAAAAACATCTGATGATACAAGCAGATGAAAGAAATCTACATTGAACATGAGACCAGAAAACGGTCAGCAGTATCAGATATAGTTTTGCATGAGGTGCTGGACCTTCATATAGTATAGGAATAGTTATGTACAGAACAAGTTGTATTATGCATACATCCAATGTAATATACTTCAAAGCAGACAAAAGCTGCCGGCAGACACCTCGATGCTGAGGGTGCCAGTCAGCAGTGTCGGCCGAAGTTTACAGTAAATATATAGTATACATTACTCATGACAGTTTGCTCAACATGTTTCGCCTTCTCGGTGAAAGCTTCGTCTGGAGCTTAGTAATTGTTTTGTCTGTGTAAAAACATAAGTAATTTTAAGGAAACAAAATGTATTGTCTACTACATATTCCATAAATGAGAATAATGCATTTTATATGTGATATACAATGTCAATGTAAAAGAAAAAACATTTCACACATATGATATTATTGTTCTAGCCATCAGGGGGAGGGGGGCTCGATGGGTAGGCAAGAGGATAGCCATTGGGACACATGTGGGGACACACACCGTATGAAATAGATAACACTAATTTTTTAGGCATCAGTATATATACATGATAAGGAAAACATATCTGTATAGGATATGAACATACCTGTACAGTGTATATTCTGAACTTTTTTGGTACTGTAACGAGGAGGACTAGAAGACGGTCACTGAGCTCATAACTGGGGGAGCCGATGTTCACAAGGAGTGTAAATACAAACGCTCCTGTGTATTTGTATCTAAGTTGGATATAGAAAGTGCGCTAATTATAATATATCAAACCATTATCGGTAGAAAATAGCCACACCCGGTGCATGTTGATACACAGATAGGTGAGGATAGAATTGTTTGTATATAAAAGAGGGAAGAAACCCATTGAAGAAAGATGCATGGACATATACCAAACACAGGGAAGGAGCTTCTGCTTTATGTCATCATATACCGCAATATCTATAATTATCATGTATATATACTGATGCCTAAAAAATTAGTGTTATCTATTTCATACGGTGTGTGTCCCCACATGTGTCCCAATGGCTATCCTCTTGCCTACCCATCGAGCCCCCCTCCCCCTGATGGCTAGAACAATAATATCATATGTGTGAAATGTTTTTTCTTTTACATTGACATTGTATATCACATATAAAATGCATTATTCTCATTTATGGAATATGTAGTAGACAATACATTTTGTTTCCTTAAAATTACTTATGTTTTTACACAGACAAAACAATTACTAAGCTCCAGACGAAGCTTTCACCGAGAAGGCGAAACATGTTGAGCAAACTGTCATGAGTAATGTATACTATATATTTACTGTAAACTTCGGCCGACACTGCTGACTGGCACCCTCAGCATCGAGGTGTCTGCCGGCAGCTTTTGTCTGCTTTGAAGTATATTACATTGGATGTATGCATAATACAACTTGTTCTGTACATAACTATTCCTATACTATATGAAGGTCCAGCACCTCATGCAAAACTATATCTGATACTGCTGACCGTTTTCTGGTCTCATGTTCAATGTAGATTTCTTTCATCTGCTTGTATCATCAGATGTTTTTTAAAATGTTTGTTTAATAAAAAGCAATTTTATGAAAATTCAAGTGCCCGAAATCCTTGTCTCCCAATCTTTCCATATCCAATAATTCAAATGTAGGATAGGGCCCTCTTCAGATGATATATATAATGACCCAGACTGCTGCTGTCTGGTGAGTCATGTGTTTTTGGAAAAATAGAAGTGGGATAGTTAAGCTGAGAACGGCGTCATTGCCACTGGCCATGTTGGTGGAGTACTCAAAACAGCGCAACAAGGCACACAGGTCTCGCATGGAGGCCCAGTTAAATTAAATAGTGGAATAGAAAATATGATCCAAAAAAAGTGTATGTATATCACACGTACACAACCACACTGGGCCCCAATTACTATTGTTTGTACCCCTAAAAGGCTAGATGAGGAGTAGGGGGAGTATGGAACAGGCAGCACCCTCAAACCTTCAGAAGTATGAGATGAACCCCAACAACTTGGAAAGGTGGATCTCTCTCACACGTACCGACACAGACTATCCCGCAATTCAATTGATCCTCAAAGGTTTTTATTGAATAGCGGAATAGGAAATATGATCAAAAAAAGTGTATGTATCTCGCACGTACACAACCACACTAGGCCCCAATTACTATTGTTTGTACCCCTAAAAGGCTAGATGAGGAGTAGGGGGGGTATGGAACAGGCAGCACCCTCAAACCTTCAGAAGTATGAGATGAACCCCAACAACTTGGAAAGGTGGATCTCTCTCACACGTACCGACACAGACTATCCCCCAATTTAACTGATCCCCAAAGGTTTTTGATTAAATAGCGGAATAGAAAATATGATCCCAAAAAAGTGTATGTATATCACACGTACACAACCACACTGGGCCCCAATTACTATTGTTTGTACCCCTAAAAGGCTAGATGAGGAGTAGGGGGAGTATGGAACAGGCAGCACCCTCAAACCTTCAGAAGTATGAGATGAACCCCAACAACTTGGAAAGGTGGATCTCTCTCACACGTACCGACACAGACTATCCCGCAATTCAATTGATCCTCAAAGGTTTTTATTGAATAGCGGAATAGGAAATATGATCAAAAAAAAGTGTATGTATATCACACGTACACAACCACACTAGGCCCCAATTACTATTGTTTGTACCCCTAAAAGGCTAGATGAGGAGTAGGGGGGGTATGGAACAGGCAGCACCCTCAAACCTTCAGAAGTATGAGATGAACCCCAACAACTTGGAAAGGTGGATCTCTCTCACACGTACCAACACAGACTATCCCCCAATTTAACTGATCCCCAAAGGTTTTTGATTAAATAGCGGAATAGAAAATATGATCCAAAAAAAGTGTATGTATATCACACGTACACAACCACACTAGGCCCCAATTACTATTGTTTGTACCCCTAAAAGGCTAGATGAGGAGTAGGGGGGGTATGGAACAGGCAGCACCCTCAAACCTTCAGAAGTATGAGATGAACCCCAACAACTTGGAAAGGTGGATCTCTCTCACACGTACCAACACAGACTATCCCCCAATTTAACTGATCCCCAAAGGTTTTTGATTAAATAGCGGAATAGAAAATATGATCCCAAAAAAGTGTATGTATATCACACGTACACAACCACACTAGGCCCCAATTACTATTGTTTGTACCCCTAAAAGGCTAGGAGTAGGGGGAGTATGGAACAGGCAGCACCCTCAAACCTTCAGAAGTATGAGATGAACCCCAACAACTTGGAAAGGTGGATCTCTCTCACACGTACCAACACAGACTATCCCCCAATTTAACTGATCCCCAAAGGTTTTTGATTAAATAGCGGAATAGAAAATATGATCCCAAAAAAGTGTATGTATATCACACGTACACAACCACACTAGGCCCCAATTACTATTGTTTGTACCCCTAAAAGGCTAGGAGTAGGGGGGAGTATGGAACAGGCAGCACCCTCAAACCTTCAGAAGTATGAGATGAACCCCAACAACTTGGAAAGGTGGATCTCTCTCACACGTACCAACACAGACTATCCCCCAATTTAACTGATCCCCAAAGGTTTTTGATTAAATAGCGGAATAGAAAATATGATCCCAAAAAAGTGTATGTATATCACACGTACACAACCACACTAGGCCCCAATTACTATTGTTTGTACCCCTAAAAGGCTAGGAGTAGGGGGAGTATGGAACAGGCAGCACCCTCAAACCTTCAGAAGTATGAGATGAACCCCAACAACTTGGAAAGGTGGATCTCTCTCACACGTACCAACACAGACTATCCCCCAATTTAACTGATCCCCAAAGGTTTTTGATTAAATAGCGGAATAGAAAATATGATCCCAAAAAAGTGTATGTATATCACACGTACACAACCACACTAGGCCCCAATTACTATTGTTTGTACCCCTAAAAGGCTAGGAGTAGGGGGAGTATGGAACAGGCAGCACCCTCAAACCTTCAGAAGTATGAGATGAACCCCAACAACTTGGAAAGGTGGATCTCTCTCACACGTACCAACACAGACTATCCCCCAATTTAACTGATCCCCAAAGGTTTTTGATTAAATAGCGGAATAGAAAATATGATCCCAAAAAAGTGTATGTATATCACACGTACACAACCACACTAGGCCCCAATTACTATTGTTTGTACCCCTAAAAGGCTAGATGAGGAGTAGGGGGAGTATGGAACAGGCAGCACCCTCAAACCTTCAGAAGTATGAGATTGTGTTCACTGTACCCCACAAAGATTGAGTTCACTGCACCCCACAATGATTGTGTTCACTGCACCCCACAAAGATTGTGTTCACTGCACCTCACAAAGATTGTGTTCACTGTACCCCCCAAAGATTGTGTTCACTGCACCCCACAAAGATTCTGTTCACTGTACCCCACAAAGATTGTGTTCACTGCACCCCAAAAAGATTGTGTTCACTGCACCCCAAAAAGGATGTTGTTCACTGCACCCCAAAAAGGATGTTGTTCACTCCACCCCAAAAAGATTGTGTTCACTGCACCCCACAAAGATTGTGTTCACTGCACCCCAAAAAGATTGTGTTCACTGCACCCCAAAAATGATTTTGTTCACTGCACCCCAAAAAGGATTTTGTTCACTGCACCCCAAAAAGGATGTTGTTCACTCCACCCCAAAAAGATTGTGTTCACTGCACCCCAAAAAGATTGTGTTCACTGCACCCCACAAAGGATTTTGTTCACTGCACCCCAAAAAGATTGTGTTCACTGCACCCCAAAAAGGATGTTGTTCACTGCACCCCAAAAAGGATTTTGTTCACTGCACCCCAAAAAGATTGTGTTCACTGCACCCCACAAAGGATTTTGTTCACTGCACCCCACAAAGATTGTGTTCACTGCACACCAAAAAGGATTGTGTTCACTGCACCCCAAAAAGATTTTGTTCACTGCACCCCAAAAAGATTGTGTTCACTGCAGCCCAAAAAGATTGTGTTCACTGCAGCCCAAAAAGATTGTGTTCACTGCAGCCCAAAAAGATTGTGTTCACTGCAGCTCACACACAGAAAAATGGATGTGGATCACTGACACCTGCCTATCTCCAATCCCACACCACACAGCAATATCGATTGTAGTTTGTAGAACACAGTTTCCCTAAAATTCAGCAGACTCTGTCCCTAACAGGATTGAGAAGAGATCGTAGATCAGGATTGAGTGCAGATTCACCCCACCCCCCACACAGCAATATCGATTGTAGTTTGTAGAAGACACTGACCCTATAATTCAGCAGACTCTATCCCTAAAATGGCTACAACTCGCCCTGCCTAAACACTCCGACCTGTCCCTCAATTCTATCCGGACACAAATGGTTTTTTCCTGCCTATCTTTCCCTAATCAGCAGCCAGCACGTTGATGTGTGCTCTGTCCCTGAATCTAAGCAGCATAATGACGCCGCTGCGGCTGCCTCGAACTTATAAAGACTTGGTCACATGCTTCAGACGGCCAATCACAGCTACTGAGACATTTGCAGGCATGGCTGGGATGGCTTAAGGCACACCAGTTAAACGATTGTTGATTGGCTGTTGAAAGCCCGCCATGAAAAGAGCGCCAAAGCATGCAAAACCCGGAAATAAAACGACCGAACACGGATTTTTACCCGAACATACAGTAAAGTGTCCGTGTCCGTGTTCGGGTACAAAAAATCCAATTATTCGGTACGAACACGAATAATACAGTCCGTGTTCGCTCAACACTACTCTCGTGCTCAGTGCCACAAAATTATGATATGTAAATAAATTATGTGATAACAAATCCTGTGAAACGGTGAAATTCTTCTGTGGTATAAGAATATAATAAATATATAAATAAATAAATAAATAAAGTGCTGCAGTGTCAAACCTGTGAAAAAGGTGAATACCTACTGTATAGGTACAAAGTATGATAAATAAATATAGTGCTACAGTATTATAGGTAAAAAATATATATATAAATAAATACACATATATATAAATATCTCCAGATCAAATATGTCCAAAGTCCCAATATTATGTGCTGAGATGAGCTGTCAGCCACATTACTCTTTGAAGGTGCTGTAGTGCCAAACCAATCCAAAGAATAAATCTAAGTATTAACAGTATGTGATCCTTTTTAGGTGTTTGTGATATCCCAAGTATATGAGAAGCCAAAAGAATAGGTGAGACGGTGGTACTGTGCTTATCTCTTACTTGGCTGTGCTCTGTGCGGTGATGCAGTGCCCCTGTAAGAATTGCACTCATAGCAATGCTTTACCCTGTAAAGGGGTAGCAAGCTCTGCACAGCTAATACTGTAGCACTATATTTATTTATCATACTTTGTACCTATACAGTAGCTATTCACCTTTTTACAGGTTTGACACTGCAGCACTTTATTTATTTATTTATTTATTTATTTATTTATTCATTATATTCTTATACCACAGAAGTATTTCACCTTTTCACAGGATTTATTATCACATAATTTATTTACAAATCATAATTTTGTGGCACTGCTTTACAGCTATATCATATTGTATGCCGTGTATGTATAAGTGTGTTGTTATATGTTTACCATATGTCACACCAATAACACTATAACAGATACATCATCACATACCAGTGTTAAATATACCAACATATATTAGAAGTAGCGCCCATACCCTTTACTATCAATATTTCAATTTTATACTTCTCACTTGGGTGAGAAGTATTCTAGGAGGCTGCAAACTTCAGGATTATATCTTTCTTTTAGCATTTTTCCTAATTGCGCGGGATTACCATATCATCATCTAGTTTAAGCACTTCCCGACCGCGCTACAGCCAAAACACAGCTATAGCGCAGATGTCCGGTTCTTTGAGGGGGTCCATGGATGTCATCCCAGAACCCTGCCCTCTGGGGCATACATCAGGCACGCTCTGCGACCGCTGTGTCCTTTGGACACAGCTCATCCCAGATCAGAGTAAAGGACCATGGGATCTGTTATGTCCAATCACAGCTGATTACACATAAACAGATTTACCGGTAATCAGCTCTCCTTTGCTCACGCACTGTGTCTGTGTTAGAAAAGGAGACCTGATAACCAGCAAGGCTGTAAGTACATTGTTTACACTGAGAATCAAGGTCAGTGCCATGATTATCTATGCAGCCCCATCAGCGCCCCTCAGTGCAGCCTCTTCAGCGCCCCTCAGTGCAGCCTCATCAGCGTCCCTCAGTACAGCCTCATCAGCGCCCCTCGGTGCAGCCTCATCAGTGCCCATCAGTACAGCCCCATCAGTGCCCATCAGTACAGCATATCAGTGCAGCCTCATCAGCACACGTCAGAGAAGAAGAAAAATTATTTATGACATGGTATATGGATGGTATATGGATATACAAGATGATATATAAGAGAGGTATATGGATGAATAGGATGGTATATAAGAGATGTATATGGATGTACAGGAAGGTATAGAGAGTGTGTGTGTATATATCTATACACACACACACTATCCTGCCAAAAGCATTGGGACGCCTGCCTTTACACGCACATGAACTTTAATGGTATCCCAGTCTTAGTCCGTAGGGTTTAATATTGAGTTGGCCCCCCTTTGCAGCTATAACAGCTGCAACATTTCTGGGAAAGCTGTCCACACAAGCTGACCAGACAGCCCCACGTATCCACAGGCAGCCTCTGTTGGCGCCCACTGCTGACCAAATGGGAAGTACTGTGTGTACCCCCTATTGATGGTCCTGACAACAGGTGATCTGTAGTATTTGCAGACTGGGCCCGAGGGTGGCCTGGAGTATTGGTAGAATGGAGGATGACCTGTGATATTGTCCATATATACTGGAAAATGAACTGAAGTGTAAATGGACGAAATTGAGGGGTGGTCTGGAGTATCAGCAGATAACTGGGGTTGACTTGTAGCAAAGACATTGTTAATAGATAAGACTTTACCTCCGACCAGTGCAGCTGATTAGTATTGATCCTCAGAGCTTCCAGTGGTGCCTTGGCCTTGGATCTGTTCATGGTGACCAGTCTTTTCTGAGCCCCGGATTCTGCCTTTTGGGCACTCCGCTTCTCCTTCCTGTGATCATTCCTATTCTTGCACCTTCACTGGCTGTGCCCTTTTATCCTGGCCTTCCACAAACAACTATCCTTACCAGAAACAAGATGTAAGACAAAGAAATAACTCTGTTATAAAACATAAAAGTAGGCCAATCATATCCATTTTTCAAGTTAAAGAAAATAGAACCACTTCACATCAGGTGCCTCCATTTGTGTTCCCCATAAATTGGGAATCCCAATCAGAGTACCTTCACATATCAGTTGCCACCACATATTAGATGCCCCCATCAGAATATTACCTTAGATCAGTTACCCCAATCAAGGTACCCCTTTATTACAGGTGTCCCCTTAAGACTGTCCCCTTACATCCAGCGTCCCCATAACAGTGCTACCTTATATGAGGTGTCCCCATAACAGTGCCCTCTTACATCAGGTGTCTCCATAACAGTGCCTCTTTTCTTTTACATCAGGTGTCCCCATAACAGTGCCCCCTTACATCAGGTGTCCCCATAACAGTGCCCTCTTACATCAGGTGTCCCCCTAACAGTGCCCCTTTTCCTTTACATCAGGTGTCCCCATAACAGTGCCCTCTTACATCAGGTGTTCCCATAACAGTGCCATCTTACATCAGGTGTCCCCAAAACAGTGCCCCCTTACATCAGCGGTCCCCATAACAGTGCCCTCTTAAGTCAGGTGTCCCCATAACAGTGCCCTCTTACATCAGGTGTCCCCATAACAGTTCCCTCTTACATCAGGTGTCCCCATAACAGTGCCCCCTTACATGAGGTGTTCCCATAACAGTGCCCCCTTACATTAGGTGTTCCCATAACAGTGCCAACTTACATCTGGTGCCCCCTTACATCAGTTGTCCCCATACCAGTGCCCCCACACATCAGGTGTCCCCATACCAGTGCCCCCTTACATCAAGTGTACCTATAACAGTGCCCTCTTACATCAGATGTCCCCATCAAATTACCCCTAGAAATCCATACCCCAATCAGAAAATATCTTCATGTATCAATTGCCCCCTTCAATGTGCCCCCATATTTCAATACCCCATAGAGGTACCCCCGTAATACAGCCAACTTACATCTGGTGCCCCCTTACATCAGTTGTCCCCATACCAGTGCCCCCACACATCAGGTGTCCCCATACCAGTGCCCCCTTACATCAAGTGTACCTATAACAGTGCCCTCTTACATCAGATGTCCCCATCAAATTACCCCTAGAAATCCATACCCCAATCAGAAAATATCTTCATGTATCAATTGCCCCCTTCAATGTGCCCCCATATATCAATACCCCATAGAGGTACCCCCGTAATACAGCCTCCCCATAGACTAGCTGCCTCATTACATAAGGTGTTCCCATCTTATGTACACCCGTAAAGCAGGGGCCTCATCAGAATACCTTCATACATTGTTTATCCCAAACAGAGCATCCCCATAGATCAGTTACCCCCATCACTGTGCCCCCTTACATCAGGTGTTCTTCTTCACAGTGCCCCCTTATATCAGGAACCCCAATCAGAGTACCCCCATAGATCAGTTGCCCCATCAAAATACTCCCATAGATCAGTTTCCCTCATCAGAGTGCCTTCACAAATCACTTGCTCCATCACAGTGCTCCCATAGATCAGTTATCCCATCAGAATGTCCCCTTAGATTAGTTGCAGCCTTAGATTATCCATCAGAGTACATACACTATATTGTCAAAAGTATTGGGACACCTGCCTTAACACGCACATGAAATTTAATGGCATCCCAGTCTTAGTCCATAGGGTTCAATATCGAGTTGGCCCACCCTTTGCAGCTATTACAGCTTCAACTCTTCTGGGAAGGCTGTCCACAGGGTTTAGGAGTGTGTCTATGGGAATGTTTGACCATTCTTCCACAAGAGCATTTGTGAGGTCAGGCACTGATGTTGAATGAAAAGGCCTGGCTCCCAGTTTCCGCTTCAATTCATCCAAAAGGTGTTCTATCGGGTTGAGGTCAGGACTCTGCAGACCAGTCAAATTCCTCCACCCCAAACTCGGTCATCCAAAGACTGGGATGAAATTAAAATTCATATGTGTGTAAAGTCATGTGTCCCAAAACGTTTGACAATATAGTATATATAGATTAGTTGCCCTCATCACAGTGCCCCAATAAGATAAGTTGTACTGACAAATCAGTTGCCCCATCACAGTACCCCCATCAATTTGTTGCCCCATCAGAGTACATATATACATTAGTTGCCCCATCACAGTCTCCCCATAGATTACTTGCCCCAATCACATTGCCCCCATAGAGTAGTTGCCCTCATCACAATGTCCCCATAGATCAGTTGCCCTATCAAAGTTTCCCCCATAGATTAGTTGCCCCCCATCACAGTGTCCCCATTGATTAGTTGCTTCATCATAGTGTCCCTGTAGATCAGTTGCCGCCCATCAGAGTACCCCCATAGATGAGTTGCCCCCCCATCACTGTGTCCCGATGAATTAGTTTCCCCCATCCAAGTACCCCCATAGATCAGTTGCCCCATCACAGTGCTTAGTGTAACTGTAGGAGAAATCCCTATAGCCTGACAGGAAGGAGGTAGGAACTAGCAGGAGAAACGTGCACACAGCATGCATGTGAAGTCATTGGTTGCTAGGGATGCCGGCATGCCGGCTCACAGGACCAGGACCTGTGGTGGTCCACCATGTTAGTGAAGGCTTTATGAACCTATGAGCCTGTGCAGGAGGTGGAGCAAGGGAGTCGAAAATCACAATTTACATATGTGTGCAGGAGTAACGTATTACTTCGCATTTCTGTGTAAGCACGGTGGGACGGGGGAGCTTTATTCATTTTTTTATTATTTATTTTATTTTTAAAAATATATATATTTTTTACACTTTTTTATTTATTTATTTGTTTTTTGTAATAACTTCATTGCTATCACAAGGGATGAACAACATCTCCTGTGACAGCATGGGCTGTGACAGGTCCTCTTTATGGAGAGATTTGGGATCTATCCTCTGGCCCCCAATGCAGCCAATCAGACTGAGATCGGTCCGATCAGCTGCTTCTCCGGCCATTGGTAGACAGGTAAACAAAGGGGGCGGAACCAGGAAGTGATGAATACTTGTGGCTCCCGGTTTCCAGGGTTACAGAGAGAGGGGAATGACGTCAGTTTCTCTCTCTCTGTACAGGACAGCCATCGCCGCCGACCGCATCGCTCCTAGCCTCTGCGATGGGACTGGAGAGACGGGGGCGGGGGAGAGGAGTGGGACCCCCTTCCACCACCCCTATAAGTGATCGAGGTTCAAGTAGCTAATTGGCCCCTCAGATCACTTCTACCTTGTAGAGAATTTGCTGGCTGAAAACAATGATACAGAGATGATACCTGTAGGTGCACCCACCATCCCAGTATAAACCCGAGGACGTACGGGTACGTACATTTGGGGGAAGTGGTTAAAGGTAAAGAAGAGATTTGGGGTCTTTTTGACCCTAGAGCTCCCCAAAAAGAGGACCTGTCATCCTTATTTATCCTTGTATTCTATTACAAGCGATATCTACATTCCTTGTAATAGGAATAAAAGTGACAAAAATGAAAGGGACAGTGTAAAATAAAGAATAAAATAGATAAGGGAAAAAAATCCTTTAGTGCCTGGATCCCTCAGTACTCACGCGCAGAAGAGAATTCAAACCACACATGTGAGGTATCGCTGAGAACAATACATCGAGAACAATAAAAAAAAGTGACCCGGAACATGCCATGCACTACTTTGCCATGTTTGTCGCACATAGGGCAGCCACTTTGAAATCAGTAGACTGCTATATGCTTGTTGGGTAAAAAAAAAAAAAATGGGTGTTTCCCATACAGGTGTATGTCAGAGGTGTGACTGGGGCCTTCATCATTTCACAAACTATGGAATGCTTTGAAGTCAGAAATGAGCAGTTAGCACACGTGAAAAAATGAAAATACATAAACAGCGAAGGGGTTAAAATGACCCTTAAAATGACTATCTGAGCACTCACCCCTCCCCCTCTCTGAAAGTAGCAGATGCTCGTGTCTACAGACACTACACCCCCACTGAGCCCCATGTGTAAGTCCCCTCTTTCAGACTCCTCATCATCCCCCACATACAAGTTAAAAGTTGAAATAGAACTAAAGACAATTTTTTTCCCATTTAGAATAGTGTAAGGGAGGGATAAAACCTCTGTCAGGGTTACTTTGCCATCTGTGTCCCCATTGGGGAGATTTCCCTTCACTTCCTGTCCCATAGCCAAAAACATAAGTTAGAGAAATCCCCCAAAATGACATAATCCCAGGGTGTCACCAGAACTAGTGTCCCCATTGGAAGATTTCCCAGCTAATTCTGCTTCTAGTGACAACCCAAATATATTAGAATTTTCTTTCACTTTGGGTGACAAGGGTAAACATGAAACACAAATAGGGTGAATATCCCTAAAGGGGGCACACACAGCGATAAAAACCTAACAGGTGTTCTAATCCCTCTCCACTCCATGCAAAACTAAAAATAAAAACGTTTTCCTTTATTTATATTTTAACATATGGGCAAGAAATGAGAAAAAAAAAAAAAAAAGATTTGGCAGTGAAAGGGTTAATAAACGAAAAAGGGGGAAGGCATTGGTTTTACAGTTAAAGGTTTAAAAATAAATGAAATATATTGTTTGGTAGTGAAAGGGTTAAAAGCTGAAAGGGGAAAAAATGGATTGGCATGTAAAGGGTTAAAATGGAAAATAATTGGTTTGTAAGAATGATCAAATAAAAGAGAAGCGGGAAAGAAATGAGAATATTTGATTTTGATTTTGATTTTGATTCTAGGGAGGATTTATAAGGCTCTATTCACTGTGTTATAGGAATACAGACCTTTATTTCAGCCATGGGACTGTAAGGGTTAAATCTCAATCAAAATAACTGTCACTTCCAGAAAAACATGTTATTACAGGAGCCGTATCCCTATTAGATCTGTATACTGAGCCTACAGGCTGAATTCACACAGCTCACAAACAAGGACGAGGCTCCTTTAAGAAAAATCGGCAGTTATTTTTTTGCTGAGTCATCAAAAAAAAAAAAAAAAAAAAAGGTCACATGACCAGACCTCAGAGCTCAGCCTATATAAGGAGCTGCTGCAGGAGAGAATGTTCTGTAGACAAGTGTTTGCTGACCAGTGAAGACCTGTATATATCTCTGCTGATTCAGCTGAGATATTTCTTGCGATTTCATTGGATTTGATTTCATTTGAATTCAATTTCATTGTGATTTCATTGTTGTACGTTTAAAGCGTGTTTCATTATTCTTAATAATGAACCAATTTAAATGTAAACAGATTGTTTCTCTGAAAAACACCAAAGAGAAACCCACCATAGGAAGAGCAGCTATGGAAGGAGCTATCAGTGACCAGCCTGCAGATACTCCAACCAAGAAGCCCTCCAAAATGAAGAAGGCTCGGGCTTTTGTGCGCGGCTGCTTCAGAGCCGTTATTAGATCTATTGGTTCCGGCCGTAAAGCCGATGGACCTCACCGAAATACAGACACTGGAATTGGTAAGTATTGTGGATATTGATAGATACAAGATAACTGACACCCTTTTATTGGATCCTTCTTTCCTATTGATGACAGGTCACCCCCCTCCCCCCATATGTACACCTGTATAGGGATTGCCATGGATATTGATGACAGGTCACCCCCCTCCCCCATATGTACACCTGTATAGGGATTGCCATGGATATTGATGACAGGTCACCCCCCTCCCCCATATGTACACCTGTATAGGGATTGCCATGGATATTGATGACAGGTCACCCCCCTCCCCCATATGTACACTTGTATAGGGATTGCCATGAACATTGCTGGCTTTTGTCTTGTAAACAGCAATCTGCAGATTTATTAATCAAGAGAAACAAACTGTAAATCTTGGAGCTTTCACTCCCCCCCCTCAACTCTCTCTCTACACCTGTTAGCTGCCAACTGATTTTTTTTTTTTAAACTGTCAGTGTGAAGGAGACCTGCATGGTACCAGGGATCTGCTAATCTCAGGTGCAATGCTTTACAGGCTCCTGAAACAAAAAAAAAAGTAAATGTACATTTTTTTAACTGCTAAAAATTGCCATTTATTATTCTTAGCTAAAAGGTGAAGGAATCCTTTATGGTCGGCTCAGATTGAGCCCCGGTTCACACTTATGCGAGTGCGGGGTTCGCATGTAATGTCGGAGCGCACTGCTCCTTCATTACATGCAATCGGCTGTGCGGTGCGAGTTTAGCCATACACTTTGTATGGCTAAATTCGCACCGCACCCGCAGCAAACACGCACAGGACCCTTTTTTGCAGCCGCATCAGGATCGGATCGCACAGCGGTTCACACTTGTGCGATCCGATCCTGTGCGAACTGCAAGATCGCACTGCGATATGCGATCAAACTGGGGGTGTCGTTAAGATTACATTGACACCCCCAGCGTATCGCATATGGCAGTATGAACTGCCGGGGGTGCGTGTGCGATGCGGGAACAGGCTGCGAATTCGCAGCCTTCCCGCATCGCATAAGTGTGAACCGGACCTAAGTGTTAGCTCTCTATTTATTTTCAATGTACACAAAATCAGACACAATGGAAGAGTTTTATTTTTATTTTTTAAATAATTATCATTTTTATTTTAAAAAATTGTGATGAGTTTTATACAGTATCTCACAAAAGTAAGTACACCACTCACATTTTTGTAAAACCTGATATTCTATCTTTTCATGTGATGAAAACAATCTGAAGAAATGACACCTTGCTACAATGTAAAGTAGTGAGTGTACAGCTTGTATAACAGTGTAAATTTGCTGTCCCCTTATAATAACTCACAGCCATTAATGTCTAAACCGCTGGCAACAAAAGTGAGTACACCCCCTAGGTGAAAATGTCTAAATTGGGCCCAATTAGCCATTTTCCCTCCCTGGTGTCATGTGACTCGTTACTGATACTCAGTTAAAACCCTCTTCATATCCCCCCACAGCACTGCCCCTTCACCCCCTCGCCCCCACAGCACTGCCCCCTTCACATCCCCCCCCAAAGGAAAACCCTCTTCATATCCCCACACAGCACTGCCCCTTCACATTTGCCCGACAGCACTGCCCTCTTCACATCCCCCCGCCCCCTTTACATTCCCCCTACAGCAGCCAATCATCTCCTGGTTAATGTGAAAAGTTAATTCAGGCAGCTGGCTCTCTCCAGGCAGTGCTGGTCCCGCCCCGGTTCAGAATTGTCCCTCCTCCCACTGTCCCCCTCTGCTCTGTAACGAAAGCGGTGGAGGGTGGGAAACAAAAGCATTAGCTAAATGACGCGGTCACAGCGCTCCAGATAGAACAGTAGCTTGGGCCGGACGCGCACCGTGGGCCGCCATTTAGTGATGCCCGTTCATATAAGGAGGTCCATTCGCTAAAATTTTCTTTGGGCCGAGGTCCGAATCTCAAGTCTGTGCTATGACTCAGAAAGATGGGCAAAACAAAATGTGTCCATCAGCGTTGCTCTTAACATAAAATATTCCCATTAGAGTGCCCCTTAACATAAAATGTGCCCATCAGCGTGACGCTTAACATAGAATATGCCCATCAGCGTGACCCTTAACATAAAATAAGGGGCACGCTAATGGGCGCATTTTATGTTAGGGGGCACTCTGATGGGCACATTATATGTTAAGGGGCACACTGCTGATGGGCAAAACAAAACGTGTCCATCAGCGTTGCTATTAACATAAGATATGCCCAGTAGAGTGCCCCTTAACATAAAATATGCCCATCAGCGTTCCCCTTATTTTATGTTAAGGGTCACGGTGATGGGCACATTTTATGTTAGGGGGCACTCTGATGGGCACATTTTATGTTAAGGTTCACGCTGATGGGTACATTTTATGTTAAGGGGCACTCTGATGGGCACTTTTTATGTTAAGGAGAATGCTGCTGATGGGCAAAACAAAACGTGTCCATCAGCGTTACTCTTAACATAAAATATGCCCATTAGCGTGCCCCTTAACATAAAATATGCCCATTAGAGTGCCCCTAACATAAAATATGCCCATTAGAGTGACCTTTAACGTAAAATGTGCCCATTAGCATGATCCTTAACATAAAATATGCCCATCAGAGTGACCCTTAGCGTAAAATATGCCCATCAGCGTGACCCTTAGCATAAAATATGCGCATCAGCATGACCCTTAGCATTAATTATGCCCATCAGCGTGACTCTTAGCATAAAATTTGCCTGTGACATACTGAAGCAGAGCATGATCCCCCTCCCTTCTGGGACTGGGCCGCAGGGCAGTATTCCAACATGATATTGACCTCAAACACACCTCCAAGATGACCACTGCCTTTCTAAAGAAGCTGAGGGTAAAGGTGATGGACTGGCTAAGCATGTCTCCAGACCTAAACCCTATTAAGCATCTGTGGGGCATTCTCCAGCGGAAAGTGGAGGAGCGCAAGGTCTCTAAAATCCACCAGCTCTGCGATGTTGTCATGGAGGAGTGGAAGGACTCCAGTGGCAACAAGAGGGTTAAGGTAGTACTGGAAAACAATGGTGGCCACACAAAATATTGACACTTTGGGCCCAATTGGGCATGTTCACTTAGAGGTATACTCACTTTTGTTGCCAGCAGTTTAGACATTAGAGGCTGTGTGTTGAGTTATTTTCAGGGGACCGCAAATTTACACTGTTAAACAAGCTGTTCACTCACTACTTTATATTGTAGCAAAGTGTAATTTCTTCAGTGTTGTCACATGAAAAGATATAATAAAATATTTACGAAAATGTGAGGGGTGTACTCACTTTTGTGAGATACTGTATGTCTGTGGGACTCACATGTTCATGCTGCATGTTCTGTTTTGTTTAACCACCCCTTTAAGTCCCTCCCACCATTAACATAATTGGCCACACCCACTGTTCACCATGGCATGCTACGTGAACCGCATTATTCTTCTACTTGGTGTGCCCAAAGGTGCCCCAGGTCCCTTACAATCCTAGCAACACCCCTGCACAATGAACACCATGCTTAAACTCTTCACTGTGCCACACTAACGACACCACTTTTTTTTTTTTTTTTTAATTAAGCAGCCGGCCCAACCTATGATTTTGCACACAGGCCCACTGATTTCATAAACCGCCCCTCATATGACAGAATCAGTCCTGTGATTGGCTGGTCCCCCCCTGCCTTTCCCCTACCAGGGTAAGACTCTGTCAAAGGGGGGGGGGGGGGTTAAGCATAACAAACATATAGCAATTGAAGGTACAGTATGAAAATCTATAAAACAATGATAAGAATATAGGAAAACCATACATTAATATTCCTACTACATTAGTCACTTGTTTTCTCTCCCGGCCAATGCAAACATATCAGCTGATGTCAGGCTGGTGTATGACCCCCTTAGCGAGTGACCCGTCTCCTGTCTGATCTCAGAGCTGATAAATGATAAGCTTTCTGGGCAAAACTGACAGTTAACAAAGCCTCTGCTTAGCTGGTCTTATGATTCACAAACCCCTGCCACAATGCAAAGTCAAGCAAGTGACACCAATACCTCCTGTTGCAACTTCTTTTGTTACCCACCGACTCATTTAAACATGAAAGTGCATTATCACACCACTAAAAATACTTGTTACCAGCTTCCCGAGTCACTGAAATTTAGTAAGTTGGCATAACTGCCAGGCAACCAGCATTTTTATACGAAGGCCAACAATAGTCATTCCTGTGTCCCTGTCATTTTGGGTTTATTTATTGTTCCTGGCACTGAATTTTTCTCTGTATAATTTGATGTTGTAGGAAGAAAATATATATGAAATGTAGACGACGGTGCTAAATCTGATTTTTCTTTTCTATTGCAGATGAAGGCGGAAATTTATTGCAGACAGAGCCCATGCAACAGGCCTGCCCCAGTGAGCAACACCGTGACATCCACATTGACGGCCAAGCAAAATGTGATGTACACATTGAGACGCCAGAAGAATGTGACGTTCCTGTTGAGACTTCAGCAGAATGTGGCATTCCCACTGAGACTCAGGCAGAATGTGACATACCTGTTGTGACTTCAACAGAATGTGACGTTCCCGAGACTCCAGAAGAAAGAGACGTTCATGTTGAAACTTCATCACAATATGACATTGACATTGAGACAGCTCCAGAATGGGACATTCACAATGGTACTCCTCCAGAATGTGATGTTGAGAATGAGACTTCTCAAGAATGTGACGTTCAGATTGAGACTTCTCCAGAATTTCACCATCACAATGAGTCTCCTCCAGAATGTGATGTTCCCACTGAGACTTGGGCAGAATTTGATATTCCCGCTGAGACTCCGGCAAAATGTGATGTTCCTGCATACACTTCGGAAGAAAGTGATGTTCCCGCTGACACTCCGGAAGAATGGGATGATCACATTGAGACTCCAAAACAATGTGACATTTACACTGAGACATCTCCAGAATGTGACGTTCACAATGAGTCTCCTCCAGAATGTGACCTTCCCGCTGAGACTTTGGCAGAATGTGACCTTCCCGCTGAGACCCCGGCAGAATGTGATGTTCCCGCATACACTGCGGAAGAATGTGATGTTCCCGCTGACACTCGGGAAGAATGTGATGTTCACGAAAATAATCCACCAGAATGTCATGTTCACATTGAAACTTCACCAGAATGTGACATTCACTTTGAAACACCACCAGAATGTGATGTTCACGTTGAGGCTGTAGCACAATGTGACGTTCATGTTGAGAAACCTCCAAAATACCAGGGGAGCCATGGGATCACCTCCCCTAGTGAAGATGGGGGCAAGCTTAAAGAAAAGGATACGCAGATACTGGTGGTAGGGGATTCAGTTATTAAAGGGACGGAGAGGGCAATCTGCCAGAAAGACCGTGATCAACGAACAGTATGTTATTTCCCAGGTGCACGGGTTCGGGACATTGCAGAACAGATGGACAAATTGTTGGATGGGGCTGGGGAGGACCCAGCTGTCATGGTACATATTGGCACCAACGACAACATTAGAAGATGGAGCGTCCTACAAAATGATTTTAGGGCTTTAGGGGCTATATTGAAGAGAAGGACCACCAAGGCAGTATTTTCAGAAATACTGCCTGTACCTCGAGCCACAACAAGGAGGCAGCAGGAGCTCAAGGAGCTTAACAGGTGGCTGAAGAACTGGTGCAAGAAGGAGGGTTTTGGCTTCATGGAGAACTGGACTGACTTTTCAATTAATTATTACCTGCTCTACAGCAGGGACGGATTTCACTTAAATGAACAGGGTGCAGCTCTGTTAGGAAAGAAAATGGCCAAAAAGTTGGAAAAAATGTTGAATTCACCAAAATGTGTTATTCACGTTGATACTTTTCCAGAATATAACAGTCCCGTGGAGGCTCTGGCAGAATGTGACATTCCTGCTGACACTCCAGCAGATTGTGACATTCCCACTAGGACTGCAGCAGTATGTGAGGATCTCGTTGAGACTCCAGCAGAATGTGACATTCCCATTGAGACCTCAACAGTATGTGACATTACCGCTGAGACTCCGGTAGAATGCGACATTCCCGCTGAGACTCCAGAAGAATGCGACATTCCTAATCAGACACCGTCAGAATGTGAAGTTCCCATTGAGACTTCGGAAGAATGTGAAGTTCCCACTAAGACTCCATCAGATTGTGACATTCCCACTGTGAATCCGGTAGATTGTGACGTTCCCACTGAGACTACGACAAATTGTGATGTTCCTGTTGAGACGCAGACAGAATGTGAAGTTCCCGTTGAGACTCCAAAAGAATGCAACTTTCTCAATGAGACTCTACCACAATCCGATGTTCACATTGTGACGCCACCTGCATGCGACATTCACATTGCGACTCCACCAGAATGTGATGTTCATGTTGAGACTTCACCAAAATGCCAGGGGAACATCTCATCAAGTGAAGTTGGGGCCACAGTTACAATAAAGAATAGGCAGATACTTGTGGTAGGGGACTCAATCATTAGAAGGATAGAAAGGGCAATCTGTCACAAAGACCGCTATCGCCGAACAGTATGTTGTTTACCGGGCGCTAGGGTTCGGGACATTGTAGATTGCATGGACAGATTGTTGGATGGGGCTGGGGAGGACCCAGCTGTCATGGTACATATTGGTACTAACGACAATGTTAGAGGAAGATGGAACGCCCTACAAAATGATTTCAGAGACTTAGGGACTATATTGAAAAAAAGGACCTCCAAGGCAGTATTTTCAGAAATGCTGCCTGTACCTGGAGCCACACCAGAGAGGCAGCAAGAGCTTGGGGCACTTAACAAGTGGCTGAGGAACTGGTGCAGGAAAGAAGGATTTGGGTTTCTGGAAAACTGGGCTGACTTTTCATACCGTTACTGGCTCTATACCAGGGATGGACTGCACTTAAATGAGGAAGGTGCTGCTCTATTGGGAGAGAAGATGACCAAAAAGCTGGAAGAACTTCAAGTTGAGACTCCACCAAAATACCAGAGGAACCATGGGAACAACTCCTCCAGTAAAGATGGGGGCAAGGATACAGGAAAGAATAGGCAGATTTTGGTGGTAGGGGATTCAATTATTAGAGGAACTGAGAGGGCAATCTGTCACAATGACCGTTCTCGCCGAACAGTATGTTGTTTACCAGGCTCTCGAGTTCGGGACATTGTAGACTGCATGGACAGATTGTTGGATGGGGCTGGGGAGGACCCAGCTGTCATGGTACATATTGGTACTAATGACAAAGTTAGAGGAAGATGGAACGCCCTAACAAGTAATTTCAGAGACTTAGGAGCTATATTGAAGAAAAGGATCTCCAAGGCAGTATTTTCAGAAATACTGCCTGTACCTCGAACCACACCAGAGAGGCAGCAGGAGCTTCGGGAGCTTAATAAGTGGCTGAGGAACTGGTGCAGGGAGGAGGGGTTTGGCTTCATGGAGAACTGGGCTGACTTTTCAGTCAATTACCATCTCTATGGCATCGATGGAATGCACTTAAATGTGAGGGGTGCAGCTTTTTTGGGAGTGAAGATGGCCAAAACGTTGGAAGAAATTTTAAACTAGGTGTCAGGGCCTGAACTTGAACCTGGGACCTTTGTTGTATCTGGAAAATGACTATTCTCGCTGAGCTTGTTTACCAACTACAGCTCTGTTTGATCATTACCTTCTATATATCCTATATATGCTACTGGACCCTGGCTTGCTCACCTCCTGGTGGGGCAATCCTGAGGACAGCGACCTGGTACTAAAATGCAGCAAACTCCATCTCCACCATCAGGAGCTCTGGTGAACACCAGTTAGTACTTAGACTTCGTACCTCAGGTGAACCCATGTCATCTGCCAGGGTGACCTGCTTCTATACCTATCCTGCTGTATGGTGGGAGTCCAACTACTGCTATAGCTACTGGTCTCAGAGCCTGACCTGTGATTGTGTCAGAATAATCTGGCTCAAAAAATGGAGACCGCTATTGCAAATGTATGTGTGTGTGTGTGTGTGTGTGTGTGTGTGTGGTAAGTTTAGTGGTGTGCTGTGTGATTAGTTTAGTGGTGTGTTGTGTGATTAGTTTAGTGGTGTGCTGTGTAATTAGTTTAGTGGTGTGCTGTGTGTTTTGTGGTGTGTTGTGTGGTATAATTTATTATTGCAAATGTGTGTTGGACCAGCTATGAGGGGAGGTTGGAAGCCCTTGGCTTTCAGGTGTGTGTTGGACCGGCTATGAGGGGAGGTTGGAGGCCGGTACTTTTTTTTTCAGGTGTGTGTTGGACCAGCTATAAGGGGAGGTTGGAGGCTGGTATTTTTTCAGGTGTGTGTTGGACCAGCTATAAGGGGAGATTGGAGGCTGGTATTTTTTCAGGTGTGTGTTGGACCGGCTATGAGGGGAGGTTGGAGGCTGGTATTTTTTCAGGTGTGTGTTGGACCAGCTATAAGGGGAGGTTGGAGGCTGGTATTTTTCTCAGACAGGTTTGGTACAGCCTGTAATGGAAGGTAATTTTACATATGATTGCAAATATATGTAACCAAAACCTCTGTTTTAAATTTAATGATTGAACTAGTTTAGACTCGGAATGTTTTTTGTTACTCTGTATGTCACAATTTGGAAATGACAATAGAGTAGAGTTAGGGACCGCACTTTTCAGAGGGGCCTTGACGTGGCAGTGCGGCTTGACATATATTTGCAAATGTATCCAACATAAATCCAATACAAATTGCTGAAACATTTTAGAGTTTTTCTTATTTTGCTGGCTGGCTGCCCATGCGCACCTTACTTTAACCACTTCAGCCCTGGAAGGTTTTAGCCCCCTTAAAGACCAGGCCATATTTTGCGATTCAGCACTGCGTTACTTTGATGAAAAATTGCGCGGTTGTGCGGCGCTGTACCCAAATACAAATTATGTCCTTTTTCCCCCACAAATAGAGCTTTCTTTTGGTGGTATTTGATCACCTCTACGGTTTTAAGATTTTGCGCTATAAACAAGAAAAAAGCAACAATTTTGAAAACAAACAACATATTACTTTCTGCTATAAAACATTCCCAATAAAAAAAAATAAAAAAATGTAATTATTTTTATCAGTTTAGGCCAATTTGTATTCTGCTAAATATTTTTGGTAAAAAACAAATCCCAAAAAGTCTATTTTAATTGGTTTGTTAGTTATAGTGTTTACAAACTACTGGATAGATTTTTGGAATTTTTATTTATTTTTTTGTTTTTCTTAGTAATGGCGGCAATCAGCGTTTTTTAGTGGGACTGCGACATTGCAGCGGACAGATCGGGCCCCTTACTGACATTTTTGACACTTTTTGGGGACCAGTGACATTAATACAGTAATCAGTGCTAAATAATATA
This sequence comes from Pelophylax lessonae, assembly GCF_965119305.1. Taxonomy (NCBI): domain Eukaryota; kingdom Metazoa; phylum Chordata; class Amphibia; order Anura; family Ranidae; genus Pelophylax; species Pelophylax lessonae. The sequence goes on from NC_138768.1 coordinate 758,958,907, forward strand.
CACTGTTACTGTATAAATGAGACTGGCAAAGAAGGGGTTAACACCGGGGGTGATCAAAGGGGTTAATGTATGCCTAAATGTGATTACTAACTGTGTGGGGGAAGGTTCTGTGACAGGCATAGCTGAAACTCCTGATCTCTCCCTGCCTGTCTAACAGAAGACTCGCCTGCTTTGTTTACATAAGCAGGCTGCTCTTCTGTCAGTTTCTCTGACAAATGCGAGAGACCGGCAGTAATCGTCACCACTCTTCCCATGGCCCGCCTCCCGCTGTGTCCAAACACAGCGGGAGCGCGGCTCCAGCGGCGCGCATGCGCCACTGAGACCTCGTGCACAAAATCACATAGGTCTAGGCGATTTTGCGCAGCCGAGCCGCCCTGCCACAGTAACAATGTGGTGGGCAGTCGGCAAGAGGTTAAGCATCATATTTTAGTGTTGTGGTAATGTGCATTACCGCAATGTAGGTGGACACACATTCCATGCATTAGCATGTTGGAGTGCCATCCATTGTCTATGGCAGTGGTTCTTAACCTTGTTGGAGGTACTGAACCCCACCAGTTTCATATGCGCATTCACCGAACCCTTCTTAATTGAAAAAATAAAATATGATTTTTTCAAATTCAAAACATAGGTATATATTTAGATATATATTTATACATAGGTGCACAAAATGAACAAAACCATTAAAAAACAAAAAAAAAAAAAAGGCTCCATAGCTCAGGGGTTAGAGCACTGGTCTTGTAAACCAGGGGTCGCGAGTTCAAATCTCGCTGGGGCCTCCCTGCAAGTGTTGGCGACTGTATCTCAAAAAACAAAACCATTAAGAACAAAGAACAAAACCATTAAAACATGGGGTGTCAGGAGGGCACACACTGGGGTGGGGGGGTTGGTCGGGCATACCATGGGGTGTCAGGAGGGAACACACTGGGGGGGGCTGGGAGGACATACCGTGGGGTGTCAGGAGGGAACACACTGGGGGGAGGTGTTGGGAGGGCATTCCATGGGGTATCAGGAGGACATGCACTGGGGGGGGGGGGGGTTTTGGGAGGGCATACCATGGGGTATCAGGAGGGCACACACTGGGGGGGTTGGGAGGACATAGCATGGGGTGTCAAGAGGGAACACACTTTGGGGAGGTGTTTGGTGGGCATACCATGGGGTGTTAGGAGGGCACACATTGGGGGGAGGTGTTGGGAGAGCATTCCATGGGGTATCAGGAGGGCACACACCAGGGGGTATTCACAATGCTTTATTGAGCTAAATGAAAAGGACATGCATTTCCATCTGTCAGCTAACAGCACCTCTATGCTAAGCTGCAGTAACTCAGCAGACGTAGCATAGAGGTGCTTGTAAACTAATCCACCATGTACAGATAGCTGAGCCTACCTCCAGGAACATTCACTCAGCTCCCTCTGCTCAGCTGCTCACACTTCCCTCTTCCAAGCGGGCGCGATCTCCGTGGTCAGGTACATCCCCATCCCGCCCACTCATGCAGCAAGCAGCCTGCAGGAGATAGGCTGGAAACCTGCTAGGGGAGGTACAGGGGGCGGAGTGTCAAGTGTCTATGTGTTATGGCTGTGAGTTGTCCCGACCGCAGCTCTGATTTCCCGGGGTGCGCTCGGCCTCACAATCAGTAATATTTTCTCGGGGGGAGCAATTGCCCCTTTGTCCCCCCCCCCCCCCACCGAACCCCTGGGGTTCGATCGAACCCAGGTTAAGAACCACTGGTCTATGGTAACCCAACACATTAACCCAACGCACCTCTGACACACATGCATTGCAGAGCAACGTGTTGCACTCGGAAATAATGGCGACTCTGATTTTTTGTCTCTTTAGGTGTGTGTGTTGGCAGTCTGTTCAATTGAACACAATGCTCCAGAATAAACAGCTGTGAATTCAGTCTTGTAGCTAGTAATAAATTGATCAGAGGGGGTGCAACTCCGGCAACAGAAAAACATTAAAGTGGAACTGCACTCTCTCAATCAACATTGACTGTTTTAACCACTTGCTGACCAACCACAGTACATGTGCTGCGGCTGGGCAGCACGTGCAGGCAAAATCAAGTACATATACACCATTCTGCCTGCTCCAGTTTAGGGGCATGCAGAGCGCCCCCCCTGCTGGTGGGAGATAAAGTGTTTTGAAACCTGGTGGATTATGGTTGGCGGTTGAGGAACCTTTCAAAAAAACACAACATGCAACTTTGTTTTCAACACGATCTTTCAATTCTATTTCTTTAGTAATGGTATTGATTAACATTTATTCAATTTTTAGTGATTGTTATTATCATCACTGTTATTATAAATTTTATTGGTTAACATTTTAACATTTATTGGATGTCTATTTTTTTGGGCAATTATATATGTTTTTAAGACATTTACCAAGGTGACTAGGGAAGACTATAGTTTGTATTTCCTAAATCAATTTCTCTTACATTAAAATAAAAAAATGAGGGCTACAAGTTTTAGCTGGAGATGGGCTTTCATCTTTTATCTCTCACTAACCATCCATTTAAAATTAAATGTTCATCTAAGACTACCCTGTCCACAGGGTGACAACAGTGCAAACGGAGAACGGGGAAAAACAAAAACTTTGTTACATAGTTTGGAAAGAGAAACAGGCCCATCTAGTTTAAGAAATATTGATAGTAAAGGGTATGGGCGCTACTTCTAATATGTGCCGGTTCACACTTGTGTGATGCGGGAACGCTGTGAATATGCAGCGTGATCCCGCATTGCATCCGCACATCTGGCAGTTCCCACTGCCATATGCGATACGCAGGGGGTGTCAATTAAATGTTAACGACACCCCCAGTTTGATCGCATATCGCAGTGCGATCTGACAGTTCGCACAGAATCGGATCGCACAGGTGTGAACCACTGCGCTCCGATTCTGATGCGGCTGAAAAAATTCCTCATGTGCGTATTTGGTGCGGATACAGTGCGAATTCAGCCATACAAAGTGTATGGCTGAACTCGCATCCGCACGAGATCGCATGTAATGAAGGAGCAGTGCTCCATGAATTGCATGCGATCTCGCAAGCCGCACAAATGTGAACTGGCACTAAATGTTGGTATATTTAACACTGGTATGTGATGATGTATCTGTTATAGTGTTATTGGTGTGACATATGGTAAATATATAACAACACACTTATACATACATGGCATACAATATGATATAGCTATAAAGTGCTCTCGTGCTCAGTGCCACAAAATTATGATATGTAAATAAATTATGTGATAACAAATCCTGTGAAAGGGTGAAATTCTTCTGTGGTATAAGAATATAATAAATATATAAATAAATAAATAAATAAAGTGCTGCAGTGTCAAACCTGTGAAAAAGGTGAATACCTACTGTATAGGTACAAAGTATGATAAATAAATATAGTGCTACAGTATTATAGGTAAAAAAATATATATAAATAAATACACATATATATAAATATCTCCAGATCAAATATGTCCAAAGTCCCAATATTATGTGCTGAGATGAGCTGTCAGCCACATTACTCTTTGAAGGTGCTGTAGTGCCAAACCAATCCAAAGAATAAATCTAAGTATTAACAGTATGTGATCCTTTTTAGGTGTTTGTGATATCCCAAGTATATGAGAAGCCAAAAGAATAGGTGAGACGGTGGTACTGTGCTTATCTCTTACTTGGCTGTGCTCTGTGCAGTGATGCAGTGCCCCTGTAAGAATTGCACTCATAGCAATGCTTTACCCTGTAAAGGGGTAGCAAGCTCTGCACAGCTAATACTGTAGCACTATATTTATTTATCATACTTTGTACCTATACAGTAGGTATTCACCTTTTTACAGGTTTGACACTGCAGCACTTTATTTATTTATTTATTCATTATATTCTTATACCACAGAAGGATTTCACCTTTTCACAGGATTTATTATCACATAATTTATTTACAAATCATAATTTTGTGGCACTGCTTTACAGCTATATCATATTGTATGCCGTGTATGTATAAGTGTGTTGTTATATGTTTACCATATGTCACACCAATAACACTATAACAGATACATCATCACATACCAGTGTTAAATATACCAACATATATTAGAAGTAGCGCCCATACCCTTTACTATCAATATTTCAATTTTATACTTCTCACTTGGGTGAGAAGTATTCTAGGAGGCTGCAAACTTCAGGATTATATCTTTCTTTTAGCATTTTTCCTAATTGCGCGGGATTACCATATCATCATCTAGTTTAAGCACTTCCCGACCGCTCTACAGCCAAAACACGGCTATAGCGCAGATGTCCGGTTCTTTGAGGGGGTCCATGGATGTCATCCCAGAACCCTGCCCTCTGGGGCATACATCAGGCACGCTCTGCGACCGCTGTGTCCTTTGGACACAGCTCATCCCAGATCAGAGTAAAGGACCATGGGATCTGTTATGTCCAATCACAGCTGATTACACATAAACAGATTTACCGGTAATCAGCTCTCCTTTGCTCACGCGCTGTGTCTGTGTTAGAAAAGGAGACCTGATAACCAGCAAGGCTGTAAGTACATTGTTTACACTGAGAATCAAGGTCAGTGCCATCATTATCTATGCAGCCCCATCAGCGCCCCTCAGTGCAGCCTCATCAGCGTCCCTCAGTACAGCCTCATCAGCGCCCCTCGGTGCAGCCTCATCAGTACCCATCAGTACAGCCTCATCAGTGCCCATCAATACAGCATATCAGTGCAGCCTCATCAGCACACGTCAGAGAAGAAGAAAAATTATTTATGACATGGTATATGGATGGTATATGGATATACAGGATGATATATAAGAGAGGTATATGGATGAATAGGATGGTATATAAGAGATGTACAGGCATACCCCGTTTTACGTACACTCACTTTACGTACACTCGCGAGTACGGACATGCCCCAAGAGTGTACGTAAAGTGCCTCGCAAGTACGGACGTTCCGACATTCCCGCGCCGCGCAGCCGCAGTATACCCTGGAGTTGCGAGAGGCCAGGTTCCTGCCCAGAATACGCCCACAGACAGCTCGCCACGCAGCCGCAGTATACCCTGGAGTTGCGAGATACGCCCACAGACAGCTTGGAGTTGACCCCCAGCCATCCGCGTGTTGCCTGCCAGCCATCCCACAGCCTGGAGTTGCGAGTGAAGAGGCCAAGTTCCTGCCCGGAGTAGCCAGGCCCCAGTTACCGCCAGCCAGGCCCCAGTTACCGCCAGCCAGGCCCCAGTTACCGCCAGCCAGGGCCCAGTTACCGCCAGCCAGGGCCCAGTTACCGCCAGCCAGGCCACAGTTACCGCCAGCCAGGCCACAGTTACCGCCAGCCAGGCCCCAGTTACCGCCAGCCAGGCCCCAGTTACCGCCAGCCAGGCCCCAGTTACCGCCAGCCAGGCCCCAATTGGTGCCAGCAAGGCCCCAGTTACTGCCAGCCAGGCCCCAGTTACCGCCAGCCAGGCCCCAGTTGGTGCCAGCAAGGCCCCAGTTACCGCCAGCCAGGCCCCAGTTACCGCCAGCCAGGCCCCAGTTACCGCCAGCAAGGCCCCAGTTACCGCCAGCCAGGCCCCAGTTACCGCCAGCCAGGCCCCAGTTACCGCCAGCCAGGGCCCAGTTACCGCCAGCCAGGCCACAGTTACCGCCAGCCAGGCCACAGTTACCGCCAGCCAGGCCCCAGTTACCGCCAGCCAGGCCCCAGTTACCGCCAGCCAGGCCCCAGTTACCGCCAGCCAGGCCCCAGTTACCGCCAGCCAGGCCCCAATTGGTGCCAGCAAGGCCCCAGTTACTGCCAGCCAGGCCCCAGTTACCGCCAGCCAGGCCCCAGTTGGTGCCAGCAAGGCCCCAGTTACCGCCAGCCAGGCCCCAGTTACCGCCAGCCAGGCCCCAGTTGGTGCCAGCAAGGCCCCAGTTACCGCCAGCCAGGCCCCAGTTACCGCCAGCCAGGCCCCAGTTACCGCCAGCCAGGCCCCAGTTGGTGCCAGCCAGGCCCCAGTTACCGCCAGCCAAGCCAAGAGTTACCGCCAGCCAGGCCAAGAGTTACCGCCAGCCAGGCCAAGAGTTACCGCCAGCCAGGCCCCAGTTACCGCCAGCCAGGCCAAGAGTTACTGCCATCCAAGCCAAGTGTTACCGCCAGCCAAGCCAAGAGTTACCGCCAGCCAAGCCAAGAGTTACCGCCAGCCAAGCCAAGAGTTACCGCCAGCCAGGCCAAGAGTTACCGCCAGCCAGGCCAAGAGTTACCACCAGCCCATAGTTGCCAGCCCACAGCCAGCTCAGAGTTGCCTGCCAGCCATCCCACGGTTGCCGACTGCCCACCGTTCACCCAAAAACCTGCCAACATACAGGTAATTGCACTGCTGTAAACATTAGAGCAAATGTACTGTACTCGTACGTTACCTGTACTGTGTATTTTTTTTTTGGTAACACCTGTATCCACTGTTCTTTTGATTGTTACAGGTACTTTTCGTGTACAGCACTGTACATCAATAATGACAGATACAAAAAAAAAACGTCAATCTATTACCTTGGATATGAAGGCTAAAATTATTAAATTGTATGATGAAGGTGTACCTCAAGCTGAAATAGGCCGAAGGCTAGGCTTCACTCGGACTACAGTTAACACCATCATGAAAAACAGAGAAAAAATTCTTGCAGAAATTAAGAGTGCTACACCCGTTAACGCAACAACAATTCGAAAAAGAGATAGCATTGTTGCAGACATGGAGAGACTCTTAACACTTTGGATAGAAAATCAGACTACACGTCATGTTCCTGTAAACCAGGCAATTATACAAAGTAAAGCCTTAAGCCTATTCAATGACTTGAAGGCTAAGAAAGGTGAGGCAGCAAAGGATGCAGAATTTTTTGCAAGCTGTGGATGGTTTGATAGGTTCAAGAAAAGGTCTAACCTACATAACATTAAAATACAAGGAGAGGCAGCTGCTGCAGATACTGAGGCTGCAGAAAGCTATCCAACAGAATTGGCCAAAATTATTGAAGACGGAGGCTACTCCATGGATCAAATTTTTAATGTGGATGAGACTGGGCTATTTTGGAAGAAGATGCCTGCAAGAACCTTCATCGCAAGACAGGAAAAATCAATGCCAGGCTACAAGCCAGCTAAAGATAGAATAACCCTTCTGTTAGGTGGCAATGCTTCTGGTACCTTAAAGCTAAAGCCTTTGCTAATTTACCGATGGGAAAATCCGAGAGCTTTGAAGAACTACGTTAAAACTAGACTTCCAGTGCACTGGAGAGCTAACAAAAAAGCATGGGTAACTGCAACCCTTTTTGAAGATTGGTTTGACACCTGCTTTGTTCCAGAGGTGAAAGCCTATTGCAAGGACAACGGTGTCCCTTTCCACATTTTGCTGCTTGTTGATAATGCCCCTGGACACCCTCGAACGCTAGATGAGCTGAACCCTAACATTCGAGTGCAATTCCTACCACCAAATACCACCTCACTACTACAGCCAATGGATCAATGTGTCATAGCCGCCTTCAAGTTGAACTACTTGAAAAGAACATTCAGCAAGTGTGTTGCAGCAATAGACAAAGAAGAAGGTGATGGTAAAGAAGTTCTATCCAAATTCTGGAAAAGTTTTAACATCTTGGATTGCATTAAAACTGTAAGAGATGCTTGGAATGACATAAAGGAAACCACAATGAAAAGGGCCTGGAAAAAATTATGCCCACAGTTAGTTGATGATTCTGAAGGCTTTGAAGAACATGTAGCTAATGTTACTGAAAATATTGTAGAGATGGCAAGGCAGTTAGAGCTGGAAGTGGAGCCAGAAGATGTTGCTGAACTGCTTGCATCCCACACTGAGCCCCTCAGCAATGAAGATCTTCTAGAACTTGAAGAGGAGAGAGAAGAAGATGTGCAGGATGAGGTTGAGATCATTGAACAGCCTGAAGGCTTAACTACAAAAATTCTCTTTGAAGCTTTTCGTCATCTTGATAGCGCCATGGCTCTTTTTGAAAAGCATGATAGGGATTTTGAAAGAAGTTCCAAAGTCAATGCTAACATTTCAGGGGCTTATGCCTGCTACAAAGAAATCTACAGGGAAAAGAAGAGAGCAACACTTCAAACCTCCATAGACAGTTACTTTCCTAAAAGTCCATCAGCAGGCACATCATCCACATTGACTGACAGTCATTTTGATCCTAGATCATCATCAACGGACAGTCCATTTTCACCTCTGACATCCCCATCAAGCCCTGCTTCTACTCTGATTGATCTTTGTAATACACCCACTTTGCCAGCAAGACAGTATCTCGCCTTTGAAGACTTGACTTGTGAAACAGAAAATTCTTGTATGCCTGCCAGTCCATTTTCAGCTCCGACATCATCATCAAGTCCTGCTCCTACACTGATTGCTATTTGTAGTACACCCAATTCTCCAGCAAGAAAGCGTCTCGCCTTTGAAGACTTGACTTGTGAAACAGAAGATACCTGTATGCCTTCCAGTCCATTTCCAGCTGCTCCTACTCTGATTGCTACTTCTACTTGTAGACCCAATTCACCAGCAAGAAAGCGTCTCGCCTTTGAAGACTTGGCTTGTGAAACAGAAGATACCTGTATGCCTTCATCATTCCTACTACATTAAACTCTCTCAGCTTCTCTGGCCTTGCGACAACAATCAAGATGGGGTAAGCTTACAATTTTTTTTTAATACTGTACTGTATTATGTTTATTTTAGTTATCAATGCATTATTTATATCAGTTATGCCTCTAAATGACTATTGGAATGTAGTACATGCATTGAGAAGTGAAAAAAAGGTATTGCTTCACTTTAAGTACATTTTCGTTTTACATACATGCTCCGGTCCCATTGCGTACTTAAAAGTGGGGTATGCCTGTATATGGATGTACAGGAAGGTATAGAGAGTGTGTGTGTATATATCTATACACACACACACACTATCCTGCCAAAAGCATTGGGACGCCTGCCTTTACACGCACATGAACTTTAATGGTATCCCAGTCTTAGTCCGTAGGGTTTAATATTGAGTTGGCCCCCCTTTGCAGCTATAACAGCTGCAACATTTCTGGGAAAGCTGTCCACAAGGTTTAGGAGTGTATCTATGGGAATGTTTCACCATTCTTCCACAAGAGCATTTGTGAGGTCAGGCACTGATGTTGGAGAGAAGGCCTGGCTCGCAGTCTGCGCTTTAATTCATCTTAAAGGTGTTCTATCAGGTTGAGGTCAGGACTCTGTGCAGGCCAGTCAAGTTCCTTCCCCCTAAACTGGCTCATCCATGTCTTTATGGACCTTGCTGTGTGCACTGGTGTGCAGTCATGTTGGAACAGGAAGGGGCCATCCCCAAACTGTTCCCACAAAGTTGGGAGCATAAAAAAGTGTCTGAAATGTCTAGGTATGCTAAAGCTTTAAGAGTTCCCTTCACTGTAACTAAGGGGCCAAGCCCAACCCCAGAGAAAAAAAAAACACAGCATAATCCCCTCTCCACCAAATGATTTGGAATAATGGCGAGTGTTCGGACACATTCAGGTCTCATCTCTACATCTCTATAGAAGTGTGTCCGATGTTTCCCTTGTATCAATACAATCTCCACCTGTCCACATTCCAGAAATGTAGGCTTATCAGAACTAATGAGTGTAACCTACAGTCCTCCAGGTGTGCAGACCCCCCACTTGGAGGAGGAATGGACCACCCTATGAAAGATTCAGATATTCTCATATCCTTATCACAACCAGAGTTGTCAGGTCGCTGTCTCTGCACAGCTGGCTGGTGTCTGTGTTGAGCCAATGATGTGAAAGGGAGAAAATGGCTGACTACAGATGACAGGGCTAGGCTGGGCTGCCATTAGAAATGATGGGGCACTGGAGAGCTGACCAGACAGCCCCACGTATCCACAGGCAGCCTCTGTTGGCGCCCACTGCTGACCAAATGGGAAGTACTGCGTGTACCCCCTATTGATGGTACTGACAACAGGTGATCTGTAGTATTTGCAGACTGGGCCCGAGGGTGGCCTGGAGTATTGGTAGAATGGAGGATGACCTGTGATATTGTCCATATATACTGGAAAATGAACTGAAGTGTAAATGGACAAAATTGAGGAGTGGTCTGGAGTATCAGCAGATAACTGGGGTTGACTTGTAGCAAAGACATTGTTAATAGATAAGACTTTACCTCCGACCAGTGCAGCTGATTAGTATTGATCCTCAGAGCTTCCAGTGGTGCCTTGGCCTTGGATCTGTTCATGGTGACCAGTCTTTTCTGAGCCCCGGATTCTGCCTTTTGGGCACTCCGCTTCTCCTTCCTGTGATCATTCCTATTCTTGCACCTTCACTGGCTGTGCCCTTTTATCCTGGCCTTCCACAAACAACTATCCTTACCAGAAACAAGATGTAAGACAAAGAAATAACTCTGTTATAAAACATAAAAGTAGGCCAATCATATCCATTTTTCAAGTTAAAGAAAATAGAACCACTTCACATCAGGTGCCTCCATTTGTGTTCCCCATAAATTGGGAACCCCAATCAGAGTACCTTCACATATCAGTTGCCACCACATATTAGATGCCCCCATCAGAATATTACCTTAGATCAGTTACCCCAATCAAGGTACCCCTTTATTACAGGTGTCCCCTTAAGACTGTCCCCTTACATCCAGCGTCCCCATAACAGTGCTACCTTATATGAGGTGTCCCCATAACAGTGCCCTCTTACATCAGGTGTCTCCATAACAGTGCCTCTTTTCTTTTACATCAGGTGTCCCCATAACAGTGCCCCCTTACATCAGGTGTCCCCATAACAGTGCCCTCTTACATCAGGTGTCCCCATAACAGTGCCCCTTTTCCTTTACATCAGGTGTCCCCATAACAGTGCCCTCTTACATCAGGTGTTCCCATAACAGTGCCATCTTACATCAGGTGTCCCCATAACAGTGCCCCCTTACATCAGGGGTCCCCATAACAGTGCCCTCTTAAGTCAGGTGTCCCCATAACAGTGCCCTCGTACATCAGGTGTCCCCATAACAGTTCCCTCTTACATCAGGTGTCCCCATAACAGTGCCCCCTTACATGAGGTGTTCCCATAACAGTGCCCCCTTACATTAGGTGTTCCCATAACAGTGCCAACTTACATCTGGTGCCCCCTTACATCAGTTGTCCCCATACCAGTGCCCCCACACATCAGGTGTCCCCATACCAGTGCCCCCTTACATCAAGTGTTCCCATAACAGTGCCCTCTTACATCAGATGTCCCCATCAAATTACCCCTAGAAATCCATACCCCAATCAGAAAATATCTTCATGTATCAATTGCCCCCTTCAATGTGCCCCCATATATCAATACCCCATAGAGGTACCCCCGTAATACAGCCTCCCCATAGACTAGCTGCCTCATTACATAAGGTGTTCCCATCTTATGTACACCCGTAAAGCAGGGGCCTCATCAGAATACCTTCATACATTGTTTATCCCAAACAGAGCATCCCCATAGATCAGTTACCCCCATCACTGTGCCCCCTTACATCAGGTGTTCTTCTTCACAGTGCCCCCTTATATCAGGAACCCCAATCAGAGTACCCCCATAGATCAGTTGCCCCATCAAAATACTCCCATAGATCAGTTTCCCTCATCAGAGTGCCTTCAAAAATCACTTGCTCCATCACAGTGCTCCCATAGATCAGTTATCCCATCAGAATGTCCCCTTAGATTAGTTGCAGCCTTAGATTATCCATCAGAGTACATACACTATATTGTCAAAAGTATTGGGACACCTGCCTTAACACGCACATGAAATTTAATGGCATCCCAGTCTTAGTCCATAGGGTTCAATATCGAGTTGGCCCACCCTTTGCAGCTATTACAGCTTCAACTCTTCTGGGAAGGCTGTCCACAGGGTTAAGGAGTGTGTCTATGGGAATGTTTGACCATTCTTCCACAAGAGCATTTGTGAGGTCAGGCACTGATGTTGAATGAAAAGGCCTGGCTCCCAGTTTCCGCTTCAATTCATCCAAAAGGTGTTCTATCGGGTTGAGGTCAGGACTCTGCAGACCAGTCAAATTCCTCCACCCCAAACTCGGTCATCCAAAGACTGGGATGAAATTAAAATTCATATGTGTGTAAAGTCATGTGTCCCAAAACGTTTGACAATATAGTATATATAGATTAGTTGCCCTCATCACAGTGTCCCAATAAGATAAGTTGTACTGACAAATCAGTTGCCCCATCACAGTACCCCCATCAATTTGTTGCCCCATCAGAGTACATATATACATTAGTTGCCCCATCACAGTCTCCCCATAGATTACTTGCCCCAATCACATTGCCCCCATAGAGTAGTTGCCCTCATCACAATGTCCCCATAGATCAGTTGCCCTATCAAAGTTTCCCCCATAGATTAGTTGCCCCCATCACAGTGTCCCCATTGATTAGTTGCTTCATCATAGTGTCCCTGTAGATCAGTTGCCGCCCATCAGAGTACCCCCATAGATGAGTTGCCCCCCATCACTGTGTCCCGATGAATTAGTTTCCCCCATCCAAGTACCCCCATAGATCAGTTGCCCCATCACAGTGCTTAGTGTAACTGTAGGAGAAATCCCTATAGCCTGACAGGAAGGAGGTAGGAACTAGCAGGAGAAACGTGCACACAGCATGCATGTGAAGTCATTGGTTGCTAGGGATGCCGGCATCCCTAGCAACCAATGACTGCTGCTCACAGGACCAGGACCTGTGGTGGTCCACCATGTTAGTGAAGGCTTTATGAACCTATGAGCCTGTGCAGGAGGTGGAGCAAGGGAGTCGAAAATCACCATTTACATATGTGTGCAGGAGTAACGTATTACTTCGCATTTCTGTGTAAGCACGGTGGGACGGGGAGCTTTATTCATTTTTTTATTATTTATTTTATTTTTAAAAATATATATATTTTTTACACTTTTTTATTTATTTATTTATTTATTTGTTTTTTGTAATAACTTCATTGCTATCACAAGGGATGAACAACATCTCCTGTGACAGCATGGGCTGTGACAGGTCCTCTTTATGGAGAGATTTGGGATCTATCCTCTGGCCCCCAATGCAGCCAATCAGACTGAGATCGGTCCGATCAGCTGCTTCTCCGGCCATTGGTAGACAGGTAAACAAAAGGGGCGGAACCAGGAAGTGATGAATACTTGTGGCTCCCGGTTTCCAGGGTTACAGAGAGAGGGGAATGACGTCAGTTTCTCTCTCTCTGTACAGGACAGCCATCGCCGCCGACCGCATCGCTCCTAGCCTCTGCGATGGGACTGGAGAGACGGGGGCGGGGGAGAGGAGTGGGACCCCCTTCCACCACCCCTATAAGTGATCGAGGTTCAAGTAGCTAATTGGCCCCTCAGATCACTTCTACCTTGTAGAGAATTTGCTGGCTGAAAACAATGATACAGAGATGATGCCTGTAGGTGCACCCACCATCCCAGTATAAACCCGAGGACGTACGGGTACGTACATTTGGGGGAAGTGGTTAAAGGTAAAGAAGAGATTTGGGGTCTTTTTGACCCTAGAGCTCCCCAAAAAGAGGACCTGTCATCCTTATTTATCCTTGTATTCTATTACAAGCGATATCTACATTCCTTGTAATAGGAATAAAAGTGACAAAAATGAAAGAGACAGTGTAAAATAAAGAATAAAATAGATAAGGGAAAAAAATCCTTTAGTGCCTGGATCCCTCAGTACTCACGCGCAGAAGAGAATTCAAACCACACATGTGAGGTATCGCTGAGAACAATACATCGAGAACAATAAAAAAAAGTGACCCGGAACATGCCATGCGCTACTTTGCCATGTTTGTCGCACATAGGGCAGCCACTTTGAAATCAGTAGACTGCTATATGCTTGTTGGGTAAAAAAAAAAATGGGTGTTTCCCATACAGGTGTATGTCAGAGGTGTGACTGGGGCCTTCATCATTTCACAAACTATGGAATGCTTTGAAGTCAGAAATGAGCAGTTAGCACACGTGAAAAAATGAAAATACATAAACAGTGAAGGGGTTAAAATGACCCTTAAAATTACTATCTGAGCACTCACCCCTCCCCCTCTCTGAAAGTAGCAGATGCTCGTTTCTACAGACACTACACCCCCACTGAGCCCCATGTGTAAGCCCCCTCTTTCAGACTCCTCATCATCCCCCACATACAAGTTAAAAGTTGAAATAGAACTAAAGACAATTTTTTTCCCATTTAGAACAGTGTAAGGGAGGGATAAAACCTCTGTCAGGGTTACTTTGCCATCTGTGTCCCCATTGGGGAGATTTCCCTTCACTTCCTGTCCCATAGCCAAAAACATAAGTTAGAGAAATCCCCCAAAATGACATAATCCCAGGGTGTCACCAGAACTAGTGTCCCCATTGGAAGATTTCCCAGCTAATTCTGCTTCTAGTGACAACCCAAATATATTAGAATTTTCTTTCACTTTGGGTGACAAGGGTAAACATGAAACACAAATAGGGTGAATATCCCTAAAGGGGGCACACACAGCGATAAAAACCTAACAGGTGTTCTAATCCCTCTCCACTCCATGCAAAACTAAAAATAAAAACATTTTCCTTTATTTATATTTTAACATATGGGCAAGAAATGAAAAAAAAAAAAAAAAAAAAAGATTTGGCAGTGAAAGGGTTAATAAACGAAAAAGGGGGAAGGCATTGGTTTTACAGTTAAAGGTTTAAAAAATAAATGAAATATATAGTTTGGTAGTGAAAGGGTTAAAAGCTGAAAGGGGAAAAATGGATTGGCATGTAAAGGGTTAAAATGGAAAATAATTGGTTTGTAAGAATGATCAAATAAAAGAGAAGCGGGAAAGAAATGAGAATATTTGATTTTGATTTTGATTCTAGGGAGGATTTATAAGGCTCTATTAACTGTGTTATAGGAATACAGACCTTTATTTCAGCCATGGGACTGTAAGGGTTAAATCTCAATCAAAATAACTGTCACTTCCAGAAAAACATGTTATTACAGGAGCCGTATCCCTATTAGATTTGTACACTGAGCCTACAGGCTGAATTCACACAGCTCACAAACAAGGACGAGGCTCCTTTAAGAAAAATCGGCAGTTATTTTTTTGCTGAGTCATCAAAAAAAACAAACAAAAAAGGTCACATGACCAGACCTCAGAGCTCAGCCTATATAAGGAGCTGCTGCAGGAGAGAATGTTCTGTAGACAAGTGTTTGCTGACCAGTGAAGACCTGTCTATATCTCTGCTGATTCAGCTGAGATATTTCTTGCGATTTCATTGGATTTGATTTCATTTGAATTCAATTTCATTGTGATTTCATTGTTGTACGTTTAAAGCGTGTTTCATTATTCTTAATAATGAACCAATTTAAATGTAAACAGATTGTTTCTCTGAAAAACACCAAAGAGAAACCCACCATAGGAAGAGCAGCTATGGAAGGAGCTATCAGTGACCAGCCTGCAGATACTCCAACCAAGAAGCCCTCCAAAATGAAGAAGGCTCGGGCTTTTGTGCGCGGCTGCTTCAGAGCCGTTGTTAGATCTATTGGTTCCGGCCGTAAAGCCGATGGACCTCACCGAAATACAGACACTGGGATTGGTAAGTATTGTGGATATTGATAGATACAAGATAACTGACACCCTTTTATTGGATCCTTCTTTCCTATTGATGACAGGTCACCCCCTCCCCCCATATGTACACCTGTATAGGGATTGCCATGGATATTGATGACAGGTCACCCCCTCCCCCCATATGTACACCTGTATAGGGATTGCCATGGATATTGATGACAGGTCACCCCCTCCCCCCATATGTACACCTGTATAGGGATTGCCATGGATATTGATGACAGATCACCCCCCTCCCCCATATGTACACTTGTATAGGGATTGTCATGGATATTGATGACAGGTCACCCCCCTCCCCCATATGTACACCTGTATAGGGATTGCCATGGATATTGATGACCGGTCACCCCCCTCCCCCATATGTACACCTGTATAGGGATTGCCATGAACATTGCTGGCTTTTGTCTTGTAAACAGCAATCTGCAGATTTATTAATCAAGAGAAACAAACTGTAAATCTTGGAGCTTTCACTCCCCCCCCTCAACTCTCTCTCTACACCTGTTAGCTGCCAACTGATTTTTTTTTTTAAACTGTCAGTGTGAAGGAGACCTGCATGGTACCAGGGATCTGCTAATCTCAGGTGCAATGCTTTACAGGCTCCTGAAACAAAAAAAAAAGTAAATGTACATTTTTTTAACTGCTAAAAATTGCCATTTATTATTCTTAGCTAAAAGGTGAAGGAATCCTTTATGGTCGGCTCAGATTGAGCCCCGGTTCACACTTATGCGAGTGCGGGGTTCGCATGTAATGTCGGAGCGCACTGCTCCTTCATTACATGCAATCGGCTGTGCGGTGCGAGTTTAGCCATACACTTTGTATGGCTAAATTCGCACCGCACCCGCAGCAAACACGCACAGGACCCTTTTTTGCAGCCGCATCAGGATCGGATCGCACAGCGGTTCACACTTGTGCGATCCGATCCTGTGCGAACTGCAAGATCGCACTGCGATATGCGATCAAACTGGGGGTGTCGTTAAGATTACATTGACACCCCCAGCGTATTGCATATGGCAGTATGAACTGCCGGGGGTGCGTGTGCGATGCGGGAACAGGCTGCGAATTCGCAGCCTTCCCGCATCGCATAAGTGTGAACCGGACCTAAGTGTTAGCTCTCTATTTATTTTCAATGTACACAAAATCAGACACAATGGAAGAGTTTTATTTTTATTTTTTAAATAATTATCATTTTTATTTTAAATAATTGTGATGAGTTTTATACAGTATCTCACAAAAGTAAGTACACCCCTCACATTTTTGTAAAACCTGTTATTCTATCTTTTCATGTGATGAAAACAATCTGAAGAAATGACACTTTGCTACAATGTAAAGTAGTGAGTGTACAGCTTGTATAACAGTGTAAATTTGCTGTCCCCTTACAATAACTCATAGCCATTAATGTCTAAACCGCTGGCAACAAAAGTGAGTACACCCCCTAGGTGAAAATGTCTAAATTGGGCCCAATTAGCCATTTTCCCTCCCTGGTGTCATGTGACTCGTTACTGATACTCAGTTAAAACCCTCTTCATATCCCCCCACAGCACTGCCCCCTTCACCCCCTCGCCCCCACAGCACTGCCCCCTTCACATCCCCCCCAAAGGAAAACCCTGTTCATATCCCCACACAGCACTGCCCCTTCACATTTGCCCGACAGCACTGCCCTCTTCACATCCCCCCGCCCCCTTTACATTCCCCCTACAGCAGCCAATCATCTCCTGGTTAATGTGAAAAGTTAATTCAGGCAGCTGGCTCTCTCCAGGCAGTGCTGGTCCCGCCCCCGGTTCAGAATTGTCCCTCCTCCCACCGTCCCCCTCTGCTCTGTAACGACAGCGGTGGAGGGTGGGAAACAAAAGCATTAGCTAAATGACGTGGTCACAGCGCTCCAGATAGAACAGTAGCTTGGGCCGGACACGCACCGTGGGCCGCCATTTAGTGATGCCCGTTCATATAAGGAGGTCCATTCGCTAAAATTTTCTTTGGGCCGAGGTCCGAATCTCAAGTCTGTGCTATGACTCAGAAAGATGGGCAAAACAAAATGTGTCCATCAGCGTTGCTCTTAACATAAAATATTCCCATTAGAGTGCCCCTTAACATAAAATGTGCCCATCAGCGTGACGCTTAACATAGAATATGCCCATCAGCGTGACCCTTAACATAAAATAAGGGGCACGCTAATGGGCACATTTTATGTTAGGGGGCACTCTGATGGGCACATTATATGTTAAGGGGCACACTGCTGATGGGCAAAACAAAACGTGTCCATCAGCGTTGCTATTAACATAAGATATGCCCAGTAGAGTGCCCCTTAACATAAAATATGCCCATCAGCGTTCCCTTTATTTTATGTTAAAGGTCACGGTGATGGGCGCATTTTATGTTAGGGGGCACTCTGATGGGCACATTTTATGTTAAGGTTCACGCTGATGGGCACATTTTATGTTAAGGGGCACTCTGATGGGCACTTTTTATGTTAAGGAGAATGCTGCTGATGGGCAAAACAAAACGTGTCCATCAGCGTTACTCTTAACATAAAATATGCCCATTAGCGTGCCCCTTAACATAAAATATGCCCATTAGAGTGCCCCTAACATAAAATATGCCCATTAGAGTGACCTTTAACGTAAAATGTGCCCATTAGCATGATCCTTAACATAAAATATGCCCATCAGAGTGACCCTTAGCGTAAAATATGCCCATCAGCGTGACCCTTAGCATAAAATATGCGCATCAGCATGACCCTTAGCATTAATTATGCCCATCAGCGTGACCCTTAGCATAAAATTTGCCTGTGACATACTGAAGCAGAGCATGATCCCCCTCCCTTCTGGGACGGGGCCGCAGGGCAGTATTCCAACATGTTGACCTCAAACACTCCTCCAAGATGACCACTGCCTTTCTAAAGAAGCTGAGGGTAAAGGTGATGGACTGGCTAAGCATGTCTCCAGACCTAAACCCTATTAAGCATCTGTGGGGCATTCTCCAGCCTAAAGTGGAGGAGCGCAAGGTCTCTAAAATCCACCAGCTCTGCGATGTTGTCATGGAGGAGTGGAAGGACTCCAGTGGCAACAAGAGGGTTAAGGTAGTACTGGAAAACAATGGTGGCCACACAAAATATTGACACTTTGGGCCCAATTGGGCATGTTCACTTAGAGGTATACTCACTTTTGTTGCCAGCAGTTTAGACATTAGAGGCTGTGTGTTGAGTTATTTTCAGGGGACCGCAAATTTACACTGTTAAACAAGCTGTACACTCACTACTTTATATTGTAGCAAAGTGTAATTTCTTCAGTGTTGTCACATGAAAAGATATAATAAAATATTTACGAAAATGTGAGGGGTGTACTCACTTTTGTGAGATACTGTATGTCTGTGGGACTCACATGTTCATGCTGCATGTTCTGTTTTGTTTAACCACCCCTTTAAGTCCCTCCCACCATTAACATAATTGGCCACACCCACTGTTCACCATGGCATGCTACGTGAACCGCATTATTCTTCTACTTGGTGTGCCCAAAGGTGCCCCAGGTCCCTTACAATCCTAGCAACACCCCTGCACAATGAACACCATGCTTAAACTCTTCACTGTGCCACACTAACGACACCACTTTTTTTTTTTTTTTTTAATTAAGCAGCCGGCCCAACCTATGATTTTGCACACAGGCCCACTGATTTCATAAACCGCCCCTCATATGACAGAATCAGTCCTGTGATTGGCTGGTCCCCCCCTGCCTTCCCCCTACCAGGGTAAGACTCTGTCAAAGGGGGGGGGGGGGTTAAGCATAACAAACATATAGCAATTGAAGGTACAGTATGAAAATCTATAAAACAATGATAAGAATATAGGAAAACCATACATTAATATTCCTACTACATTAGTCACTTGTTTTCTCTCCCGGCCAATGCAAACATATCAGCTGATGTCAGGCTGGTGTATGACCCCCTTAGCGAGTGACCCATCTCCTGTCTGATCTCAGGGCTGATAAATGATAAGCTTTCTGGGTAAAACTGACAGTTAACAAAGCCTCTACTTAGCTGGTCTTATGATTCACAAACCCCTGCCACAATGCAAAGCCAAGCAAGTGACACCAATACCTCCTGTTGCAACTTCTTTTGTTACCCACCGACTCATTTAAACATGAAAGTGCATTATCACACCACTAAAAATACTTGTTACCAGCTTCCCGAGTCACTGAAATTTAGTAAGTTGGCATAACTGCCAGGCAACCAGCATTTTTATACGAAGGCCAACAATAGTCATTCCTGTGTCCCTGTCATTTTGGGTTTATTTATTGTTCCTGGCACTGAATTTTTCTCTGTATAATTTGATGTTGTAGGAAGAAAATATATATGAAATGTAGACGACGGTGCTAAATCTGATTTTTCTTTTCTATTGCAGATGAAGGCGGAAATTTATTGCAGACAGAGCCCATGCAACAGGCCTGCCCCAGTGAGCAACACCGTGACATCCACATTGACGGCCAAGCAAAATGTGATGTACACATTGAGACGCCAGAAGAATGTGACGTTCCTGTTGAGACTTCAGCAGAATGTGGCATTCCCACTGAGACTCAGGCAGAATGTGACATACCTGTTGTGACTTCAACAGAATGTGACGTTCCCGAGACTCCAGAAGAAAGAGACGTTCATGTTGAAACTTCATCACAATATGACATTGACATTGAGACAGCTCCAGAATGGGACATTCACAATGGTACTCCTCCAGAATGTGATGTTGAGAATGAGACTTCTCAAGAATGTGACGTTCAGATTGAGACTTCTCCAGAATTTCACCATCACAATGAGTCTCCTCCAGAATGTGATGTTCCCGCTGAGACTTGGGCAGAATTTGATATTCCCGCTGAGACTCCGGCAAAATGTGATGTTCCTGCATACACTTCGGAAGAAAGTGATGTTCCCGCTGACACTCCGGAAGAATGGGATGATCACATTGAGACTCCAAAACAATGTGACATTTACACTGAGACATCTCCAGAATGTGACGTTCACAATGAGTCTCCTCCAGAATGTGACCTTCCCGCTGAGACTTTGGCAGAATGTGACCTTCCCGCTGAGACCCCGGCAGAATGTGATGTTCCCGCATACACTGTGGAAGAATGTGATGTTCCCGCTGACACTCGGGAAGAATGTGATGTTCACGAAAATAATCCACCAGAATGTCATGTTCACATTGAAACTTCACCAGAATGTGACATTCACTTTGAAACACCACTAGAATGTGATGTTCACGTTGAGGCTGTAGCACAATGTGACGTTCATGTTGAGAAACCTCCAAAATACCAGGGGAGCCATGGGATCACCTCCCCTAGTGAAGATGGGGGCAAGCTTAAAGAAAAGGATACGCAGATACTGGTGGTAGGGGATTCAGTTATTAAAGGCACAGAGAGGGCAATCTACCAGAAAGACCGTGATCAACGAACAGTATGTTATTTCCCAGGTGCACGGGTTCGGGACATTGCAGAACAGATGGACAAATTGTTGGATGGGGCTGGGGAGGACCCAGCTGTCATGGTACATATTGGCACCAACGACAACATTAGAAGATGGAGCGTCCTACAAAATGATTTTAGGGCCTTAGGGGCTATATTGAAGAGAAGGACCACCAAGGCAGTATTTTCAGAAATACTGCCTGTACCTCGAGCCACAACAAGGAGGCAGCAGGAGCTCAAGGAGCTTAACAGGTGGCTGAAGAACTGGTGCAAGAAGGAGGGTTTTGGCTTCATGGAGAACTGGACTGACTTTTCAATTAATTATTACCTGCTCTACAGCAGGGACGGATTTCACTTAAATGAACAGGGTGCAGCTCTGTTAGGAAAGAAAATGGCCAAAAAGTTGGAAAAAATGTTGAATTCACCAAAATGTGTTATTCACGTTGATACTTTTCCAGAATATAACAGTCCCGTGGAGGCTCTGGTAGAATGTGACATTCCTGCTGACACTCCAGCAGATTGTGACATTCCCACTAGGACTGCAGCAGTATGTGAGGATCTCGTTGAGACTCCAGCAGAATGTGACATTCCCATTGAGACCTCAACAGTATGTGACATTACCGCTGAGACTCCGGTAGAATGCGACATTCCCGCTGAGACTCCAGAAGAATGCGACATTCCTAATCAGACACCGTCAGAATGTGAAGTTTCCATTGAGACTTCGGAAGAATGTGAAGTTCCCACTAAGACTCCATCAGATTGTGACATTCCCACTGTGAATCCGGTAGATTGTGACGTTCCCACTGAGACTACGACAAATTGTGATGTTCCTGTTGAGACGCAGACAGAATGTGAAGTTCCCGTTGAGACTCCAAAAGAATGCAACTTTCTCAATGAGACTCTACCACAATCCGATGTTCACATTGTGACTCCACCTGCATGCGACATTCACATTGCGACTCCACCAGAATGTGATGTTCCTGTTGAGACTTCACCAAAATGCCAGGGGAACATCTCCTCAAGTGAAGTTGGGGCCACAGTTACAATAAAGGATCGGCAGATACTTGTGGTAGGGGACTCAATCATTAGAAGGATAGAAAGGGCAATCTGTCACAAAGACCGCTATCGCCGAACAGTATGTTGTTTACCGGGCGCTAGGGTTCGGGACATTGTAGATTGCATGGACAGATTGTTGGATGGGGCTGGGGAGGACCCAGCTGTCATGGTACATATTGGTACTAACGACAATGTTAGAGGAAGATGGAACGCCCTACAAAATGATTTCAGAGACTTAGGGACTATATTGAAAAAAAGGACCTCCAAGGCAGTATTTTCAGAAATGCTGCCTGTACCTGGAGCCACACCAGAGAGGCAGCAAGAGCTTGGGGCACTTAACAAGTGGCTGAGGAACTGGTGCAGGAAAGAAGGATTTGGGTTTCTGGAAAACTGGGCTGACTTTTCATACCGTTACTGGCTCTATACCAGGGATGGACTGCACTTAAATGAGGAAGGTGCTGCTCTATTGGGAGAGAAGATGACCAAAAAGCTGGAAGAACTTCAAGTTGAGACTCCACCAAAATACCAGAGGAACCATGGGAACAACTCCTCCAGTAAAGATGGGGGCAAGGATACAGGAAAGAATAGGCAGATTTTGGTGGTAGGGGATTCAATTATTAGAGGAACTGAGAGGGCAATCTGTCACAATGACCGTTCTCGCCGAACAGTATGTTGTTTACCAGGCTCTCGAGTTCGGGACATTGTAGACTGCATGGACAGATTGTTGGATGGGGCTGGGGAGGACCCAGCTGTCATGGTACATATTGGTACTAATGACAAAGTTAGAGGAAGATGGAACGCCCTAACAAGTGATTTCAGAGACTTAGGAGCTATATTGAAGAAAAGGATCTCCAAGGCAGTATTTTCAGAAATACTGCCTGTACCTCGAACCACACCAGAGAGGCAGCAGGAGCTTCGGGAGCTTAATAAGTGGCTGAGGAACTGGTGCAGGGAGGAGGGGTTTGGCTTCATGGAGAACTGGGCTGACTTTTCAGTCAATTACCATCTCTATGGCATCGATGGAATGCACTTAAATGTGAGGGGTGCAGCTTTTTTGGGAGTGAAGATGGCCAAAACGTTGGAAGAAATTTTAAACTAGGTGTCAGGGCCTGAACGTGAACCTGGGACCTTTGTTGTATCTGGAAAATGACTATTCTCGCTGAGCTTGTTTACCAACTACAGCTCTGTTTGATCATTACCTTCTATATATCCTATATATGCTACTGGACCCTGGCTTGCTCACCTCCTGGTGGGGCAATCCTGAGGACAGCGACCTGGTACTAAAATGCAGCAAACTCCATCTCCACCATCAGGAGCTCTGGTGAACACCAGTCAGTACTTAGACTTCGTACCTCAGGTGAACCCATGTCATCTGCCAGGGTGACCTGCTTCTATACCTATCCTGCTGTATGGTGGGAGTCCAACTACTGCTATAGCTACTGGTCTCAGAGCCTGACCTGTGATTGTGTCAGAATAATCTGGCTCAAAAAATGGAGACCGCTATTGCAAATGTATGTGTGTGTGTGTGTGTGTGTGTGTGGTAAGTTTAGTGGTGTGCTGTGTGATTAGTTTAGTGGTGTGCTGTGTGATTAGTTTAGTGGTGTGCTGTGTGATTAGTTTAGTGGTGTGCTGTGTGGTTAGTTTAGTGGTGTGCTGTGTGTTTTGTGGTGTGTTGTGTGGTATAATTTATTATTGCAAATGTGTGTTGGACCAGCTATGAGGGGAGGTTGGAAGCCCTTGGTTTTTCAGGTGTGTGTTGGACCGGCTATAAGGGGAGGTTGGAGGCCGGTACTTTTTTTTCAGGTGTGTGTTGGACCAGCTATAAGGGGAGGTTGGAGGCTGGTATTTTTTCAGGTGTGTGTTGGACCAGCTATAAGGGGAGGTTGGAGGCTGGTATTTTTTCAGGTGTGTGTTGGACTGGCTATGAGGGGAGGTTGGAGGCCGGTATTTTTTCAGGTGTGTGTTGGACCAGCTATAAGGGGAGGTTGGAGGCTGGTATTTTTTCAGGTGTGTGTTGGACCAGCTATAAGGGGAGGTTGGAGGCTGGTATTTTTTCAGGTGTGTGTTGGACCGGCTATGAGGGGAGGTTGGAGGCCGGTACTTTTTTCAGGTGTGTGTTGGACCAGCTATAAGGGGAGGTTGGAGGCTGGTATTTTTTCAGGTGTGTGTTGGACCAGCTATAAGGGGAGATTGGAGGCTGGTATTTTTTCAGGTGTGTGTTGGACCGGCTATGAGGGGAGGTTGGAGGCTGGTATTTTTTCAGGTGTGTGTTGGACCAGCTATAAGGGGAGGTTGGAGGCTGGTATTTTTCTAAGACAGGTTTGGTACAGCCTGTAATGGAAGGTAATTTTACATATGATTGCAAATCTATGTAACCAAAACCTCTGTTTTAAATTTAATGATTGAACTAGTTTAGACTCGGAATGTTTTTTGTTACTCTGTATGTCACAATTTGGAAATGACAATAGAGTAGAGTTAGGGACCGCACTTTTCAGAGGGGCCTTGATGTGGCAGTGCGGCTTCACATATATTTGCAAATGTATCCAACATAAATCCAATACAAATTGCTGAAACATTTTAGAGTTTTCCTTTTTTTGCTGGCTGGCTGCACATGCGCACCTTACTTTAACCACTTCAGCCCTGGAAGGTTTTAACCCCCTTAATGACCAGGCCATATTTTGCGATTCAGCACTGCGTTACTTTGATGAAAAATTGCGCGGTTGTGCGGCGCTGTACCCAAATACAAATTATGTCCTTTTTCCCCCACAAATAGAGCATTCTTTTGGTGGTATTTGATCACCTCTACGGTTTTAAGATTTCGCGCTATAAACAAGAAAAAAGCAACAATTTTGAAAACAAACAACATATTACTTTCTGCTATAAAACATTCCCAATAAAAAATTAAAAAAATCTAATTATTTTTATCAGTTTAGGCCAATTTGTATTCTGCTAAATATTTTTGGTAAAAAACAAATCCCAAAAAGTCTATTGTAATTGGTTTGTTATAGCGTTTACAAACTACTGGATAGATTTTTGGAATTTGTATTTATTTTTTTGTTTTTCTTAGTAATGGCGGCAATCAGCGTTTTTTAGCGGGACTGCGACATTGCAGCGGACAGATCGGCCCCCTTACTGACATTTTTGACACTTTTTGGGGACCAGTGACATTAATACAGTAATCAGTGCTAAATAATATACACTGTTACTGTATAAATGAGACTGGCAAAGAAGGGGTTAACACCGGGGGTGATCAAAGGGGTTAATGTATGCCCAAATGTGATTACTAACTGTGTGGGGGAAGGTTCTGTGACAGGCATAGCTGAAACTCCTGATCTCTCCCTGCCTGTCTAACAGAAGACTCGCCTGCTTTGTTTACATAAGCAGGCTGCTCTTCTGTCAGTTTCTCTGACAAATGCGAGAGACCGGCAGTAATCGTCGCCACTCTTCCCATGGCTCGCCTCCCGCTGTGTCCAAACACAGCGGGAGCGCGGCTCCGGCGGCGCGCATGCGCCACTGAGACCTCGTGCACAAAATCACATAGGTCTAGGCGATTTTGCGCAGCCGAGCCGCCCTGCCACAGTAACAATGTGGTGGGCAGTCGGCAAGAGGTTAAGCATCACATTTTAGTGTTGTGGTAATGTGCATTACCGCAATGTAGGTGGACACACGTTCCATGCATTAGCATGTTGGAGTGCCATCCATTGTCTATGGCAGTGGTTCTTAACCTTGTTGGAGGTACTGAACCCCACCAGTTTCATATGCGCATTCACCGAACCCTTCTTAATTGAAAAAATAAAATATGATTTTTTCAAATTCAAAACATAGGTATATATTTAGATATATATTTATACATAGGTGCATAAAAAGAACAAAACCATTAAAAAACAAAACCATAAAAAAAAAAAGGCTCCATAGCTCAGGGGTTAGAGCACTGGTCTTGTAAACCAGGGGTCGCGAGTTCAAATCTCGCTGGGGCCTCCCTGCAAGTGTTGGCGACTGTATCTCAAAAAACAAAACCATTAAGAACAAAGAACAAAACCATTAAAACATGGGGTGTCAGGAGGGCATACCATGGGGTGTCAGGAGAGAACACACTGAGGGGGGAGGTGTTGGGAGGGCATACTATGGGGTATAAGGAGGGCACACACTTTGGGGAGGTGTTTGGAGGGCATACCATGGGGTGTTAGGAGGGCACACATTGGGGGGAGGTGTTGGGAGAGCATTCCATGGGGTATCAGGAGGGCACACACCAGGGGGTATTCACAATGCTTTATTGAGCTAAATGAAAAGGACATGCATTTCCATCTGTCAGCTAACAGCACCTCTATGCTAAGCTGCAGTAACTCAGCAGACGTAGCATAGAGGTGCTTGTAAACTAATCCACCATGTACAGCTAGCTGAGCCTACCTCCAGGAACATTCACTCGGCTCCCTCTGCTCAGCTGCTCACACTTCCCTCTTCCAGGCGGGCGCGATCTCCGTGGTCAGGTACATCCCCATCCCGCCCACTCACGCAGCAAGCAGCCTGCAGGAGATAGGCTGGAAACCTGCTGGGGGAGGTACAGGGGGCGGAGTGTCAAGTGTCTATGTGTAATGGCTGTGAGTTGTCCCGACCGCAGCTCTGATTTCCCGGGGTGCGCTCGGCCTCACAATCAGTAATATTTTCTCGGGGGGAGCAATTGCCCCTTTGTTCCCCCCCCCCGCCGAACCCCGGAGACTGACTCACCGAACCCCTGGGGTTCGATCAAACCCAGGTTAAGAACCACTGGTCTATGGTAACCCAACACATTAACCCAACGCACCTCTGACACACATGCATTGCAGAGCAGCGTGTTGCACTCGGAAATAATGGCGACTCTGATTTTTTGTCTCTTTAGGTGTGTGTGTTGGCAGTCTGTTCAATTGAACACAATGCTCCAGAATAAACAGCTGTGAATTCAGTCTTGTAGCTAGTAATAAATTGATCAGAGGGGGTGCAACTCCGGCAACAGAAAAACATTAAAGTGGAACTGCACTCTCTCAATCAACATTGACTGTTTTAACCACTTGCTGACCAACCACAGTACATGTGCTGCAGCTGGGCAGCACGTGCAGGCAAAATCAAGTACATATACACCATTCTGCCTGCTCCAGTTTAGGGGCATGCAGAGCGCCCCCCCTGCTGGCGGGAGATAAAGTGTTTTGAAAGCTGGTGGATTATGGTTGGTGGTTGAGGAACCTTTCAAAAAAACACAACATAAATAGGAGGGATGTTTATTTGCAACTTTGTTTTCAACACGATCTTTCAATTCTATTTCTTTAGTATTGGTATTGATTAACATTTATTCAATTTTTATTGATTGTTATTATCATCACTGTTATTATAAATTTTATTGGTTAACATTTTAACATTTATTGGATGTCTATTTTTTTGGGCAATTATATATGTTTTTAAGACATTTACCAAGGTGACTAGGGAAGACTATAGTTTGTATTTCCTAAATCAATTTCTCTTACATTAAAATAAAAAAATGAGGGCTACAAGTTTTAGCTGGAGATGGGCTTTCATCTTTTATCTCTCACTAACCATCCATTTAAAATTAAATGTTCATCTAAGACTACCCTGTCCACAGGGTGACAACAGTGCAAACGGAGAACGGGGAAAAACAAAAACTTTGTTACATAGTTTGGAAAGAGAAACAGGCCCATCTAGTTTAAGAAATATTGATAGTAAAGGGTATGGGCGCTACTTCTAATATGTGCCGGTTCACACTTGTGCGATGCGGGAACGCTGTGAATATGCAGCGTGATCCCGCATTGCATCCGCACATCTGGCAGTTCCCACTGCCATATGCGATACGCAGGGGGTGTCAATTAAATGTTAACGACACCCCCAGTTTGATCGCATATCGCAGTGCGATCTGACAGTTCGCACAGAATCGGATCGCACAGGTGTGAACCACTGCGCTCCGATTCTGATGCGGTTGAAAAAATTCCTCATGTGCGTATTTGGTGCGGATACAGTGCAAATTCAGCCATACAAAGTGTATGGCTGAACTCGCATCCGCACGAGATCGCATGTAATGAAGGAGCAGTGCTCTCCGAATTGCATGCGATCTCGCAAGCCGCACAAATGTGAACTGGCACTAAATGTTGGTATATTTAACACTGGTATGTGATGATGTATCTGTTATAGTGTTATTGGTGTGACATATGGTAAATATATAACAACACACTTATACATACATGGCATACAATATGATATAGCTATAAAGTGCTCTCGTGCTCAGTGCCACAAAATTATGATATGTAAATAAATTATGTGATAACAAATCCTGTGAAACGGTGAAATTCTGCTGTGGTATAAGAATATAATAAATATATAAATAAATAAATAAATAAATAAATAAATAAATAAAGTGCTGCAGTGTCAAACCTGTGAAAAAGGTGAATACCTACTGTATAGGTACAAAGTATGATAAATAAATATAGTGCTACAGTATTATAGGTAAAAAATAGATATATAAATAAATACACATATATATAAATATCTCCAGATCAAATATGTCCAAAGTCCCAATATTATGTGCTGAGATGAGCTGTCAGCCACATTACTCTTTGAAGGTGCTGTAGTGCCAAACCAATCCAAAGAATAAATCTAAGTATTAACAGTATGTGATCCTTTTTAGGTGTTTGTGATATCCCAAGTATATGAGAAGCCAAAAGAATAGGTGAGACGGTGGTACTGTGCTTATCTCTTACTTGGCTGTGCTCTGTGCGGTGATGCAGTGCCCCTGTAAGAATTGCACTCATAGCAATGCTTTACCCTGTAAAGGGGTAGCAAGCTCTGCACAGCTAATACTGTAGCACTATATTTATTTATCATACTTTGTACCTATACAGTAGGTATTCACCTTTTTACAGGTTTGACACTGCAGCACTTTATTTATTTATTTATTTATTTATTCATTATATTCTTATACCACAGAAGGATTTCACCTTTTCACAGGATTTATTATCACATAATTTATTTACAAATCATAATTTTGTGGCACTGCTTTACAGCTATATCATATTGTATGCCGTGTATGTATAAGTGTGTTGTTATATGTTTACCATATGTCACACCAATAACACTATAACAGATACATCATCACATACCAGTGTTAAATATACCAACATATATTAGAAGTAGCGCCCATACCCTTTACTATCAATATTTCAATTTTATACTTCTCACTTGGGTGAGAAGTATTCTAGGAGGCTGCAAACTTCAGGATTATATCTTTCTTTTAGCATTTTTCCTAATTGCGCGGGATTACCATATCATCATCTAGTTTAAGCACTTCCCGACCGCGCTACAGCCAAAACACGGCTATAGCGCAGATGTCCGGTTCTTTGAGGGGGTCCATGGATGTCATCCCAGAACCCTGCCCTCTGGGGGCATACATCAGGCACGCTCTGCGACCGCTGTGTCCTTTGGACACAGCTCATCCCAGATCAGAGTAAAGGACCATGGGATCTGTTATGTCCAATCACAGCTGATTACACATAAACAGATTTACCGGTAATCAGCTCTCCTTTGCTCACGCACTGTGTCTGTGTTAGAAAAGGAGACCTGATAACCAGCAAGGCTGTAAGTACATTGTTTACACTGAGAATCAAGGTCAGTGCCATGATTATCTATGCAGCCCCATCAGCGCCCCTCAGTGCAACCTCTTCAGCGCCCCTCAGTACAGCCTCATCAGCGCCCCTCGGTGCAGCCTCATCAGTGCCCATCAGTACAGCCTCATCAGTGCCCATCAGTACAGCATATCAGTGCAGCCTCATCAGCACACGTCAGAGAAGAAGAAAAATTATTTATGACATGGTATATGGATGGTATATGGATATACAGGATGATATATAAGAGAGGTATATGGATGAATAGGATGGTATATAAGAGATGTATATGGATGTACAGGAAGGTATAGAGAGTGTGTGTGTATATATCTATACACACACACACTATCCTGCCAAAAGCATTGGGACGCCTGCCTTTACACGCACATGAACTTTAATGGTATCCCAGTCTTAGTCCGTAGGGTTTAATATTGAGTTGGCCCCCCTTTGCAGCTATAACAGCTGCAACATTTCTGGGAAAGCTGTCCACAAAGTTTTGGAGTGTATCTATGGGAATGTTTCACCATTCTTCCACAAGAGCATTTGTGAGGTCAGGCACTGATGTTGGAGAGAAGGCCTGGCTCGCAGTCTGCGCTTTAATTCATCTTAAAGGTGTTCTATCAGGTTGAGGTCAGGACTCTGTGCAGGCCAGTCAAGTTCCTTCCCCCTAAACTGGCTCATCCATGTCTTTATGGACCTTGCTGTGTGCACTGGTGTGCAGTCATGTTGGAACAGGAAGGGGCCATCCCCAAACTGTTCCCACAAAGTTGGGAGCATAAAAAAGTGTCTGAAATGTCTAGGTATGCTAAAGCTTTAAGAGTTCCCTTCACTGTAACTAAGGGGCCAAGCCCAACCCCAGAGAAAAAAAAAACACAGCATAATCCCCTCTCCACCAAATGATTTGGAATAATGGCGAGTGTTCGGATACATTCAGGTCTCATCTCTACATCTCTATAGAAGTGTGTCCGATGTTTCCCTTGTATCAATACAATCTCCACCTGTCCACATTCCAGAAATGTAGGCTTATCAGAACTAATGAGTGTAACCTACAGTCCTCCAGGTGTGCAGACCCCCCACTTGGAGGAGGAATGGACCACCCTATGAAAGATTCAGATATTCTCATATCCTTATCACAACCAGAGTTGTCAGGTCGCTGTCTCTGCACAGCTGGCTGGTGTCTGTGTTGAGCCAATGATGTGAAAGGGAGAAAATGGCTGACTACAGGTGACAGGGCTAGGCTGGGCTGCCATTAGAAATGATGGGGCACTGGAGAGCTGACCAGACAGCCCCACGTATCCACAGGCAGCCTCTGTTGGCGCCCACTGCTGACCAAATGGGAAGTACTGCGTGTACCCCCTATTGATGGTCCTGACAACAGGTGATCTGTAGTATTTGCAGACTGGGCCCGAGGGTGGCCTGGAGTATTGGTAGAATGGAGGATGACCTGTGATATTGTCCATATATACTGGAAAATGAACTGAAGTGTAAATGGACGAAATTGAGGGGTGGTCTGGAGTATCAGCAGATAACTGGGGTTGCCTTGTGGCAAAGACATTGTTAATAGATAAGACTTTACCTCCGACCAGTGCAGCTGATTAGTATTGATCCTCAGAGCTTCCAGTGGTGCCTTGGCCTTGGATCTGTTCATGGTGACCAGTCTTTTCTGAGCCCCGGATTCTGCCTTTTGGGCACTCCGCTTCTCCTTCCTGTGATCATTCCTATTCTTGCACCTTCACTGGCTGTGCCCTTTTATCCTGGCCTTCCACAAACAACTATCCTTACCAGAAACAAGATGTAAGACAAAGAAATAACTCTGTTATAAAACATAAAAGTAGGCCAATCATATCCATTTTTCAAGTTAAAGAAAATAGAACCACTTCACATCAGGTGCCTCCATTTGTGTTCCCCATAAATTGGGAATCCCAATCAGAGTACCTTCACATATCAGTTGCCACCACATATTAGATGCCCCCATCAGAATATTACCTTAGATCAGTTACCCCAATCAAGGTACCCCTTTATTACAGGTGTCCCCTTAAGACTGTCCCCTTACATCCAGCGTCCCCATAACAGTGCTACCTTATATGAGGTGTCCCCATAACAGTGCCCTCTTACATCAGGTGTCTCCATAACAGTGCCTCTTTTCTTTTACATCAGGTGTCCCCATAACAGTGCCCCCTTACATCAGGTGTCCCCATAACAGTGCCCTCTTACATCAGGTGTCCCCATAACAGTGCCCCTTTTCCTTTACATCAGGTGTCCCCATAACAGTGCCCCCTTACATCAGCGGTCCCCATAACAGTGCCCTCTTAAGTCAGGTGTCCCCATAACAGTGCCCTCTTACATCAGGTGTCCCCATAACAGTTCCCTCTTACATCAGGTGTCCCCATAACAGTGCCCCCTTACATGAGGTGTCCCCATACCAGTGCCCCCTTACATTAGGTGTTCCCATAACAGTGCCAACTTACATCTGGTGCCCCCTTACATCAGTTGTCCCCATACCAGTGCCCCCACACATCAGGTGTCCCCATACCAGTGCCCCCTTACATCAAGTGTTCCCATAACAGTGCCCTCTTACATCAGATGTCCCCATCAAATTACCCCTAGAAATCCATACCCCAATCAGAAAATATCTTCATGTATCAATTGCCCCCTTCAATGTGCCCCCATATATCAATACCCCATAGAGGTACCCCCGTAATACAGCCTCCCCATAGACTAGCTGCCTCATTACATAAGGTGTTCCCATCTTATGTACACCCGTAAAGCAGGGGCCTCATCAGAATACCTTCATACATTGTTTATCCCAAACAGAGCATCCCCATAGATCAGTTACCCCCATCACTGTGCCCCCTTACATCAGGTGTTCTTCTCCACAGTGCCCCCTTATATCAGGAACCCCAATCAGAGTACCCCCATAGATCAGTTGCCCCATCAAAATACTCCCATAGATCAGTTTCCCTCATCAGAGTGCCTTCACAAATCACTTGCTCCATCACAGTGCTCCCATAGATCAGTTATCCCATCAGAATGTCCCCTTAGATTAGTTGCAGCCTTAGATTATCCATCAGAGTACATACACTATATTGTCAAAAGTATTGGGACACCTGCCTTAACACGCACATGAAATTTAATGGCATCCCAGTCTTAGTCCATAGGGTTCAATATCGAGTTGGCCCACCCTTTGCAGCTATTACAGCTTCAACTCTTCTGGGAAGGCTGTCCACAGGGTTTAGGAGTGTGTCTATGGGAATGTTTGACCATTCTTCCACAAGAGCATTTGTGAGGTCAGGCACTGATGTTGAATGAAAAGGCCTGGCTCCCAGTTTCCGCTTCAATTCATCCAAAAGGTGTTCTATCGGGTTGAGGTCAGGACTCTGCAGACCAGTCAAATTCCTCCACCCCAAACTCGGTCATCCAAAGACTGGGATGAAATTAAAATTCATATGTGTGTAAAGTCATGTGTCCCAAAACGTTTGACAATATAGTATATATAGATTAGTTGCCCTCATCACAGTGCCCCAATAAGATAAGTTGTACTGACAAATCAGTTGCCCCATCACAGTACCCCCATCAATTTGTTGCCCCATCAGAGTACATATATACATTAGTTGCCCCATCACAGTCTCCCCATAGATTACTTGCCCCAATCACATTGCCCCCATAGAGTAGTTGCCCTCATCACAATGTCCCCATAGATCAGTTGCCCTATCAAAGTTTCCCCCATAGATTAGTTGCCCCCCATCACAGTGTCCCCATTGATTAGTTGCTTCATCATAGTGTCCCTGTAGATCAGTTGCCGCCCATCAGAGTACCCCCATAGATGAGTTGCCCCCCCATCACTGTGTCCCGATGAATTAGTTTCCCCCATCCAAGTACCCCCATAGATCAGTTGCCCCATCACAGTGCTTAGTGTAACTGTGCCTGAGCCTGTCCCTATAGCCTGACAGGAAGGAGGTAGGAACTAGCAGGAGAAACGTGCACACAGCATGCATGTGAAGTCATTGGTTGCTAGGGATGCCGGCATCCCTAGCAACCAATGACTGCTGCTCACAGGACCAGGACCTGTGGTGGTCCACCATGTTAGTGAAGGCTTTATGAACCTATGAGCCTGTGCAGGAGGTGGAGCAAGGGAGTCGAAAATCACCATTTACATATGTGTGCAGGAGTAACGTATTACTTCGCATTTCTGTGTAAGCACGGTGGGACGGGGGAGCTTTATTCATTTTTTTATTATTTATTTTATTTTTAAAAATATATATATTTTTTACACTTTTTTATTTATTTATTTATTTATTTGTTTTTTGTAATAACTTCATTGCTATCACAAGGGATGAACAACATCTCCTGTGACAGCATGGGCTGTGACAGGTCCTCTTTATGGAGAGATTTGGGATCTATCCTCTGGCCCCCAATGCAGCCAATCAGACTGAGATCGGTCCGATCAGCTGCTTCTCCGGCCATTGGTAGACAGGTAAACAAAGGGGGCGGAACCAGGAAGTGATGAATACTTGTGGCTCCCGGTTTCCAGGGTTACAGAGAGAGGGGAATGACGTCAGTTTCTCTCTCTCTGTACAGGACAGCCATCGCCCGGGTATTTGGGGGAAGTGGTTAAAGGTAAAGAAGAGATTTGGGGCCTTTTTGACCCTAGAGCTCCCCAAAAAGAGGACCTGTCATCCTTATTTATCCTTGTATTCTATTACAAGCGATATCTACATTCCTTGTAATAGGAATAAGTGACAAAAATGAAAGGGACAGTGTAAAATAAAGAATAAAATAGATAAGGGAAAAAAATCCTTTAGTGCCTGGATCCCTCAGTACTCACGCGCAGAAGAGAATTCAAACCACACATGTGAGGTATCGCTGAGAACAATACATCGAGAACAATAAAAAAAAGTGACCCGGAACATGCCATGCGCTACTTTGCCATGTTTGTCGCACATAGGGCAGCCACTTTGAAATCAGTAGACTGCTCTATGCTTGTTGGGTAAAAAAAAAAAAAAAATGGGTGTTTCCCATACAGGTGTATGTCAGAGGTGTGACTGGGGCCTTCATCATTTCACAAACTATGGAATGCTTTGAAGTCAGAAATGAGCAGTTAGCACACGTGAAAAAATGAAAATACATAAACAGTGAAGGGGTTAAAATGACTCTTAAAATGACTATCTGAGCACTCACCCCTCCCCCTCTCTGAAAGTAGCAGATGCTCGTGTCTACAGACACTACACCCCCACTGAGCCCCATGTGTAAGCCCCCTCTTTCAGACTCCTCATCATCCCCCACATACAAGTTAAAAGTTGAAATAGAACTAAAGACAATTTTTTTCCCATTTAGAATAGTGTAAGGGAGGGATAAAACCTCTGTCAGGGTTACTTTGCCATCTGTGTCCCCATTGGGGAGATTTCCCTTCTCTTCCTGTCCCATAGCCAAAAACATAAGTTAGAGAAATCCCCCAAAATGACATAATCCCAGGGTGTCACCAGAACTAGTGTCCCCATTGGAAGATTTCCCAGCTAATTCTGCTTCTAGTGACAACCCAAATATATTAGAATTTTCTTTCACTTTGGGTGACAAGGGTAAACATGAAACACAAATAGGGTGAATATCCCTAAAGGGGGCACACACAGCGATAAAAACCTAACAGGTGTTCTAATCCCTCTCCACTCCATGCAAAACTAAAAATAAAAACATTTTCCTTTATTTATATTTTAACATATGGGCAAGAAATGAAAAAAAAAAAAAAAAAAAAAGATTTGGCAG
The DNA here is from genome assembly GCF_965119305.1 of Pelophylax lessonae. Taxonomy (NCBI): domain Eukaryota; kingdom Metazoa; phylum Chordata; class Amphibia; order Anura; family Ranidae; genus Pelophylax; species Pelophylax lessonae. Next base: position 758,994,382 of record NC_138768.1, read on the forward strand.
TGAAAGGGTTAATAAACGAAAAAGGGGGAAGGCATTGGTTTTACAGTTAAAGGTTTAAAAAATAAATGAAATATATAGTTTGGTAGTGAAAGGGTTAAAAGCTGAAAGGGGAAAAATGGATTGGCATGTAAAGGGTTAAAATGGAAAATAATTGGTTTGTAAGAATGATCAAATAAAAGAGAAGCGGGAAAGAAATGAGAATATTTGATTTTGATTCTAGGGAGGATTTATAAGGCTCTATTCACTGTGTTATAGGAATACAGACCTTTATTTCAGCCATGGGACTGTAAGGGTTAAATCTCAATCAAAATAACTGTCACTTCCAGAAAAACATGTTATTACAGGAGCCGTATCCCTATTAGATCTGTATACTGAGCCTACAGGCTGAATTCACACAGCTCACAAACAAGGACGAGGCTCCTTTAAGAAAAATCGGCAGTTATTTTTTTGCTGAGTCATCAAAAAAAAAAAAAAAAAAAGGTCACATGACCAGACCTCAGAGCTCAGCCTATATAAGGAGCTGCTGCAGGAGAGAATGTTCTGTAGACAAGTGTTTGCTGACCAGTGAAGACCTGTCTATATCTCTGCTGATTCAGCTGAGATATTTCTTGCGATTTCATTGGATTTGATTTCATTTGAATTCAATTTCATTGTGATTTCATTGTTGTACGTTTAAAGCGTGTTTCATTATTCTTAATAATGAACCAATTTAAATGTAAACAGATTGTTTCTCTGAAAAACACCAAAGAGAAACCCACCATAGGAAGAGCAGCTATGGAAGGAGCTATCAGTGACCAGCCTGCAGATACTCCAACCAAGAAGCCCACCAAAATGAAGAAGGCTCGGGCTTTTGTGCGCGGCTGCTTCAGAGCCGTTGTTAGATCTATTGGTTCCGGCCGTAAAGCCGATGGACCTCACCGAAATACAGACACTGGGATTGGTAAGTATTGTGGATATTGATAGATACAAGATAACTGACACCCTTTTATTGGATCCTTCTTTCCTATTGATGACAGGTCACCCCCCTCCCCCCATATGTACACCTGTATAGGGATTGCCATGGATATTGATGACAGGTCACCCCCCTCCCCCATATGTACACCTGTATAGGGATTGCCATGAATATTGATGACAGGTCACCCCCCTCCCCCATACAGTATGTACACTTGTATAGGGATTGCCATGAATATTGATGACAGCCCCCCCCCCCTCTCCCATATGTACACCTGTATAGGGATTGCCATGGATATTGATGACAGCCCCCCCCCCCCTCTCCCATATGTACACCTGTATAGGGATTGCCATGGATATTGATGACAGCCCCCCCCCTCTCCCATATGTACACCTGTATAGGGATTGCCATGGATATTGATGACAGCCCCCCCCTCTCCCATATGTACACCTGTATAGGGATTGCCATGAATATTGATGACAGGTCACCCCCTCCCCCATATGTACACCTGTATAGGGATTGCCATGGATATTGATGACAGGTCACCCCCCTCCCCCATATGTACACCTGTATAGGGATTGCCATGGATATTGATGACAGGTCACCCCCCTCCCCCATATGTACACCTGTATAGGGATTGCCATGAATATTGATGACAGCCCCCCCCCCCTCTCCCATATGTACACCTGTATAGGGATTGCCATGGATATTGATGACAGGTCACCCCCCTCCCCCATATGTACACCTGTATAGGGATTGCCATGGATATTGATGACAGGTCACCCCCCTCCCCCATATGTACACCTGTATAGGGATTACCATGAATATTGATGACAGGTCACCCCCCTCCCCCATATGTACACCTGTATAGGGATTACCATGAATATTGATGACAGGTCACCCCCCTCCCCCATATGTACACCTGTATAGGGATTGCCATGGATATTGATGACAGGTCACCCCCCGCCCCCATATGTACACCTGTATAGGGATTGCCATGGATATTGATGACCGGTCACCCCCCTCCTCCATATGTACACCTGTATAGGGATTGCCATGGATATTGATGACAGGTCACCCCCCGCGATCCAATCCTGTGCGAACTGCAACATCGCACTGCGATATGCGATCAAACTGGGGGTGTCGTTAAGATTACATTGACACCCCCAGCGTATCGCATATGGCAGTGTGAACTGCCGGGGGTGCGTGTGCGATGCGGGAACAGGCTGCGAATTCGCAGCCTTCCCGCATCGCATAAGTGTGAACCGGACCTAAGTGTTAGCTCTCTATTTATTTTCAATGTACACAAAATCAGACACAATGGAAGAGTTTTATTTTTATTTTTTAAATAATTATCATTTTTATTTTAAATAATTGTGATGAGTTTTATACAGTATCTCACAAAAGTAAGTACACCCCTCACATTTTTGTAAAACCTGTTATTCTATCTTTTCATGTGATGAAAACAATCTGAAGAAATGACACCTTGCTACAATGTAAAGTAGTGAGTGTACAGCTTGTATAACAGTGTAAATTTTCTGTCCCCTTATAATAACTCACAGCCATTAATGTCTAAACCGCTGGCAACAAAAGTGAGTACACCCCCTAGGTGAAAATGTCTAAATTGGGCCCAATTAGCCATTTTCCCTCCCTGGTGTCATGTGACTCGTTACTGATACTCAGTTAAAACCCTCTTCATATCCCCCCACAGCACTGCCCCCTTCACCCCCTCGCCCCCACAGCACTGCCCCCTTCACATCCCCCCCAAAGGAAAACCCTCTTCATATCCCCACACAGCACTGCCCCTTCACATTTGCCCGACAGCACTGCCCTCTTCACATCCCCCCGCCCCCTTTACATTCCCCCTACAGCAGCCAATCATCTCCTGGTTAATGTGAAAAGTTAATTCAGGCAGCTGGCTTTCTCCAGGCAGTGCTGGTCCCGCCCCCGGTTCAGAATTGTCCCTCCTCCCACCGTCCCCCTCTGCTCTGTAACGACAGCGGTGGAGGGTGGGAAACAAAAGCATTAGCTAAATGACGCGGTCACAGCGCTCCAGATAGAACAGTAGCTTGGGCCGGACGCGCACCGTGGGCCGCCATTTAGTGATGCCCGTTCATATAAGGAGGTCCATTCGCTAAAATTTTCTTTGGGCCGAGGTCCGAATCTCAAGTCTGTGCTATGACTCAGAAAGATGGGCAAAACAAAATGTGTCCATCAGCGTTGCTCTTAACATAAAATATTCCCATTAGAGTGCCCCTTAACCTAAAATGTGCCCATCAGCGTGACGCTTAACATAGAATATGCCCATCAGCGTGACCCTTAACATAAAATAAGGGGCACGCTAATGGGCACATTTTATGTTAGGGGGTACTCTGATGGGCACATTATATGTTAAGGGACACACTGCTGATGGGCAAAACAAAACGTGTCCATCAGCGTTGCTATTAACATAAGATATGCCCAGTAGAGTGCCCCTTAACATAAAATATGCCCATCAGCGTTCCCCTTATTTTATGTTAAGGGTCACGGTGATGGGCACATTTTATGTTAGGGGGCACTCTGATGGGCACATTTTATGTTAAGGTTCACGCTGATGGGCACATTTTATGTTAAGGGGCACTCTGATGGGCACTTTTTATGTTAAGGAGAATGCTGCTGATGGGCAAAACAAAACGTGTCCATCAGCGTTACTCTTAACATAAAATATGCCCATTAGCGTGCCCCTTAACATAAAATATGCCCATTAGAGTGCCCCTAACATAAAATATGCCCATTAGAGTGACCTTTAACGTAAAATGTGCCCATTAGCATGATCCTTAACATAAAATATGCCCATCAGAGTGACCCTTAGCGTAAAATATGCCCATCAGCGTGACCCTTAGCATAAAATATGCGCATCAGCATGACCCTTAGCATTAATTATGCCCATCAGCGTGACCCTTAGCATAACATTTGCCTGTGACATACTGAAGCAGAGCATGATCCCCCTCCCTTCTGGGACTGGGCCGCAGGGCAGTATTCCAACATGATATTGACCTCAAACACACCTCCAAGATGACCACTGCCTTTCTAAAGAAGCTGAGGGTAAAGGTGATGGACTGGCTAAGCATGTCTCCAGACCTAAACCCTATTAAGCATCTGTGGGGCATTCTCCAGCGGAAAGTGGAGGAGCGCAAGGTCTCTAAAATCCACCAGCTCTGCGATGTTGTCATGGAGGAGTGGAAGGACTCCAGTGGCAACAAGAGGGTTAAGGTAGTACTGGAAAACAATGGTGGCCACACAAAATATTGACACTTTGGGCCCAATTGGGCATGTTCACTTAGAGGTATACTCACTTTTGTTGCCAGCAGTTTAGACATTAGAGGCTGTGTGTTGAGTTATTTTCAGGGGACCGCAAATTTACACTGTTAAACAAGCTGTACACTCACTACTTTATATTGTAGCAAAGTGTAATTTCTTCAGTGTTGTCACATGAAAAGATATAATAAAATATTTACGAAAATGTGAGGGGTGTACTCACTTTTGTGAGATACCGTATGTCTGTGGGACTCACATGTTCATGCTGCATGTTCTGTTTTGTTTAACCACCCCTTTAAGTCCCTCCCACCATTAACATAATTGGCCACACCCACTGTTCACCATGGCATGCTACGTGAACCGCATTATTCTTCTACTTGGTGTGCCCAAAGGTGCCCCAGGTCCCTTACAATCCTAGCAACACCCCTGCACAATGAACACCATGCTTAAACTCTTCACTGTGCCACACTAACGACACCACTTTTTTTTTTTTTTTAATTAAGCAGCTGGCCCAACCTATGATTTTGCACACAGGCCCACTGATTTCATAAACCGCCCCTCATATGACAGAATCAGTCCTGTGATTGGCTGGTCCCCCCCTGCCTTCCCCCTACCAGGGTAAGACTCTGTCAAAAGGGGGGGGGGTTAAGCATAACAAACATATAGCAATTGAAGGTACAGTATGAAAATCTATAAAACAATGATAAGAATATAGGAAAACCATACATTAATATTCCTACTACATTAGTCACTTGTTTTCTCTCCCGGCCAATGCAAACATATCAGCTGATGTCAGGCTGGTGTATGACCCCCTTAGCGAGTGACCCGTCTCCTGTCTGATCTCAGGGCTGATAAATGATAAGCTTTCTGGGCAAAACTGACAGTTAACAAAGCCTCTGCTTAGCTGGTCTTATGATTCACAAACCCCTGCCACAATGCAAAGCCAAGCAAGTGACACCAATACCTCCTGTTGCAACTTCTTTTGTTACCCACCGACTCATTTAAACATGAAAGTGCATTATCACACCACTAAAAATACTTGTTACCAGCTCCCCGAGTCACTGAAATTTAGTAAGTTGGCATAACTGCCAGGCAACCAGCATTTTTATACGAAGGCCAACAATAGTCATTCCTGTGTCCCTGTCATTTTGGGTTTATTTATTGTTCCTGGCACTGAATTTTTCTCTGTATAATTTGATGTTGTAGGAAGAAAATATATATGAAATGTAGACGACGGTGCTAAATCTGATTTTTCTTTTCTATTGCAGATGAAGGCGGAAATTTATTGCAGACAGAGCCCATGCAACAGGCCTGCCCCAGTGAGCAACACCGTGACATCCACATTGACGGCCAAGCAAAATGTGATGTACACATTGAGACGCCAGAAGAATGTGACGTTCCTGTTGAGACTTCAGCAGAATGTGGCATTCCCACTGAGACTCAGGCAGAATGTGACATACCTGTTGTGACTTCAACAGAATGTGACGTTCCCGAGACTCCAGAAGAAAGAGACGTTCATGTTGAAACTTCATCACAATATGACATTGACATTGAGACAGCTCCAGAATGGGACATTCACAATGGTACTCCTCCAGAATGTGATGTTGAGAATGAGACTTCTCAAGAATGTGACGTTCAGATTGAGACTTCTCCAGAATTTCACCATCACAATGAGTCTCCTCCAGAATGTGATGTTCCCGCTGAGACTTGGGCAGAATTTGATATTCCCGCTGAGACTCCGGCAAAATGTGATGTTCCTGCATACACTTCGGAAGAAAGTGATGTTCCCGCTGACACTCCGGAAGAATGGGATGATCACATTGAGACTCCAAAACAATGTGACATTTACACTGAGACATCTCCAGAATGTGACGTTCACAATGAGTCTCCTCCAGAATGTGACCTTCCCGCTGAGACTTTGGCAGAATGTGACCTTCCCGCTGAGACCCTGGCAGAATGTGATGTTCCCGCATACACTGCGGAAGAATGTGATGTTCCCGCTGACACTCGGGAAGAATGTGATGTTCACGAAAATAATCCACCAGAATGTCATGTTCACATTGAAACTTCACCAGAATGTGACATTCACTTTGAAACACCACCAGAATGTGATGTTCACGTTGAGGCTGTAGCACAATGTGACGTTCATGTTGAGAAACCTCCAAAATACCAGGGGAGCCATGGGATCACCTCCCCTAGTGAAGATGGGGGCAAGCTTAAAGAAAAGGATACGCAGATACTGGTGGTAGGGGATTCAGTTATTAAAGGGACAGAGAGGGCAATCTGCCAGAAAGACCGTGATCAACAAACAGTATGTTATTTCCCAGGTGCACGGGTTCGGGACATTGCAGAACAGATGGACAAATTGTTGGATGGGGCTGGGGAGGACCCAGCTGTCATGGTACATATTGGCACCAACGACAACATTAGAAGATGGAGCGTCCTACAAAATGATTTTAGGGCCTTAGGGGCTTTATTGAAGAGAAGGACCACCAAGGCAGTATTTTCAGAAATATTGCCTGTACCTCGAGCCACAACAAGGAGGCAGCAGGAGCTCAAGGAGCTTAACAGGTGGCTGAAGAACTGGTGCAAGAAGGAGGGTTTTGGCTTCATGGAGAACTGGACTGACTTTTCAATTAATTATTACCTGCTCTACAGCAGGGACGGATTTCACTTAAATGAACAGGGTGCAGCTCTGTTAGGAAAGAAAATGGCCAAAAAGTTGGAAAAAATGTTGAATTCACCAAAATGTGTTATTCACGTTGATACTTTTCCAGAATATAACAGTCCCGTGGAGGCTCTGGCAGAATGTGACATTCCTGCTGACACTCCAGCAGATTGTGACATTCCCACTAGGACTGCAGCAGTATGTGAGGATCTCGTTGAGACTCCAGCAGAATGTGACATTCCCATTGAGACCTCAACAGTATGTGACATTACCGCTGAGACTCCGGTAGAATGCAACATTCCCGCTGAGACTCCAGAAGAATGCGACATTCCTAATCAGACACCGTCAGAATGTGAAGTTCCCATTGAGACTTCGGAAGAATGTGAAGTTCCCACTAAGACTCCATCAGATTGTGACATTCCCACTGTGAATCCGGTAGATTGTGACGTTCCCACTGAGACTACGACAAATTGTGATGTTCCTGTTGAGACGCAGACAGAATGTGAAGTTCCCGTTGAGACTCCAAAAGAATGCAACTTTCTCAATGAGACTCTACCACAATCCGATGTTCACATTGTGACTCCACCTGCATGCGACATTCACATTGCGACTCCACCAGAATGTGATGTTCATGTTGAGACTTCACCAAAATGCCAGGGGAACATCTCCTCAAGTGAAGTTGGGGCCACAGTTACAATAAAGGATCGGCAGATACTTGTGGTAGGGGACTCAATCATTAGAAGGATAGAAAGGGCAATCTGTCACAAAGACCGCTATCGCCGAACAGTATGTTGTTTACCGGGCGCTAGGGTTCGGGACATTGTAGATTGCATGGACAGATTGTTGGATGGGGCTGGGGAGGACCCAGCTGTCATGGTACATATTGGTACTAACGACAATGTTAGAGGAAGATGGAACGCCCTACAAAATGATTTCAGAGACTTAGGGACTATATTGAAAAAAAGGACCTCCAAGGCAGTATTTTCAGAAATGCTGCCTGTACCTGGAGCCACACCAGAGAGGCAGCAAGAGCTTGGGGCACTTAACAAGTGGCTGAGGAACTGGTGCAGGAAAGAAGGATTTGGGTTTCTGGAAAACTGGGCTGACTTTTCATACCGTTACTGGCTCTATACCAGGGATGGACTGCACTTAAATGAGGAAGGTGCTGCTCTATTGGGAGAGAAGATGACCAAAAAGCTGGAAGAACTTCAAGTTGAGACTCCACCAAAATACCAGAGGAACCATGGGAACAACTCCTTCAGTAAAGATGGGGGCAAGGATACAGGAAAGAATAGGCAGATTTTGGTGGTAGGGGATTCAATTATTAGAGGAACTGAGAGGGCAATCTGTCACAATGACCGTTCTCGCCGAACAGTATGTTGTTTACCAGGCTCTCGAGTTCGGGACATTGTAGACTGCATGGACAGATTGTTGGATGGGGCTGGGGAGGACCCAGCTGTCATGGTACATATTGGTACTAATGACAAAGTTAGAGGAAGATGGAACGCCCTAACAAGTGATTTCAGAGACTTAGGAGCTATATTGAAGAAAAGGATCTCCAAGGCAGTATTTTCAGAAATACTGCCTGTACCTCGAACCACACCAGAGAGGCAGCAGGAGCTTCGGGAGCTTAATAAGTGGCTGAGGAACTGGTGCAGGGAGGAGGGGTTTGGCTTCATGGAGAACTGGGCTGACTTTTCAGTCAATTACCATCTCTATGGCATCGATGGAATGCACTTAAATGTGAGGGGTGCAGCTTTTTTGGGAGTGAAGATGGCCAAAACGTTGGAAGAAATTTTAAACTAGGTGTCAGGGCCTGAACTTGAACCTGGGACCTTTGTTGTATCTGGAAAATGACTATTCTCGCTGAGCTTGTTTACCAACTACAGCTCTGTTTGATCATTACCTTCTATATATCCTATATATGCTACTGGACCCTGGCTTGCTCACCTCCTGGTGGGGCAATCCTGAGGACAGCGACCTGGTACTAAAATGCAGCAAACTCCATCTCCACCATCAGGAGCTCTGGTGAACACCAGTTAGTACTTAGACTTCGTACCTCAGGTGAACCCATGTCATCTTCCAGGGTGACCTGCTTCTATACCTATCCTGCTGTATGGTGGGAGTCCAACTACTGCTATAGCTACTGGTCTCAGAGCCTGACCTGTGATTGTGTCAGAATAATCTGGCTCAAAAAATGGAGACCGCTATTGCAAATGTATGTGTGTGTGTGTGTGTGTGTGTGTGGTAAGTTTAGTGGTGTGCTGTGTGATTAGTTTAGTGGTGTGCTGTGTGATTAGTTTAGTGGTGTGCTGTGTGATTAGTTTAGTGGTGTGCTGTGTAATTAGTTTAGTGGTGTGCTGTGTGATTAGTTTAGTGGTGTGCTGTGTGGTTAGTTTAGTGGTGTGCTGTGTGTTTTTTGGTGTGTTGTGTGGTATAATTTATTATTGCAAATGTGTGTTGGACCAGCTATGAGGGGAGGTTGGAAGCCCTTGGTTTTTCAGGTGTGTGTTGGACCGGCTATAAGGGGAGGTTGGAGGCCGGAACTTTTTTTTCAGGTGTGTGTTGGACCAGCTATAAGGGAAGGTTGGAGGCTGGTATTTTTTCAGGTGTGTGTTGGACCAGCTATAAGGGGAGGTTGGAGGCTGGTATTTTTTCAGGTGTGTGTTGGACTGGCTATGAGGGGAGGTTGGAGGCCGGTATTTTTTCAGGTGTGTGTTGGACCAGCTATAAGGGGAGGTTGGAGGCTGGTATTTTTTCAGGTGTGTGTTGGACCAGCTATAAGGGGAGGGTGGAGGCTGGTATTTTTTCAGGTGTGTGTTGGACCGGCTATGAGGGGAGGTTGGAGGCCGGTACTTTTTTTCAGGTGTGTGTTGGACCAGCTATAAGGGGAGGTTGGAGGCTGGTATTTTTTCAGGTGTGTGTTGGACCAGCTATAAGGGGAGATTGGAGGCTGGTATTTTTTCAGGTGTGTGTTGGACCGGCTATGAGGGGAGGTTGGAGGCTGGTATTTTTTCAGGTGTGTGTTGGACCAGCTATAAGGGGAGGTTGGAGGCTGGTATTTTTCTCAGACAGGTTTGGTATAGCCTGTAATGGAAGGTAATTTTACATATGATTGCAAATCTATGTAACCAAAACCTCTGTTTTAAATTTAATGATTGAACTAGTTTAGACTCGGAATGTTTTTTGTTACTCTGTATGTCACAATTTGGAAATGACAATAGAGTAGAGTTAGGGGCCGCACTTTTCAGAGGGGCCTTGACGTGGCAGTGCGGCTTCACATATATTTGCAAATGTATCCAACATAAATCCAATACAAATTGCTGAAACATTTTAGAGTTTTTCCTATTTTGCTGGCTGGCTGCCCATGCGCACCTTACTTTAACCATTTCAGCCCTGGAAGGTTTTAACCCCCTTAATGACCAGGCCATATTTTGCGATTCAGCACTGCGTTACTTTGATGAAAAATTGCGCGGTTGTGCGGCGCTGTACCCAAATACAAATTATGTCCTTTTTCCCCCACAAATAGAGCTTTCTTTTGGTGGTATTTGATCACCTCTACGGTTTTAAGATTTTGCGCTATAAACAAGAAAAAAGCAACAATTTTGAAAACAAACAACATATTACTTTCTGCTATAACACATTCCCAATAAAAAAAATTAAAAAAATCTAATTATTTTTATCAGTTTAGGCCAATTTGTATTCTGCTAAATATTTTTGGTAAAAAACAAATCCCAAAAAGTCTATTTTAATTGGTTTGTTAGTTATAGCATTTACAAACTACTGGATAGATTTTTGGAATTTTTATTTATTTTTTTGTTTTTCTTAGTAATGGCGGCAATCAGCGTTTTTTAGCGGGACTGCGACATTGCAGCGGACAGATCGGGCCCCTTACTGACATTTTTGACACTTTTTGGGGACCAGTGACATTAATACAGTAATCAGTGCTAAATAATATACACTGTTACTGTATAAATGAGACTGGCAAAGAAGGGGTTAACACCGGGGGTGATCAAAGGGGTTAATGTATGCCTAAATGTGATTACTAACTGTGTGGGGGAAGGTTCTGTGACAGGCATAGCTGAAACTCCTGATCTCTCCCTGCCTGTCTAACTGAAGACTCGCCTGCTTTGTTTACATAAGCAGGCTGCTCTTCTGTCAGTTTCTCTGACAAATGCGAGAGACCGGCAGTAATCGTCGCCACTCTTCCCATGGCCCGCCTCCCGCTGTGTCCAAACACAGCGGGAGCGCGGCTCCGGCGGCGCACATGCGCCACTGAGACCTCGTGCACAAAATCACATAGGTCTAGGCGATTTTGCGCAGCCGAGCCGCCCTGCCACAGTAACAATGTGGTGGGCAGTCGGCAAGAGGTTAAGCATCACATTTTAGTGTTGTGGTAATGTGCATTACCGCAATGTAGGTGGACACACGTTCCATGCATTAGCATGTTGGAGTGCCATCCATTGTCTATGGCAGTGGTTCTTAACCTTGTTGGAGGTACTGAACCCCACCAGTTTCATATGCGCATTCACCGAACCCTTCTTAATTGAAAAAATGAAATATGATTTTTTCAAATTCAAAACATAGGTATATATTTAGATATATATTTATACATAGGTGCACAAAATGAACAAAACCATTAAAAAACAAAACCATAAAAAAAAAAAAAAAAAAAAAAGGCTCCATAGCTCAGGGGTTAGAGCACTGGTCTTGTAAACCAGGGGTCGCGAGTTCAAATCTCGCTGGGGCCTCCCTGCAAGTGTTGGCGACTGTATCTCAAAAAAAAAAACCATTAAGAACAAAGAACAAAACCATTAAAACATGGGGTGTCAGGAGGGCACACCATGGGGTGTCAGGAGAGAACACACTGAGGGGGGAGGTGTTGGGAGGCATACTATGGGGTATCAGGAGGGCACACACTGGGGGGGGCTGGGAGGACATACCATGGGGTGTCAGGAGGGAACACACTGGGGGGAGGTGTTGGGAGGGCATTCCATGGGGTATCAGGAGGACATACACTGGGGGGGGTTTTGGGAGGGCATACCATGGGGTTTCAGGAGGGCACACACTGGGGGGGTTGGGAGGACATAGCATGGGGTGTCAAGAGGGAACACACTTTGGGGAGGTGTTTGGAGGGCATACCATGGGGTGTTAGGAGGGCACACATTGGGGGGAGGTGTTGGGAGAGCATTCCATGGGGTATCAGGAGGGCACACACCAGGGGGTATTCACAATGCTTTATTGAGCTAAATGAAAAGGACATGCATTTCCATCTGTCAGCTAACAGCACCTCTATGCTAAGCTGCAGTAACTCAGCAGACGTAGCATAGAGGTGCTTGTAAACTAATCCACCATGTACAGCTAGCTGAGCCTACCTCCAGGAACATTCACTCGGCTCCCTCTGCTCAGCTGCTTACACTTCCCTCTTCCAGGCAGGCGTGATCTCCGTGGTCAGGTACATCCCCATCCCGCCCACTCACGCAGCAAGCAGCCTGCAGGAGATAGGCTGGAAACCTGCTGGGGGAGGTACAGGGGGCGGAGTGTCAAGTGTCTATGTGTAATGGCTGTGAGTTGTCCCGACCGCAGCTCTGATTTCCCGGGGTGCGCTCGGCCTCACAATCAGTAATATTTTCTCGGGGGGAGCAATTGCCCCTTTGTCCCCCCCCCCCGCCGAACCCCGGAGACTGACTCACCGAACCCCTGGGGTTCGATCGAACCCAGGTTAAGAACCACTGGTCTATGGTAACCCAACACATTAACCCAACGCACCTCTGACACACATGCATTGCAGAGCAGCGTGTTGCACTCGGAAATAATGGCGACTCTGATTTTTTGTCTCTTTAGGTGTGTGTGTTGGCAGTCTGTTCAATTGAACACAATGCTCCAGAATAAACAGCTGTGAATTCAGTCTTGTAGCTAGTAATAAATTGATCAGAGGGGGTGCAACTCCGGCAACAGAAAAACATTAAAGTGGAACTGCACTCTCTCAATCAACATTGACTGTTTTAACCACTTGCTGACCAACCACAGTACATGTGCTGCGGCTGGGCAGCACGTGCAGGCAAAATCAAGTACATATACACCATTCTGCCTGCTCCAGTTTAGGGGCATGCAGAGCACCCCCCCCGCTGGTGGGAGATAAAGTGTTTTGAAAGCTGGTGGATTATGGTTGGCGGTTGAGGAACCTTTCAATAAAACACAACATAAATAGGAGGGATGTTTATTTGCAACTTTGTTTTCAACACGATCTTTCAATTCTATTTCTTTAGTAATGGCATTGATTAACATGTATTCAATTTTTATTGATTGTTATTATCATCACTGTTATTATAAATTTTATTGGTTAACATTTTAACATTTATTGGATGTCTATTTTTTTGGGCAATTATATATGTTTTTAAGACATTTACCAAGGTGACTAGGGAAGACTATAGTTTGTATTTCCTAAATCAATTTCTCTTACATTAAAATAAAAAAATGAGGGCTACAAGTTTTAGCTGGAGATGGGCTTTCATCTTTTATCTCTCACTAACCATCCATTTAAAATTAAATGTTCATCTAAGACTACCCTGTCCACAGGGTGACAACAGTGCAAACGGAGAACGGGGAAAAACAAAAACTTTGTTACATAGTTTGGAAAGAGAAACAGGCCCATCTAGTTTAAGAAATATTGATAGTAAAGGGTATGGGCGCTACTTCTAATATGTGCCGGTTCACACTTGTGCGATGCGGGAACGCTGTGAATATGCAGCGTGATCCCGCATTGCATCCGCACATCTGGCAGTTCCCACTGCCATATGCGATACGCAGGGGGTGTCAATTAAATGTTAACGACACCCCCAGTTTGATCGCATATCGCAGTGCGATCTGACAGTTCGCACAGAATCGGATCGCACAGGGGTGAACCACTGCGCTCCGATTCTGATGCGGCTGAAAAAATTCCTCATGTGCGTATTTGGTGCGGATACAGTGCGAATTCAGCCATACAAAGTGTATGGCTGAACTCGCATCCGCACGAGATCGCATGTAATGAAGGAGCAGTGCTCTCCGAATTGCATGCGATCTCGCAAGCCGCACAAATGTGAACTGGCACTAAATGTTGGTATATTTAACACTGGTATGTGATGATGTATCTGTTATAGTGTTATTGGTGTGACATATGGTATATATATAACAACACACTTATACATACATGGCATACAATATGATATAGCTATAAAGTGCTCTCGTGCTTAGTGCCACAAAATTATGATATGTAAATAAATTATGTGATAACAAATCCTGTGAAACGGTGAAATTCTTCTGTGGTATAAGAATATAATAAATATATAAATAAATAAATAAATAAAGTGCTGCAGTGTCAAACCTGTGAAAAAGGTGAATACCTACTGTATAGGTACAAAGTATGATAAATAAATATAGTGCTACAGTATTATAGGTAAAAAATAGATATATAAATAAATACACATATATATAAATATCTCCAGATCAAATATGTCCAAAGTCCCAATATTATGTGCTGAGATGAGCTGTCAGCCACATTACTTTTTGAAGGTGCTGTAGTGCCAAACCAATCCAAAGAATAAATCTAAGTATTAACAGTATGTGATCCTTTTTAGGTGTTTGTGATATCCCAAGTATATGAGAAGCCAAAAGAATAGGTGAGACGGTGGTTCTGTGCTTATCTCTTACTTGGCTGTGCTCTGTGCGGTGATGCAGTGCCCCTGTAAGAATTGCACTCATAGCAATGCTTTACCCTGTAAAGGGGTAGCAAGCTCTGCACAGCTTATACTGTAGCACTATATTTATTTATCATACTTTGTACCTATACAGTAGGTATTCACCTTTTTACAGGTTTGACACTGCAGCACTTTATTTATTTATTTATTTATTTATTCATTATATTCTTATACCACAGAAGGATTTCACCTTTTCACAGGATTTATTATCACATAATTTATTTACAAATCATAATTTTGTGGCACTGCTTTACAGCTATATCATATTGTATGCCGTGTATGTATAAGTGTGTTGTTATATGTTTACCATATGTCACACCAATAACACTATAACAGATACATCATCACATACCAGTGTTAAATATACCAACATATATTAGAAGTAGCGCCCATACCCTTTACTATCAATATTTCAATTTTATACTTCTCACTTGGGTGAGAAGTATTCTAGGAGGCTGCAAACTTCAGGATTATATCTTTCTTTTAGCATTTTTCCTAATTGCGCGGGATTACCATATCATCATCTAGTTTAAGCACTTCCCGACCGCGCTACAGCCAAAACACGGCTATAGCGCAGATGTCCGGTTCTTTGAGGGGGTCCATGGATGTCATCCCAGAACCCTGCCCTCTGGGGCATACATCAGGCACGCTCTGCGACCGCTGTGTCCTTTGGACACAGCTCATCCCAGATCAGAGTAAAGGACCATGGGATCTGTTATGTCCAATCACAGCTGATTACACATAAACAGATTTACCGGTAATCAGCTCTCCTTTGCTCACGCACTGTGTCTGTGTTAGAAAAGGAGACCTGATAACCAGCAAGGCTGTAAGTACATTGTTTACACTGAGAATCAAGGTCAGTGCCATGATTATCTATGCAGCCCCATCAGCGCCCCTCAGTGCAGCCTCATCAGCGTCCCTCAGTACAGCCTCATCAGCGCCCCTCGGTGCAGCCTCATCAGTGCCCATCAGTACAGCCTCATCAGTGCCCATCAGTACAGCATATCAGTGCAGCCTCATCAGCACACGTCAGAGAAGAAGAAAAATTATTTATGACATGGTATATGGATGGTATATGGATATACAGGATGATATATAAGAGAGGTATATGGATGAATAGGATGGTATATAAGAGATGTATATGGATGTACAGGAAGGTATAGAGAGTGTGTGTGTATATATCTATACACACACACACTATCCTGCCAAAAGCATTGGGACGCCTGCCTTTACACGCACATGAACTTTAATGGTATCCCAGTCTTAGTCCGTAGGGTTTAATATTGAGTTGGCCCCCCTTTGCAGCTATAACAGCTGCAACATTTCTGGGAAAGCTGTCCACAAGGTTTAGGAGTGTATCTATGGGAATGTTTCACCATTCTTCCACAAGAGCATTTGTGAGGTCAGGCACTGATGTTGGAGAGAAGGCCTGGCTCGCAGTCTGCGCTTTAATTCATCTTAAAGGTGTTCTATCAGGTTGAGGTCAGGACTCTGTGCAGGCCAGTCAAGTTCCTTCCCCCTAAACTGGCTCATCCATGTCTTTATGGACCTTGCTGTGTGCACTGGTGTGCAGTCATGTTGGAACAGGAAGGGGCCATCCCCAAACTGTTCCCACAAAGTTGGGAGCATAAAAAAGTGTCTGAAATGTCTAGGTATGCTAAAGCTTTAAGAGTTCCCTTCACTGTAACTAAGGGGCCAAGCCCAACCCCAGAGAAAAAAAAAACACAGCATAATCCCCTCTCCACCAAATGATTTGGAATAATGGCGAGTGTTCGGATACATTCAGGTCTCATCTCTACATCTCTATAGAAGTGTGTCCGATGTTTCCCTTGTATCAATACAATCTCCACCTGTCCACATTCCAGAAATGTAGGCTTATCAGAACTAATGAGTGTAACCTACAGTCCTCCAGGTGTGCAGACCCCCCACTTGGAGGAGGAATGGACCACCCTATGAAAGATTCAGATATTCTCATATCCTTATCACAACCAGAGTTGTCAGGTCGCTGTCTCTGCACAGCTGGCTGGTGTCTGTGTTGAGCCAATGATGTGAAAGGGAGGAAATGGCTGACTACAGATGACAGGGCTAGGCTGGGCTGCCATTAGAAATGATGGGGCACTGGAGAGCTGACCAGACAGCCCCACGTATCCACAGGCAGCCTCTGTTGGCGCCCACTGCTGACCAAATGGGAAGTACTGCGTGTACCCCCTATTGATGGTCCTGACAACAGGTGATCTGTAGTATTTGCAGACTGGGCCCGAGGGTGGCCTGGAGTATTGGTAGAATGGAGGATGACCTGTGATATTGTCCATATATACTGGAAAATGAACTGAAGTGTAAATGGACGAAATTGAGGGGTGGTCTGGAGTATCAGCAGATAACTGGGGTTGACTTGTAGCAAAGACATTGTTAATAGATAAGACTTTACCTCCGACCAGTGCAGCTGATTAGTATTGATCCTCAGAGCTTCCAGTGGTGCCTTGGCCTTGGATCTGTTCATGGTGACCAGTCTTTTCTGAGCCCCGGATTCTGCCTTTTGGGCACTCCGCTTCTCCTTCCTGTGATCATTCCTATTCTTGCACCTTCACTGGCTGTGCCCTTTTATCCTGGCCTTCCACAAACAACTATCCTTACCAGAAACAAGATGTAAGACAAAGAAATAACTCTGTTATAAAACATAAAAGTAGGCCAATCATATCCATTTCAAGTTAAAGAAAATAGAACCACTTCACATCAGGTGCCTCCATTTGTGTTCCCCATAAATTGGGAATCCCAATCAGAGTACCTTCACATATCAGTTGCCACCACATATTAGATGCCCCCATCAGAATATTACCTTAGATCAGTTACCCCAATCAAGGTACCCCTTTATTACAGGTGTCCCCTTAAGACTGTCCCCTTACATCCAGCGTCCCCATAACAGTGCTACCTTATATGAGGTGTCCCCATAACAGTGCCCTCTTACATCAGGTGTCTCCATAACAGTGCCTCTTTTCTTTTACATCAGGTGTCCCCATAACAGTGCCCCCTTACATCAGGTGTCCCCATAACAGTGCCCTCTTACATCAGGTGTCCCCATAACAGTGCCCCTTTTCCTTTACATCAGGTGTCCCCATAACAGTGCCCTCTTACACAGAGATGTATAGTAACGAAGTAGAACTACTTAAGTACTGTACTTAAGCACCGAAATGCGGTATTTGTACTTTCCTAGAGTAGAATTTTTTTCTCCTACTTCTACTTTTACTTCACTACATTTTTTCGATGATTTCGATACTTCTACTCAAGTATTTTTTTTTTGTGCTGCATAGTTACTCGTTACTTTTAAAAAAATTACCACTGCCAGAACAGTAGATGGCAGGTTACATAAAGCTCAAAAAAATGTGTATAATGTCATTTGTAAATCAGCGCATACGAAAATAAAGGCTGTGTATAATAAAAGCTGCTATACCAAATCTTTCCAATAAAAAGAAAATATGAAACAAACAAATAAATGGTGCTACAGCGCTTAAAGTGCATCAAGAAACTACTAACAAACACAACTTGGCTGTGCGAATAAAGTGCCTGTGCAATCGATATAATATCATCACTGCCCCCAGTGCCCTGCCCACACTCCACACAGTATCAAAAATAAAGTGACATGAATGTGCTAAAGCCTAAATGCAGTGAAAATAATTATTCCCACAATGTAACAGTAAATTCAATTCATATAAAATATGACAATAAATCACAATAAAATAAGTTATGAAATAAGTTAGGTCAGGTGCGTGCAACAAGTTGAAGTGTGTAAACCTATCTATAACGAAAAGTCCATAAATGAATTCCAGTGTGCAAATCTAAAGTGTCACTTCACTTGTCAGATGCTTCCACCTCCTTCAGTGCTCGAGTGACCGACCAACACACTTAATGGTGGTGGCACTGGTGGATAGCGTCTGGGTGGCACTGTGGCACTGGCACTGACTGCAATGGTTCAAAAAGCCATATATATTTAATTATTTCAATTCTCAATCTCATAGGTCCTCTCCTCATAAGATATTAATAACTTAAGATTAGGTGATGAACTTCTTGGCGTCCCTGGCAGGATGACGGGGACACCCGCCACTTCTGGAGCCGAGCCGCTGTGATTCCCCAACATGTGACAAAGAGACAGCCAGGAGATCTAGTGGCTAGTAGTGCTCAACAATACCGCTTTTATATATAAAAATGAAATAAAATATACTGACTCACAATTTAGTAGTAGGTAGCGTGTAGCAGTAGGCAGCACAACTCAATTCAATCAATCCCACAGCCTCACTCGCACCGCGGCCCGCGGAATCACTGTCATGATCATCAAGTTAAGACCGCACTGGAGGAGCCGTGCTGCCGTCTTCCCGCTCGAGGTCTCTGCCTCTAGACGTGTTGTGTGTCACTCAGACTCCACCCCTTAGGGCCCTTACTGAGAGGAGTTGTGACATGGGCGGCGGGACGCGGGAGCAGGACTCGGAGCATTTTCTTCGTTATCTCATCTTCTTCTCTATGAGGTGAGTGAGGTGGACCGTAGAGAGGGCCTAATCCTTGCCATGGCAAATGTTCCATTTGAGAATCAAATAATCAATATAAAATATTAATATATTATATACACACGGGTCATGGGTGGCTTTTTTGAACCAAGAAGAGTGAGACTGACGGCTATGATGATTATCCGACCATCCATGGTCCATGGACCATAAGTGTTGTGTTGTGGTGGTGCCTGTGCTTCCTGTGGCCTGCCTCTGCCTGTGCGGCTGTGCCTGCACAGCAGTGGCCACTGGCAGTGGCATTTGACTTGAGCAAAGCAAATGAGCACTACTGGTGTGAAGGACAGGTGGTGGAAGCATGTTCTGACAAGTTCTTATAATGAAAATAATATAGACAGCTTTTTGAACCAGTGCAGTGCCAGTGCTACTAAGGTGAGAGGCAGAGAGAGAGGCTATCCAGTCCACCACTTTACTTGAGCAGATCACAGAAGAAAGGTGGAAGCATCTGACAGCAAGTGACAAGCACTCCTTAGATTGCACACTGGAATTCAGTTATGGACTTTTCGTTATAAAGTTTAGTTTACACACTTAAACTTGCACCTAACTTATTCACAATCACAACTTATTTTATTGTGGTATTGTCATATATATTTTATATGAATTAAATTTACATTGTGGGAATAATTTGCACTGCATTTAGCACAGACATGTCACTTTATTTTTGATGCTGTGGGCGATGATTTTGAATACAAGAAGAATATATATAATTGCAGGCACTTTATTAGCATTTTAAGCACAGCCACTTTGTTAGTAGTTTTTGATGCATTTTTCACTTTAACCGCTTGCCGACCGCCGCACGAACATATACTGCGGCGGTCAGCACCTCACAGGCAGAGTGACATATCGGTACGTCACTAGCCTGGGAGGGTCTGGGGAGCGAGCGCGCGCCGGCGGCGGCGCGTTCCCGCGCGGTCACACACCCCCCTGCGCGTGTGACCGGAGGACCCGATGTCCGCCGGTCACTCTGCGATCGTCGGGGGAGAGGGAGAAAGGCAGGCAGCTTGTGTAAACAAGCTGCCTGTCAGTTCTCCCTGTGTAGAGACACTGATCATACGGTTCTACTATGTAGAACCGTTGATCAGTGTAACTACACCTCAAGCCACAGCCAATCACAGTAGAAAGCACGCCCCTAGGGACACACACAGCCCCTCCCTCTCAAATAAAGTTAACCCCTTCACTGCCAGTGTATTTTTACAGTAACAGTGCATATATATAGCACTGATTACTGTAGAAATGTCACTGGTAACCCCAAAAGTGTCAAAAATGTCAGTCAAGGGTCCGATCTGTCCGCCACAATGTCGCAGTACCACAAAAAAATCGCAGATTGCCGCCATTACGCGTTAAAAAAAAAACAACAAAAATGACCAAAATCTTTCCCTTTGTTAGTAAACGCGATAACTTTTGCCCAAACCAATCAAAATACGCTTTTTGCGATTTTTTTTACCAAACATATGTAGCATAAAACAAATTGGCCGAAAATGTTAAAAAATTTTGATTTTTACTTTTTTTTTTTTTTTGGGAATTTCATATAAAAAAATTTGAAAAATATTGTTATTTTTGCAAAATTGATGCTCTTTTTTTGTTTATAGCGCGTGATCAAAAAATCGCACAGGTGATCAAATACCACCAAAAGAAAGCTCTGTTTGTGGGAAAAAAAGGACGTCAAATTCGTTTAGGTACAGCGTCGCACGACCGCGCAATTGTCCGTTAAAATCACGCAGTGCCGAATCGCAAAATACCCCCTGGTCTTTTAGCAGCCAAATCCTCCGGGGCTTAAGTGGTTAAGCGTTGTAGGTTTGATGAAGCTGGCCTGGCACATCATCATCAATTGAGCAAATCAAATCAAACCGCGATTAAGAAGACTGCGCATGCTCCTGTTCTGCCTTTTGATCAGCTGAAAAGATGGACGAACCAAAAACACCACCTTCCACCCCTGGCCCTTCAACTTCAAGTGATCTGCCTGGCTGTGAGAGTGAGGAAGCTCAGGAAGGAGACCACCCCTGGCTTTAAAAGGTGGATGCTTTAAAAGGGGAAGGGAGGGACATACTTTATCTGTTTTTTGTTTACAAAAAGTTACAGCCTAAGGAATTGTGATTGTCCTTTAGGTTAATCATTTGAATAAATCATTTGAAATAATAAAAAACAATATGATGTTCAAACTTTTGACTTCTTTCTTTAATAACTACATAACACAGTTTTGTCGATTTGTGGTGCCTCAAGTCAGGTGTGGGATTTTAAGGGCAGGAGTAAAGCGAGTAAACAATAGTGGTACAGTTTATAGATAAAATTTATTCACATGTATAATTATATACAGAAATTTGAGTGAATTGATGGGTAAAGTCCCATTGTGATAGTGAAGAGAAAGTAGTAGGTGTGTTTACACGTGAAAACGGTGACTTAGACAAGAAAAGTAGATGGTCCTGCTCTGCTGTTCCTCATATCAAAGAATGGGAAATGGTTGCAGAGAGGGGCCTGATCGGTATTCCGACATGTTTCGGCCTGTAGCGGCCTTTATCAAGGATGTTACCGATTCTAGGAATAAGTACAATAGATTGTCAGTAATAATAATATATATTTGTTCAGATTAGATTATATATAGAGTTGTAATGTAACATACATATTTTTTGTCCACTTTCTGGAGTATTGCTTTCCCAGACTTTCTCCGGGAGCTGCAGGAACAATGCTGTATTGGGTGAAAAAGGTGTGGTAGGGTAGTAATTTGAGCCACAAGTGAAAAACAACATGAAGGGTTGTTTGTAGTAAAAAATATAAAGTATAATAATAATTACTTCTTGGGCCACGTTTTTCTGGTCCAAATGGTTCAATGTGGCTATGATATATAGATTTCCACATTGATAGAGATCATCTGTGGTGTTTGCACATTGATGGAGATCATCTGTGGTGCGGGGTATATAAATTTAGTACATAGTAAAAGTAAAGGATGTGGTTTAAGGTAAGGTAGAACATCCTTAGTTGAAGTACTAAAAATTAAAAGTTTTGGAATTGTATAAAGAATTAGGACTTGGTTGAAAGATGTTTGCACATCTTTTCCAGGTCTATGCTTACGCTTTGTAGAGGGGTATTGGTGTAGTATCACAGCATGTTGCCTCCAGGTCCTGTCCTCCTGCGATCCGGGAGAGACTGAGGATCTGGAGGTGTTCCCCGGCCTTTTAAAGGCTGTCGCACATGCGCAGTGATGTGCTGTGTGACGCCTATGGGCGGTGTCCGTGGTCTGACGAGGGATGCGTCTGCGTGCGGCCGATGCGGCATCCCTTGTAGCCGTGCGGACGTGCCCCTACGGCCGCCGACACGGAATGAAAGCCGCAACCCCCAAGGGGGATAGTGGAGGGTACAGGACCGACCAGTTGGCTTAAAGATGCCCCGATCCAAAAGGGGAATCGGGGCTTTCCGTGCCGGGAGTTCCTGGAGTTCTGGAAATGAGCAAAAGAGGTGGACGAACAGTATCATAGCAATATATGTCATATATTAAAAGTGATACACTGTACAGAAGTGTAAACACCAGTTAGGTACATATAAGGAAAAAATAAATAAAATAAACACGACTAAGGATGTTCTACTTTACCTTAAACCACATCCTTTACTTTTAGTATGTACTAAATTTATATACCCCGCACCACAGATGATCTCCATCAATGTGCAAACACCACAGATGATCTCTATCAATGTGGAAATCTATATATCATAGCCACATTGAACCATTTGGACCAGAAAAACGTGGCCCAAGAAGTAATTATTATTATACTTTATATTTTTTACTACAAACAACCCTTCATGTTGTTTTTCACTTGTGGCTCAAATTACTACCCTACCACACCTTTTTCACCCAATACAGCATTGTTCCTGCAGCTCCCGGAGAAAGTCTGGGAAAGCAATACTCCAGAAAGTGGACAAAAAATATGTATGTTACATTACAACTCTATATATAATCTAATCTGAACAAATATATATTATTATTACTGACAATCTATTGTACTTATTCCTAGAATCGGTAACATCCTTGATAAAGGCCGCTACAGGCCGAAACATGTCGGAATACCGATCAGGCCCCTCTCTGCAACCATTTCCCATTCTTTGATATGAGGAACAGCAGAGCAGGACCATCTACTTTTCTTGTCTAAGTCACCGTTTTCACGTGTAAACACACCTACTACTTTCTCTTCACTATCACAATGGGACTTTACCCATCAATTCACTCAAATTTCTGTATATAATTATACATGTGAATAAATTTTATCTATAAACTGTACCACTATTGTTTACTCGCTTTACTCCTGCCCTTAAAATCCCACACCTGACTTGAGGCACCACAAATCGACAAAACTATACTCTCGGGATGGTGGCAGAAACTATTACTTTCCCTTCCAGTTAAGATCCAAAAACATTTCTTCAACTAATACCCCGGATGGATAACACATCCACAGCCTCTCGGATCTCTGGAAATACCCAATTTTTATAAAATTTATCTTATGGTCGCTAAGCAGCAATAGCACCAAACCTACTATTCCCAGGCAAACATAGCTTGCGCTGTGGTACTATCCACAGTCTCAGCAAAGCCCTGTTGATTGCCTGTTTCTAAAGCAACATCCTCCTCTTAGCTAGCGAGGATGACTGAAGAAGAAGGAGAAAAAGATGTGGGGGACCTGGTTGGTGATGAATGGGAGACCCTTATGTCAGGCATCCACACCAGCTTCAAAGCCAAAGAACAAACGGAATCCGATATCTTGGCACTATTCAGAACACTCCAAAAACACTTGGAGAGAAAGTCGGCACTACACTGGCACATTAAAACATTTGAACGCTATATTAGCGAGAAGATCAACCCTGTAGGATTAAGAATTCAAATTTTTCCCACTATGGAAAATGTTACAACCCAACTTAAGAAAGAATGGGAAAACCAACTTAATGAATGTTCAAGGAACTTAATGATTCTTCTACAAGAAGAATATCTGAGACAAATAAAAACCTTAGACCTTGACATCAAAAAAACCTACGAACAACTAGCCCCTCTCAAAAAAGCTCAACTATACAGTGAACAGGAAAACAAACTTAAATCGCACCTTGAAGAATATGGAAAGGACATCCTACGAAAAAAAGAAAGGAAATACTGGCGCGACAAGAATGCTTTCGCCCAAGGCAGAGCTTATAAATGGGCAAACCAACGGACCAATCGCAGAACCCAATATGGCAGACCTTCAGATAAAACAGGACAACATTACTACTCATCAGATTCATCCTCATACAACTCTGGCCCTGACTATTATAAAAATAGAAGAGGACCACCTCCAAAACAACAAGAACCCCGACGCAGAACAGA
This sequence comes from Pelophylax lessonae, assembly GCF_965119305.1. Taxonomy (NCBI): domain Eukaryota; kingdom Metazoa; phylum Chordata; class Amphibia; order Anura; family Ranidae; genus Pelophylax; species Pelophylax lessonae. Next base: position 759,018,926 of record NC_138768.1, read on the forward strand.
TGAGGAAAATACTCAGGAAACTGAACCTCAATTCCAAGGAACCAATATGGCAGACGAACAAGCCACGCAATCAGGGAACATGGACCAACCCCCCAAAGCCTACAACATGTTCACAAGATCGAAGGTCGACCAAAAACAACAGGGTGTTTTTTTAGGGAAAACGAACCCCAAACCCCCCAGAAAACATCAATCGGAGAAGAAACAGGAGGAAGAAAAACGGTAATAAACCTATCATCCCACACACTAACCAAGGAACAAGAAGAAGTGCTATCTTTAGGACTCTCCTTTTGTCCTAATACATGCCTAGACAAATTTGAAACTATCAAGGACGTCAACTTATTTGCCAGAAATTTGCTACTCAAAACTCTTTATCACAAACAACCCCAACCACAAGCCACACCTACACTTACAGCGGCTGAGTTCAGAGCCATCCGGGACCTCAACCTACTACTCCAAGAAAGTGACCTAGATGATTGGGATGATCCAAGTGAACCAGACCAAGACTCTGACAATGATGAGCCAGAAGCAACTTCAGACACACCTACGTTTAAAAAGAAATCAAACAAATTCCCTTCCTTCAACACCAACCCAGCAATCGCACTGTTCGTGCGACAAACCACCAAGGACATAGAAGCAATCAGAGAGAAAAAACATATGTCCAATTTGACCAACAAACAAAAACGAGCCCTTCAAGAACTCAAAAATAATGACACAATTATCATTAAGCCATCTGATAAAGGAGGCAATGTAGTTGTTATGAGCAAAGAAAAATACAAAAATATGTGCCATACAATACTCTCCAACACCAAATGCTACAAACAGATCGCCCCAATTATGATCAAATCATATGACCAAATTTTCTATACCAAAGTGGATAACGCATTCCGGGAAGGTACCATCTCCCAGAACCTATGGGAATACATAAGGACACCACACCCCAAAACTCCGACATTATATGCATTACCTAAATTGCATAAAAACATAGATGACCCACCCGGAAGACCGATTATATCCGGAAACGGAAGCATCTCAGAGTCCATGAGTAAAGTTATTGACCGATACCTACGCCCTCATGTTAAAGACCTGCCCTCCTATACTCAAGACACCCTTCATCTTCTCAGAATACTTAATGACATCACCATACCAGAAGAAACATACTTAATTACGATTGATGTGGAATCCCTATACAATAACATACCCCATACCAAAGGAATACAAATAATCGAAAAAACACTTCGCTGTCACAATCAACGTGACCAAAACTTCAATCTTTTCATCACAGACATGCTACAATACATACTCAATTATAATGTCTTCACATTTGGTGGCAACTACTATATCCAAACGTGTGGGGTTGCGATGGGAACCAGCTGCGCGCCCTCTTACGCCAATATTTACTTAGGCTCATGGGAGCAAGATTTCCTATCAAATGAAGAAAACACCATCTATACTGACAAGATTCTCATATGGCAAAGATATATTGACGATATATTGATTATATGGAACGGACCAGAACACATGATACTTGACCTACTAACTAAGATGAACCAAAACGAATATAACATGTTTTTTACAATGTCGTATAACAAACATCAAATATCATTTCTTGATACCCTAATATATAAAGACCCCACAGGAAAAATCTCCACCACTCTCTATAGAAAGGAGACAGCAGGCAATTCCATTCTCCATGCCTCAAGCTTTCATCCACAACCTCTCATCCACTCCATACCCTACAGCCAATACCTCAGAATCAAGAGAAATTGCAATGACCCAGCCAACTTCAAATTGGAAGCCGATGCACTCACTTCCCGATTTCTAGAAAGAGGTTACACCAAAACCTCACTACGCAAGGCATTTAATCGGGCCAACAACAAAGACAGAGAAACGCTTCTCTTCAAAAACAAGCAACCCACCAAAACTGGAACTGATACTGGCATCATCATCAGATTCACCAACGAACACCAGGAAATCAGAAACATCTTTACTAAGAATTGGCCCATCCTCATGGAAGAACCCAGCACCTCTAAGTTCCTACCACACCACCCACCTATTACTTTTAGGAAAGCAGGCTCCCTCCAACAACAACTAGTACGCAGTGAATTCCAGGAAGGATCTAAAAGAGACCCATGCAAGAACAAAGGCACCTTCCCATGCGGAGACTGCGCCCAATGCCCTGTCATCCGTCAAATAACTAATACTATTTTACCGAATGGAGACCCATTCCAACCAAAGCACTTTTGCAACTGCAAAACCAGAGGAATAATATACATGATGACCTGCGAATGCGGGTCCTTCTACATAGGAAAGACCCGACAGGAATTTGGGAAAAGGGTCAATCAACACCTCCAAACCATGCACATTGGCAATTTCTATGTGCCACTAGGCAGACACGTGATTGACAACCACAATTATAAAATGCCAAAAATTAACTTCATGGCTCTGGACAGGATCCATATCCCACTACGTGGGGGGGACTGGAACAAAACGTTGCTACAATTAGAAATGCGCTGGATCACACTTCTCAAGGCTACTACCCCACCAGGGCTAAATGAAGCCCAAAGCTATCGTCCATTCCTCCCAGGATTTTCTTCCGGCAAAAAAGACTAAACTCATCATCAACAAAATCCACTTCTATTTGGATCAACCTCACATTTGGCCATCATTTGGCCATCCTAACCTCCAGTACATCGCAAAACATGATGCGGGGATACCTGACCGTAAGAAAACCCTCCCCCACCCTGACCCGATCCAGACCGTCTCACATCCCCTCTCCTTCCACTATTATATTGCTGCACTAAGACACTACTATATACCATGTCGTGTTTATTTTATTTATTTTTTCCTTATATGTACCTAACTGGTGTTTACACTTCTGTACAGTGTATCACCTTAAATATATCACATATATTGCTATGATACTGTTCGTCCACCTCTTTTGCTCATTTCCAGAACTCCAGGAACTCCCGGCACGGAAAGCCCCGATTCCCCTTTTGGATCGGGGCATCTTTAAGCCAACTGGTCGGTCCTGTACCCTCCACTATCCCCCTTGGGGGTTGCGGCTTTCATTCCGTGTCGGCGGCCGTAGGGGCACGTCCGCACGGCTACAAGGGATGCCGCATCTGCCGCACGCAGACGCATCCCTCGTCAGACCACGGACACCGCCCATAGGCGTCACACAGCACATCACTGCGCATGTGCGACAGCCTTTAAAAGGCCGGGGAACACCTCCAGATCCTCAGTCTCTCCCGGATCGCAGGAGGACAGGACCTGGAGGCAACATGCTGTGATACTACACCAATACCCCTCTACAAAGCGTAAGCATAGACCTGGAAAAGATGTGCAAACATCTTTCAACCAAGTCCTAATTCTTTATACAATTCCAAAACTTTTAATTTTTAGTACTTCAACTAAGGATGTTCTACTTTACCTTAAACCACATCCTTTACTTTTACTATGTACTAAATTTATATACCCCGCACCACAGATGATCTCCATCAATGTGCAAACACCACAGATGATCTCTATCAATGTGGAAATCTATATATCATAGCCACATTGAACCATTTGGACCAGAAAAACGTGGCCCAAGAAGTAATTATTATTATACTTTATATTTTTTACTACAAACAACCCTTCATGTTGTTTTTCACTTGTGGCTCAAATTACTACCCTACCACACCTTTTTCACCCAATACAGCATTGTTCCTGCAGCTCCCGGAGAAAGTCTGGGAAAGCAATACTCCAGAAAGTGGACAAAAAATATGTATGTTACATTACAACTCTATATATAATCTAATCTGAACAAATATATATTATTATTACTGACAATCTATTGTACTTATTCCTAGAATCGGTAACATCCTTGATAAAGGCCGCTACAGGCCGAAACATGTCGGAATACCGATCAGGCCCCTCTCTGCAACCATTTCCCATTCTTTGATATGAGGAACAGCAGAGCAGGACCATCTACTTTTCTTGTCTAAGTCACCGTTTTCACGTGTAAACACACCTACTACTTTCTCTTCACTATCACAATGGGACTTTACCCATCAATTCACTCAAATTTCTGTATATAATTATACATGTGAATAAATTTTATCTATAAACTGTACCACTATTGTTTACTCGCTTTACTCCTGCCCTTAAAATCCCACACCTGACTTGAGGCACCACAAATCGACAAAACTATACTCTCGGGATGGTGGCAGAAACTATTACTTTCCCTTCCAGTTAAGATCCAAAAACATTTCTTCAACTACATAACACAGTACTTCTACTTCTACTTTCAGTACTTGAGTAGAATTTTTTTTTCAAAACTACTGGTACTTTTTACTTTTAGTACTTAAGTAGCAAATTTTTTGAAAAAACTACTTGCAATACTTAAGTAAAAAAAATGTTGAATACTTAAGTACTTCTACTTAAGTAACTTTTTCTGCGAGCACTTTCACTTCTACTCAAGTCACTTTTTGATCGAGCACTTGTACTTTTACTCAAGTAGAAATTTTGAATACTTTATACAAGTCTGCTCTTACATCAGGTGTTCCCATAACAGTGCCATCTTACATCAGGTGTCCCCATAACAGTGCCCCCTTACATCAGCGGTCCCCATAACAGTGCCCTCTTAAGTCAGGTGTCCCCATAACAGTGCCCTCTTACATCAGGGGTCCCCATAACAGTTCCCTCTTACATCAGGTATCCCCATAACAGTGCCCCCTTACATGAGGTGTTCCCATAACAGTGCCCCCTTACATTAGGTGTTCCCATAACAGTGCCAACTTACATCTGGTGCCCCCTTACATCAGTTGTCCCCATACCAGTGCCCCCACACATCAGGTGTCCCCATACCAGTGCCCCCTTACATCAAGTGTTCCCATAACAGTGCCCTCTTACATCAGATGTCCCCATCAAATTACCCCTAGAAATCCATACCCCAATCAGAAAATATCTTCATGTATCAATTGCCCCCTTCAATGTGCCCCCATATATCAATACCCCATAGAGGTACCCCCGTAATACAGCCTCCCCATAGACTAGCTGCCTCATTACATAAGGTGTTCCCATCTTATGTACACCCGTAAAGCAGGGGCCTCATCAGAATACCTTCATACATTGTTTATCCCAAACAGAGCATCCCCATAGATCAGTTACCCCCATCACTGTGCCCCCTTACATCAGGTGTTCTTCTCCACAGTGCCCCCTTATATCAGGAACCCCAATCAGAGTACCCCCATAGATCAGTTGCCCCATCAAAATACTCCCATAGATCAGTTTCCCTCATCAGAGTGCCTTCACAAATCACTTGCTCCATCACAGTGCTCCCATAGATCAGTTATCCCATCAGAATGTCCCCTTAGATTAGTTGCAGCCTTAGATTATCCATCAGAGTACATACACTATATTGTCAAAAGTATTGGGACACCTGCCTTAACACGCACATGAAATTTAATGGCATCCCAGTCTTAGTCCATAGGGTTCAATATCGAGTTGGTCCACCCTTTGCAGCTATTACAGCTTCAACTCTTCTGGGAAGGCTGTCCACAGGGTTTAGGAGTGTGTCTATGGGAATGTTTGACCATTCTTCCACAAGAGCATTTGTGAGGTCAGGCACTGATGTTGAATGAAAAGGCCTGGCTCCCAGTTTCCGCTTCAATTCATCCAAAAGGTGTTCTATCGGGTTGAGGTCAGGACTCTGCAGACCAGTCAAATTCCTCCACCCCAAACTCGGTCATCCAAAGACTGGGATGAAATTAAAATTCATATGTGTGTAAAGTCATGTGTCCCAAAACGTTTGACAATATAGTATATATAGATTAGTTGCCCTCATCACAGTGCCCCAATAAGATAAGTTGTACTGACAAATCAGTTGCCCCATCACAGTACCCCCATCAATTTGTTGCCCCATCAGAGTACATATATACATTAGTTGCCCCATCACAGTCTCCCCATAGATTACTTGCCCCAATCACATTGCCCCCATAGAGTAGTTGCCCTCATCACAATGTCCCCATAGATCAGTTGCCCTATCAAAGTTTCCCCCATAGATTAGTTGCCCCCCATCACAGTGTCCCCATTGATTAGTTGCTTCATCATAGTGTCCCTGTAGATCAGTTGCCGCCCATCAGAGTACCCCCATAGATGAGTTGCCCCCCCATCACTGTGTCCCGATGAATTAGTTTCCCCCATCCAAGTACCCCCATAGATCAGTTGCCCCATCACAGTGCTTAGTGTAACTGTAGGAGAAATCCCTATAGCTTGACAGGAAGGAGGTAGGAACTAGCAGGAGAAACGTGCACACAGCATGCATGTGAAGTCATTGGTTGCTAGGGATGCCGGCATCCCTAGCAACCAATGACTGCTGCTCACAGGACCAGGACCTGTGGTGGTCCACCATGTTAGTGAAGGCTTTATGAACCTATGAGCCTGTGCAGGAGGTGGAGCAAGGGAGTCGAAAATCACCATTTACATATGTGTGCAGGAGTAACGTATTACTTCGCATTTCTGTGTAAGCACGGTGGGACGGGGGAGTTTTATTCATTTTTTTATTATTTATTTTATTTTTAAAAATATATATATTTTTTACACTTTTTTATTTATTTATTTATTTGTTTTTTGTAATAACTTCATTGCTATCACAAGGGATGAACAACATCTCCTGTGACAGCATGGGCTGTGACAGGTCCTCTTTATGTAGAGATTTGGGATCTATCCTCTGGCCCCCAATGCAGCCAATCAGACTGAGATCGGTCCGATCAGCTGCTTCTCCGGCCATTGGTAGACAGGTAAACAAAGGGGGCGGAACCAGGAAGTGATGAATACTTGTGGCTCCCGGTTTCCAGGGTTGCAGAGAGAGGGGAATGACGTCAGTTTCTCTCTCTCTGTACAGGACAGCCATCGCCGCCGACCGCATCGCTCCTAGCCTCTGCGATGGGACTGGAGAGACGGGGGCGGGGGAGAGGAGTGGGACCCCCTTCCACCACCCCTATAAGTGATCGAGGTTCAAGTAGCTAATTGGCCCCTTAGATCACTTCTACCTTGTAGAGAATTTGCTGGCTGAAAACAATGATACAGAGATGATACCTGTAGGTGCACCCACCATCCCAGTATAAACCCGAGGACGTACGGGTACGTACATTTGGGGGAAGTGGTTAAAGGTAAAGAAGAGATTTGGGGTCTTTTTGACCCTAGAGCTCCCCAAAAAGAGGACCTGTCATCCTTATTTATCCTTGTATTCTATTACAAGCGATATCTACATTCCTTGTAATAGGAATAAAAGTGACAAAAATGAAAGGGACAGTGTAAAATAAAGAATAAAATAGATAAGGGAAAAAAATCCTTTAGTGCCTGGATCCCTCAGTACTCACGCGCAGAAGAGAATTCAAACCACACATGTGAGGTATCGCTGAGAACAATACATCGAGAACAATAAAAAAAAGTGACCCGGAACATGCCATGCGCTACTTTGCCATGTTTGTCGCACATAGGGCAGCCACTTTGAAATCAGTAGACTGCTATATGCTTGTTGGGTAAAAAAAAAAAAAATGGGTGTTTCCCATACAGGTGTATGTCAGAGGTGTGACTGGGGCCTTCATCATTTCACAAACTATGGAATGCTTTGAAGTCAGAAATGAGCAGTTAGCACACATGAAAAAATGAAAATACATAAACAGCGAAGGGGTTAAAATGACCCTTAAAATGACTATCTGAGCACTCACCCCTCCCCCTCTCTGAAAGTAGCAGATGCTCGTGTCTACAGACACTACACCCCCACTGAGCCCCAGGGCCAGATTAACGTAGGGGCTATTGGAGCTGCAGCTCCAGGCCCCTACCTTTTATATAGGCCCCGGGTTGGCCATATTCACTGTGACCGCTCTTCTGTCACTTGTAAACACAGAAGTCTGGCTTCTATGCTCGCTTCCCCAGGCAGCACCCTCAGAACCTCCCCACACAGCGCGAAGGCCTGACAAGGAGGGACAGTTGCCGATGCATGGATGTGTTTATGGGCTTCAGAGACAGCATCCCATGTTGAATTAGGCATGCATGGCTGCACCCTTCCTCCTCTGGGTGCATGCCAAGGCACGGCCCTTAAGGCCCTTCAAAATCCTCAGCACCAAGACCATGATGCTCTTAATCCGGCCCTGCTGAGCCCCATGTGTAAGCCCCCTCTTTCAGACTCCTCATCATCCCCCACATACAAGTTAAAAGTTGAAATAGAACTAAAGACAATTTTTTTCCCATTTAGAATAGTGTAAGGGAGGGATAAAACCTCTGTCAGGGTTACTTTGCCATCTGTGTCCCCATTGGGGAGATTTCCCTTCATTTCCTGTCCCATAGCCAAAAACATAAGTTAGAGAAATCCCCCAAAATGACATAATCCCAGGGTGTCACCAGAACTAGTGTCCCCATTGGAAGATTTCCCAGCTAATTCTGCTTCTAGTGACAACCCAAATATATTAGAATTTTCTTTCACTTTGGGTGACAAGGGTAAACATGAAACACAAATAGGGTGAATATCCCTAAAGGGGGCACACACAGCGATAAAAACCTAACAGGTGTTCTAATCCCTCTCCACTCCATGCAAAACTAAAAATAAAAACATTTTCCTTTATTTATATTTTAACATATGGGCAAGAAATGAAAAAAAAAAAAAAAAAAAGATTTGGCAGTGAAAGGGTTAATAAACGAAAAAGGGGGAAGGCATTGGTTTTACAGTTAAAGGTTTAAAAAATAAATGAAATATATAGTTTGGTAGTGAAAGGGTTAAAAGCTGAAAGGGGAAAAAATGGATTGGCATGTAAAGGGTTAAAATGGAAAATAATTGGTTTGTAAGAATGATCAAATAAAAGAGAAGCAGGAAAGAAATGAGAATATTTGATTTTGATTTTGATTCTAGGGAGGATTTATAAGGCTCTATTCACTGTGTTATAGGAATACAGACCTTTATTTCAGCCATGGGACTGTAAGGGTTAAATCTCAATCAAAATAACTGTCACTTCCAGAAAAACATGTTATTACAGAAGCCGTATCCCTATTAGATCTGTATACTGAGCCTACAGGCTGAATTCACACAGCTCACAAACAAGGACGAGGCTCCTTTAAGAAAAATCGGCAGTTATTTTTTTGCTGAGTCATCAAAAAAAAAAAAAAAAGGTCACATGACCAGACCTCAGAGCTCAGCCTATATAAGGAGCTTCTGCAGGAGAGAATGTTCTGTAGACAAGTGTTTGCTGACCAGTGAAGTCCTGTCTATATCTCTGCTGATTCAGCTGAGATATTTCTTGCGATTTCATTGGATTTGATTTCATTTGAATTCAATTTCATTGTGATTTCATTGTTGTACGTTTAAAGCGTGTTTCATTATTCTTAATAATGAACCAATTTAAATGTAAACAGATTGTTTCTCTGAAAAACACCAAAGAGAAACCCACCATAGGAAGAGCAGCTATGGAAGGAGCTATCAGTGACCAGCCTGCAGATACTCCAACCAAGAAGCCCACCAAAATGAAGAAGGCTCGGGCTTTTGTGCGCGGCTGCTTCAGAGCCGTTATTAGATCTATTGGTTCCGGCCGTAAAGCCGATGGACCTCACCGAAATACAGACACTGGGATTGGTAAGTATTGTGGATATTGATAGATACAAGATAACTGACACCCTTTTATTGGATCCTTCTTTCCTATTGATGACAGGTCACCCCCCTCCCCCCATATGTACACCTGTATAGGGATTGCCATGGATATTGATGACAGGTCACCCCCCTCCCCCCATATGTACACCTGTATAGGGATTGCCATGGATATTGATGACAGGTCACCCCCCTCCCCCATATGTACACCTGTATAGGGATTGCCATGAATATTGATGACAGATCACCCCCCTCCCCCATATGTACACCTGTATAGGGATTGCCATGGATATTGATGACCGGTCACCCCCCGCCCCCATATGTACACCTGTATAGGGATTGCCATGGATATTGATGACCGGTCACCCCCCTCCCCCATATGTACACCTGTATAGGGATTGCCATGAACATTGCTGGCTTTTGTCTTGTAAACAGCAATCTGCAGATTTATTAATCAAGAGAAACAAACTGTAAATCTTGGAGCTTTCACTCCCCCCCCTTAACTCTCTCTCTACACCTGTTAGCTGCCAACTGATTTTTTTTTTTAAACTGTCAGTGTGAAGGAGACCTGCATGGTACCAGGGATCTGCTAATCTCAGGTGCAATGCTTTACAGGCTCCTGAAACAAAAAAAAAAGTAAATGTACATTTTTTTAACTGCTAAAAATTGCCATTTATTATTCTTAGCTAAAAGGTGAAGGAATCCTTTATGGTCGGCTCAGATTGAGCCCCGGTTCACACTTATGCGAGTGCGGGGTTCGCATGTAATGTCGGAGCGCACTGCTCCTTCATTACATGCAATCGGCTGTGCGGTGCGAGTTTAGCCATACACTTTGTATGGCTAAATTCGCACCGCACCCGCAGCAAACACACACAGGACCCTTTTTTGCAGCCGCATCAGGATCGGATCGCACAGCGGTTCACACTTGTGCGATATGCGATCAAACTGGGGGTGTCGTTAAGATTACATTGACACCCCCAGCGTATCGCATATGGCAGTGTGAACTGCCAGGGGTGCGTGTGCGATGCGGGAACAGGCTGCGAATTCGCAGCCTTCCCGCATCGCATAAGTGTGAACCGGACCTGTGTTAGCTCTCTATTTATTTTCAATGTACACAAAATCAGACACAATGGAAGAGTTTTATTTTTATTTTTTAAATAATTATCATTTTTATTTTAAATAATTGTGATGAGTTTTATACAGTATCTCACAAAAGTAAGTACACCCCTCACATTTTTGTAAAACCTGTTATTCTATCTTTTCATGTGATGAAAACAATCTGAAGAAATGACACTTTGCTACAATGTAAAGTAGTGAGTGTACAGCTTGTATAACAGTGTAAATTTGCTGTCCCCTTACAATAACTCACAGCCATTAATGTCTAAACCGCTGGCAACAAAAGTGAGTACACCCCCTAGGTGAAAATGTCTAAATTGGGCCCAATTAGCCATTTTCCCTCCCTGGTGTCATGTGACTCGTTACTGATACTCAGTTAAAACCCTCTTCATATCCCCCCACAGCACTGCCCCCTTCACCCCCTCGCCCCCACAGCACTGCCCCCTTCACATCCCCCCCAAAGGAAAACCCTCTTCATATCCCCACACAGCACTGCCCCTTCACATTTGCTCGACAGCACTACCCTCTTCACATCCCCCCGCCCCCTTTATATTCCCCCTACAGCAGCCAATCATCTCCTGGTTAATGTGAAAAGTTAATTCAGGCAGCTGGCTCTCTCCAGGCAGTGCTGGTCCCGCCCCCGGTTCAAAATTGTCCCTCCTCCCACCGTCCCCCTCTGCTCTGTAACGACAGCGGTGGAGGGTGGGAAACAAAAGCATTAGCTAAATGACGCGGTCACAGCGCTCCAGATAGAACAGTAGCTTGGGCCGGACGCGCACCGTGGGCCGCCATTTAGTGATGCCCGTTCATATAAGGAGGTCCATTCGCTAAAATTTTCTTTGGGCCGAGGTCCGAATCTCAAGTCTGTGCTATGACTCAGAAAGATGGGCAAAACAAAATGTGTCCATCAGCGTTGCTCTTAACATAAAATATTCCCATTAGAGTGCCCCTTAACATAAAATGTGCCCATCAGCGTGACGCTTAACATAGAATATGCCCATCAGCGTGACCCTTAACATAAAATAAGGGGCACGCTAATGGGCACATTTTATGTTAGGGGGCACTCTGATGGGCACATTATATGTTAAGGGGCACACTGCTGATGGGCAAAACAAAACGTGTCCATCAGCGTTGCTATTAACATAAGATATGCCCAGTAGAGTGCCCCTTAACATAAAATATGCCCATCAGCGTTCCCCTTATTTTATGTTAAAGGTCACGGTGATGGGCGCATTTTATGTTAGGAGGCACTCTGATGGGCACATTTTATGTTAAGGTTCACGCTGATGGGCACATTTTATGTTAAGGGGCACGCTGATGGGCACTTTTTATGCTAAGGAGAATGCTGCTGATGGGCAAAACAAAACGTGTCCATCAGCGTTACTCTTAACATAAAATATGCCCATTAGCGTGCCCCTTAACATAAAATATGCCCATTAGAGTGCCCCTAACATAAAATATGCCCATTAGAGTGACCTTTAACGTAAAATGTGCCCATTAGCATGATCCTTAACATAAAATATGCCCATCAGAGTGACCCTTAGCGTAAAATATGCCCATCAGCGTGACCCTTAGCATAAAATATGCGCATCAGCATGACCCTTAGCATTAATTATGCCCATCAGCGTGACCCTTAGCATAAAATTTGCCTGTGACATACTGAAGCAGAGCATGATCCCCCTCCCTCCTGGGACTGGGCCGCAGGGCAGTATTCCAACATGATATTGACCTCAAACACTCCTCCAAGATGACCACTGCCTTTCTAAAGAAGCTGAGGGTAAAGGTGATGGACTGGCTAAGCATGTCTCCAGACCTAAACCCTATTAAGCATCTGTGAGGCATTCTCCAGCCTAAAGTGGAGGAGCGCAAGGTCTCTAAAATCCACCAGCTCTGCGATGTTGTCATGGAGGAGTGGAAGGACTCCAGTGGCAACAAGAGAGTTAAGGTAGTACTGGAAAACAATGGTGGCCACACAAAATATTGACACTTTGGGCCCAATTGGGCATGTTCACTTAGAGGTATACTCACTTTTGTTGCCAGCAGTTTAGACATTAGAGGCTGTGTGTTGAGTTATTTTCAGGGGACCGCAAATTTACACTGTTAAACAAGCTGTACACTCACTACTTTATATTGTAGCAAAGTGTAATTTCTTCAGTGTTGTCACATGAAAAGATATAATAAAATATTTACGAAAATGTGAGGGTTGTACTCACTTTTGTGAGATACTGTATGTCTGTGGGACTCACATGTTCATGCTGCATGTTCTGTTTTGTTTAACCACCCCTTTAAGTCCCTCCCACCATTAACATAATTGGCCACACCCACTGTTCACCATGGCATGCTACGTGAACCGCATTATTCTTCTACTTGGTGTGCCCAAAGGTGCCCCAGGTCCCTTACAATCCTAGCAACACCCCTGCACAATGAACACCATGCTTAAACTCTTCACCGTGCCACACTAACGACACCACTTTTTTTTTTTTTTTTTTATTAAGCAGCCGGCCCAACCTATGATTTTGCACACAGGCCCACTGATTTTATAAACCGCCCCTCATATGACAGAATCAGTCCTGTGATTGGCTGGTCCCCCCCTGCCTTCCCCCTACCAGGGTAAGACTCTGTCAAAGGGGGGGGGTTAAGCATAACAAACATATAGCAATTGAAGGTACAGTATGAAAATCTATAAAACAATGATAAGAATATAGGAAAACCATACATTAATATTCCTACTACATTAGTCACTTGTTTTCTCTCCCGGCCAATGCAAACATATCAGCTGATGTCAGGCTGGTGTATGACCCCCTTAGCGAGTGACCCGTCTCCTGTCTGATCTCAGGGCTGATAAATGATAAGCTTTCTGGGCAAAACTGACAGTTAACAAAGCCTCTGCTTAGCTGGTCTTATGATTCACAAACCCCTGCCACAATGCAAAGCCAAGCAAGTGACACCAATACCTCCTGTTGCAACTTCTTTTGTTACCCACCGACTCATTTAAACATGAAAGTGCATTATCACACCACTAAAAATACTTGTTACCAGCTTCCCGAGTCACTGAAATTTAGTAAGTTGGCATAACTGCCAGGCAACCAGCATTTTTATACGAAGGCCAACAATAGTCATTCCTGTGTCCCTGTCATTTTGGGTTTATTTATTGTTCCTGGCACTGTATTTTTCTCTGTATAATTTGATGTTGTAGGAAGAAAATATATATGAAATGTAGACGACGGTGCTAAATCTGATTTTTCTTTTCTATTGCAGATGAAGGCAGAAATTTATTGCAGACAGAGCCCATGCAACAGGCCTGCCCCAGTGAGCAACACCGTGACATCCACATTGACGGCCAAGCAAAATGTGATGTACACATTGAGACGCCAGAAGAATGTGACGTTCCTGTTGAGACTTCAGCAGAATGTGGCATTCCCACTGAGACTCAGGCAGAATGTGACATACCTGTTGTGACTTCAACAGAATGTGACGTTCCCGAGACTCCAGAAGAAAGAGACGTTCATGTTGAAACTTCATCACAATATAACATTGACATTGAGACAGCTCCAGAATGGGACATTCACAATGGTACTCCTCCAGAATGTGATGTTGAGAATGAGACTTCTCAAGAATGTGACGTTCAGATTGAGACTTCTCCAGAATTTCACCATCACAATGAGTCTCCTCCAGAATGTGATGTTCCCGCTGAGACTTGGGCAGAATTTGATATTCCCGCTGAGACTCCGGCAAAATGTGATGTTCCTGCATACACTTCGGAAGAAAGTGATGTTCCCGCTGACACTCCGGAAGAATGGGATGATCACATTGAGACTCCAAAACAATGTGACATTTACACTGAGACATCTCCAGAATGTGACGTTCACAATGAGTCTCCTCCAGAATGTGACCTTCCCGCTGAGACTTTGGCAGAATGTGACCTTCCCGCTGAGACCCCGGCAGAATGTGATGTTCCCGCTGACACTCGGGAAGAATGTGATGTTCACGAAAATAATCCACCAGAATGTCATGTTCACATTGAAACTTCACCAGAATGTGACATTCACTTTGAAACACCACCAGAATGTGATGTTCACGTTGAGGCTGTAGCACAATGTGACGTTCATGTTGAGAAACCTCCAAAATACCAGGGGAGCCATGGGATCACCTCCCCTAGTGAAGATGGGGGCAAGCTTAAAGAAAAGGATACGCAGATACTGGTGGTAGGGGATTCAGTTATTAAAGGGACAGAGAGGGCAATCTGCCAGAAAGACCGTGATCAACGAACAGTATGTTATTTCCCAGGTGCACGGGTTCGGGACATTGCAGAACAGATGGACAAATTGTTGGATGGGGCTGGGGAGGACCCAGCTGTCATGGTACATATTGGCACCAACGACAACATTAGAAGATGGAGCGTCCTACAAAATGATTTTAGGGCCTTAGGGGCTATATTGAAGAGAAGGACCACCAAGGCAGTATTTTCAGAAATACTGCCTGTACCTCGAGCCACAACAAGGAGGCAGCAGGAGCTCAAGGAGCTTAACAGGTGGCTGAAGAACTGGTGCAAGAAGGAGGGTTTTGGCTTCATGGAGAACTGGACTGACTTTTCAATTAATTATTACCTGCTCTACAGCAGGGACGGATTTCACTTAAATGAACAGGGCGCAGCTCTGTTAGGAAAGAAAATGGCCAAAAAGTTGGAAAAAATGTTGAATTCACCAAAATGTGTTATTCACGTTGATACTTTTCCAGAATATAACAGTCCCGTGGAGGCTCTGGCAGAATGTGACATTCCTGCTGACACTCCAGCAGATTGTGACATTCCCACTAGGACTGCAGCAGTATGTGAGGATCTCGTTGAGACTCCAGCAGAATGTGACATTCCCATTGAGACCTCAACAGTATGTGACATTACCGCTGAGACTCCGGTAGAATGCGACATTCCCGCTGAGACTCCAGAAGAATGCGACATTCCTAATCAGACACCGTCAGAATGTGAAGTTCCCATTGAGACTTCGGAAGAATGTGAAGTTCCCACTAAGACTCCATCAGATTGTGACATTCCCACTGTGAATCCGGTAGATTGTGACGTTCCCACTGAGACTACGACAAATTGTGATGTTCCTGTTGAGACGCAGACAGAATGTGAAGTTCCCGTTGAGACTCCAAAAGAATGCAACTTTCTCAATGAGACTCTACCACAATCCGATGTTCACATTGTGACTCCACCTGCATGCGACATTCACATTGCGACTCCACCAGAATGTGATGTTCATGTTGAGACTTCACCAAAATGCCAGGGGAACATCTCCTCAAGTGAAGTTGGGGCCACAGTTACAATAAAGGATCGGCAGATACTTGTGGTAGGGGACTCAATCATTAGAAGGATAGAAAGGGCAATCTGTCACAAAGACCGCTATCGCCGAACAGTATGTTGTTTACCGGGCGCTAGGGTTCGGGACATTGTAGATTGCATGGACAGATTGTTGGATGGGGCTGGGGAGGACCCAGCTGTCATGGTACATATTGGTACTAACGACAATGTTAGAGGAAGATGGAACGCCCTACAAAATGATTTCAGAGACTTAGGGACTATATTGAAAAAAAGGACCTCCAAGGCAGTATTTTCAGAAATGCTGCCTGTACCTGGAGCCACACCAGAGAGGCAGCAAGAGCTTGGGGCACTTAACAAGTGGCTGAGGAACTGGTGCAGGAAAGAAGGATTTGGGTTTCTGGAAAACTGGGCTGACTTTTCATACCGTTACTGGCTCTATACCAGGGATGGACTGCACTTAAATGAGGAAGGTGCTGCTCTATTGGGAGAGAAGATGACCAAAAAGCTGGAAGAACTTCAAGTTGAGACTCCACCAAAATACCAGAGGAACCATGGGAACAACTCCTCCAGTAAAGATGGGGGCAAGGATACAGGAAAGAATAGGCAGATTTTGGTGGTAGGGGATTCAATTATTAGAGGAACTGAGAGGGCAATCTGTCACAATGACCGTTCTCGCCGAACAGTATGTTGTTTACCAGGCTCTCGAGTTCGGGACATTGTAGACTGCATGGACAGATTGTTGGATGGGGCTGGGGAGGACCCAGCTGTCATGGTACATATTGGTACTAATGACAAAGTTAGAGGAAGATGGAACGCCCTAACAAGTGATTTCAGAGACTTAGGAGCTATATTGAAGAAAAGGATCTCCAAGGCAGTATTTTCAGAAATACTGCCTGTACCTCGAACCACACCAGAGAGGCAGCAGGAGCTTCGGGAGCTTAATAAGTGGCTGAGGAACTGGTGCAGGGAGGAGGGGTTTGGCTTCATGGAGAACTGGGCTGACTTTTCAGTCAATTACCATCTCTATGGCATCGATGGAATGCACTTAAATGTGAGGGGTGCAGCTTTTTTGGGAGTGAAGATGGCCAAAACGTTGGAAGAAATTTTAAACTAGGTGTCAGGGCCTGAACTTGAACCTGGGACCTTTGTTGAATCTGGAAAACGACTATTCTCGCTGAGCTTGTTTACCAACTACAGCTCTGTTTGATCATTACCTTCTATATATCCTATATATGCTACTGGACCCTGGCTTGCTCACCTCCTGGTGGGGCAATCCTGAGGAGAGCGACCTGGTACTAAAATGCAGCAAACTCCATCTCCACCATCAGGAGCTCTGGTGAACACCAGTTAGTACTTAGACTTCGTACCTCAGGTGAACCCATGTCATCTGCCAGGGTGACCTGCTTCTATACCTATCCTGCTGTATGGTGGGAGTCCAACTACTGCTATAGCTACTGGTCTCAGAGCCTGACCTGTGATTGTGTCAGAATAATCTGGCTCAAAAAATGGAGACCGCTATTGCAAATGTATGTGTGTGTGTGTGTGTGTGTGTGTGGTAAGTTTAGTGGTGTGCTGTGTGATTAGTTTAGTGGTGTGCTGTGTGATTAGTTTAGTGGTGTGCTGTGTGATTAGTTTAGTGGTGTGCTGTGTGGTTAGTTTAGTGGTGTGCTGTGTGTTTTGTGGTGTGTTGTGTGGTATAATTTATTATTGCAAATGTGTGTTGGACCAGCTATGAGGGGAGGTTGGAAGCCCTTGGTTTTTCAGGTGTGTGTTGGACCGGCTATAAGGGGAGGTTGGAGGCCGGTACTTTTTTTTCAGGTGTGTGTTGGACCAGCTATAAGGGGAGGTTGGAGGCTGGTATTTTTTCAGGTGTGTGTTGGACCAGCTATAAGGGGAGGTTGGAGGCTGGTATTTTTTCAGGTGTGTGTTGGACTGGCTATGAGGGGAGGTTGGAGGCCGGTATTTTTTCAGGTGTGTGTTGGACCAGCTATAAGGGGAGGTTGGAGGCTGGTATTTTTTCAGGTGTGTGTTGGACCAGCTATAAGGGGAGGTTGGAGGCTGGTATTTTTTCAGGTGTGTGTTGGACCGGCTATGAGGGGAGGTTGGAGGCCGGTACTTTTTTTCAGGTGTGTGTTGGACCAGCTATAAGGGGAGGTTGGAGGCTGGTATTTTTTCAGGTGTGTGTTGGACCAGCTATAAGGGGAGATTGGAGGCTGGTATTTTTTCCGGTGTGTGTTGGACCGGCTATGAGGGGAGGTTGGAGGCTGGTATTTTTTCAGGTGTGTGTTGGACCAGCTATAAGGGGAGGTTGGAGGCTGGTATTTTTCTCAGACAGGTTTGGTACAGCCTGTAATGGAAGGTAATTTTACATATGATTGCAAATCTATGTAACCAAAACCTCTGTTATAAATTTAATGATTGAACTAGTTTAGACTCGGAATGTTTTTTGTTACTCTGTATGTCACAATTTGGAAATGACAATAGAGTAGAGTCAGGGACCGCACTTTTCAGAGGGGCCTTGACGTGGCAGTGCGGCTTCACATATATTTGCAAATGTATCCAACATAAATCCAATACAAATTGCTGAAACATTTTAGAGTTTTCCTTTTTTTGCTGGCTGGCTGCCCATGCGCACCTTACTTTAACCACTTCAGCCCTGGAAGGTTTTAACCCCCTTAATGACCAGGCCATATTTTGCGATTCAGCACTGCGTTACTTTGATGAAAAATTGCGCGGTTGTGCGGCGCTGTACCCAAATACAAATTATGTCCTTTTTCCCCCACAAATAGAGCTTTCTTTTGGTGGTATTTGATCACCTCTACGGTTTTAAGATTTTGCGCTATAAACAAGAAAAAAGCAACAATTTTGAAAACAAACAACATATTACTTTCTGCTATAAAACATTCCCAATAAAAAAATTAAAAAAATGGAATTATTTTTATCAGTTTAGGCCAATTTGTATTCTGCTAAATATTTTTGGTAAAAAACAAATCCCAAAAAGTCTATTGTAATTGGTTTGTTATAGCGTTTACAAACTACTGGATAGATCTTTGGAATTTTTATTTATTTTTTTGTTTTTCTTAGTAATGGCGGCAATCAGCGTTTTTTAGCGGGACTGCGACATTGCAGCGGACAGATCGGGCCCCTTACTGACATTTTTGACACTTTTTGGGGACCAGTGACATTAATACAGTAATCAGTGCTAAATAATATACACTGTTACTGTATAAATGAGACTGGCAAAGAAGGGGTTAACACCGGGGGTGATCAAAGGGGTTAATGTATGCCTAAATGTGATTACTAACTGTGTGGGGGAAGGTTCTGTGACAGGCATAGCTGAAACTCCTGATCTCTCCCTGCCTGTCTAACAGAAGACTCGCCTGCTTTGTTTACATAAGCAGGCTGCTCTTCTGTCAGTTTCTCTGACAAATGCGAGAGACCGGCAGTAATCGTCGCCACTCTTCCCATGGCCCGCCTCCCGCTGTGTCCAAACACAGCGGGAGCGCGGCTCCGGCGGCGCGCATGCGCCACTGAGACCTCGTGCACAAAATCACATAGGTCTAGGCGATTTTGCGCAGCCGAGCCGCCCTGCCACAGTAACAATGTGGTGGGCAGTCGGCAAGAGGTTAAGCATCACATTTTAGTGTTGTGGTAATGTGCATTACCGCAATGTAGGTGGACACACGTTCCATGCATTAGCATGTTGGAGTGCCATCCATTGTCTATGGCAGTGGTTCTTAACCTTGTTGGAGGTACTGAACCCCACCAGTTTCATATGCGCATTCACCGAACCCTTCTTAATTGAAAAAATAAAATATGATTTTTTCAAATTCAAAACATAGGTATATATTTAGATATATATTTATACATAGGTGCACAAAATGAACAAAACCATAAAAAAAAAAAAAAAAATAAAAAAAAAAAAGGCTCCATAGCTCAGGGGTTAGAGCACTGGTCTTGTAAACCAGGGGTCGCGAGTTCAAATCTCGCTGGGGCCTCCCTGCAAGTGTTGGCGACTGTATCTCAAAAAACAAAACCATTAAGAACAAAGAACAAAACCATTAAAACATGGGGTGTCAGGAGGGCATACCATGGGGTGTCAGGAGAGAACACACTGAGGGGGGAGGTGTTGGGAGGGCATACTATGGGGTATCAGGAGGGCACACACTTTGGGGAGGTGTTTGGAGGGCATACCATGGGGTGTTAGGAGGGCACACACCAGGGGGTATTCACAATGCTTTATTGAGCTAAATGAAAAGGACATGCATTTCCATCTGTCAGCTAACAGCACCTCTATGCTAAGCTGCAGTAACTCAGCAGACGTAGCATAGAGGTGCTTGTAAACTAATCCACCATGTACAGCTAGCTGAGCCTACCTCCAGGAACATTCACTCGGCTCCCTCTGCTCAGCTGCTCACACTTCCCTCTTCCAGGCGGGCGCGATCTCCGTGGTCAGGTACATCCCCATCCCGCCCACTCACGCAGCAAGCAGCCTGCAGGAGATAGGCTGGAAACCTGCTGGGGGAGGTACAGGGGGCGGAGTGTCAAGTGTCTATGTGTAATGGCTGTGAGTTGTCCCGACCGCAGCTCTGATTTCCCGGGGTGCGCTCGGCCTCACAATCAGTAATATTTTCTCGGGGGGAGCAATTGCCCCTTTGTTCCCCCCCCCCCCCGCCGAACCCCGGAGACTGACTCACCGAACCCCTGGGGTTCGATCGAACCCAGGTTAAGAACCACTGGTCTATGGTAACCCAACACATTAACCCAACGCACCTCTGACACACATGCATTGCAGAGCAGCGTGTTGCACTCGGAAATAATGGCGACTCTGATTTTTTGTCTCTTTAGGTGTGTGTGTTGGCAGTCTGTTCAATTGAACACAATGCTCCAGAATAAACAGCTGTGAATTCAGTCTTGTAGCTAGTAATAAATTGATCAGAGGGGGTGCAACTCCGGCAACAGAAAAACATTAAAGTGGAACTGCACTCTCTCAATCAACATTGACTGTTTTAACCACTTGCTGACCAACCACAGTACATGTGCTGCAGCTGGGCAGCACGTGCAGGCAAAATCAAGTACATATACACCATTCTGCCTGCTCCAGTTTAGGGGCATGCAGAGCGCCCCCCCTGCTGGTGGGAGATAAAGTGTTTTGAAAGCTGGTGGATTATGGTTGGTGGTTGAGGAACCTTTCAAAAAAACACAACATAAATAGGAGGGATGTTTATTTGCAACTTTGTTTTCAACACGATCTTTCAATTCTATTTCTTTAGTATTGGTATTGATTAACATTTATTCAATTTTTATTGATTGTTATTATCATCACTGTTATTATAAATTTTATTGGTTAACATTTTAACATTTATTGGATGTCTATTTTTTTGGGCAATTATATATGTTTTTAAGACATTTACCAAGGTGACTAGGGAAGACTATAGTTTGTATTTCCTAAATCAATTTCTCTTACATTAAAATAAAAAAATGAGGGCTACAAGTTTTAGCTGGAGATGGGCTTTCATCTTTTATCTCTCACTAACCATCCATTTAAAATTAAATGTTCATCTAAGACTACCCTGTCCACAGGGTGACAACAGTGCAAACGGAGAACGGGGAAAAACAAAAACTTTGTTACATAGTTTGGAAAGAGAAACAGGCCCATCTAGTTTAAGAAATATTGATAGTAAAGGGTATGGGCGCTACTTCTAATATGTGCCGGTTCACACTTGTGCGATGCGGGAACGCTGTGAATATGCAGCGTGATCCCGCATTGCATCCGCACATCTGGCAGTTCCCACTGCCATATGCGATACGCAGGGGGTGTCAATTAAATGTTAACGACACCCCCAGTTTGATCGCATATCGCAGTGCGATCTGACAGTTAGCACAGAATCGGATCGCACAGGTGTGAACCACTGCGCTCCGATTCTGATGCGGCTGAAAAAATTCCTCATGTGCGTATTTGGTGCGGATACAGTGCGAATTCAGCCATACAAAGTGTATGGCTGAACTCGCATCCGCACGAGATCGCATGTAATGAAGGAGCAGTGCTCTCCGAATTGCATGCGATCTCGCAAGCCGCACAAATGTGAACTGGCACTAAATGTTGGTATATTTAACACTGGTATGTGATGATGTATCTGTTATAGTGTTATTGGTGTGACATATGGTAAATATATAACAACACACTTATACATACATGGCATACAATATGATATAGCTATAAAGTGCTCTCGTGCTTAGTGCCACAAAATTATGATATGTAAATAAATTATGTGATAACAAATCCTGTGAAACTGTGAAATTCTTCTGTGGTATAAGAATATAATAAATATATAAATAAATAAATAAATAAAGTGCTGCAGTGTCAAACCTGTGAAAAAGGTGAATACCTACTGTATAGGTACAAAGTATGATAAATAAATATAGTGCTACAGTATTATAGGTAAAAAATAGATATATAAATAAATACACATATATATAAATATCTCCAGATCAAATATGTCCAAAGTCCCAATATTATGTGCTGAGATGAGCTGTCAGCCACATTACTCTTTGAAGGTGCTGTAGTGCCAAACCAATCCAAAGAATAAATCTAAGTATTAACAGTATGTGATCCTTTTTAGGTGTTTGTGATATCCCAAGTATATGAGAAGCCAAAAGAATAGGTGAGACGGTGGTACTGTGCTTATCTCTTACTTGGCTGTGCTCTGTGCGGTGATGCAGTGCCCCTGTAAGAATTGCACTCATAGCAATGCTTTACCCTGTAAAGGGGTAGCAAGCTCTGCACAGCTAATACTATAGCACTATATTTATTTATCATACTTTGTACCTATACAGTAGGTATTCACCTTTTTACAGGTTTGACACTGCAGCACTTTATTTATTTATTTATTTATTCATTATATTCTTATACCACAGAAGTATTTCACCTTTTCACAGGATTTATTATCACATAATTTATTTACAAATCATAATTTTGTGGCACTGCTTTACAGCTATATCATATTGTATGCCGTGTATGTATAAGTGTGTTGTTATATGTTTACCATATGTCACACCAATAACACTATAACAGATACATCATCACATACCAGTGTTAAATATACCAACATATATTAGAAGTAGCGCCCATACCCTTTACTATCAATATTTCAATTTTATACTTCTCACTTGGGTGAGAAGTATTCTAGGAGGCTGCAAACTTCAGGATTATATCTTTCTTTTACCCTTTTTCCCTAATTGCGCGGGATTACCATATCATCATCTAGTTTAAGCACTTCCCGACCGCGCTACAGCCAAAACACGGCTATAGCGCAGATGTCCGGTTCTTTGAGGGGGTCCATGGATGTCATCCCAGAACCCTGCCCTCTGGGGCATACATCAGGCACGCTCTGCGACCGCTGTGTCCTTTGGACACAGCTCATCCCAGATCAGAGTAAAGGACCATGGGATCTGTTATGTCCAATCACAGCTGATTACACATAAACAGATTTACTGGTAATCAGCTCTCCTTTGCTCACGCACTGTGTCTGTGTTAGAAAAGGAGACCTGATAACCAGCAAGGCTGTAAGTACATTGTTTACACTGAGAATCAAGGTCAGTGCCATGATTATCTATGCAGCCCCATCAGCGCCCCTCAGTGCAGCCTCATCAGCGTCCCTCAGTACAGCCTCATCAGCGCCCCTCGGTGCAGCCTCATCAGTGCCCATCAGTAAAGCCTCATCAGTGCCCATCAGTACAGCATATCAGTGCAGCCTCATCAGCACACGTCAGAGAAGAAGAAAAATTATTTATGACATGGTATATGGATGGTATATGGATATACAGGATGATATAAAAGAGAGGTATATGGATGAATAGAATGTTATATAAGAGATGTATATGGATGTACAGGAAGGTATAGAGAGTGTGTGTGTATATATCTATACACACACACACTATCCTGCCAAAAGCATTGGGACGCCTGCCTTTACACGCACATGAACTTTAATGGTATCCCAGTCTTAGTCCGTAGGGTTTAATATTGAGTTGGCCCCCCTTTGCAGCTATAACAGCTGCAACATTTCTGGGAAAGCTGTCCACAAGGTTTAGGAGTGTATCTATGGGAATGTTTCACCATTCTTCCACAAGAGCATTTGTGAGGTCAGGCACTGATGTTGGAGAGAAGGCCTGGCTCGCAGTCTGCGCTTTAATTCATCTTAAAGGTGTTCTATCTGTTCCCTAGAAATTTGCGCCAGCATTTTACCGTTATACTCTCCTTGTACAAAAATACGTTGGGATAAAGAAAACAGTTTTTTCTGTGTAAGAGCTGTGCGTATTCCCATTACCTCCCTGGTCAAAGATTGAAATCGTGTATAATGAGTGGGGTCTCTAGTTTGAATATACAAGTTTTCCATATCTCTCGCCTCTTTTTCTTTTTGCAATAGACTTGTTCGCCTATATCTTTGGATCTTGCCAATAGCTGTCTGATAATACCCCCGAGTGCAGACCTTAAAGGCTTCCCAGACCATAGCCACTGATGACGTGCCCGGGTTTATCTCCCAAAAGGCCGCTATTTGGGGCGCGACTAAAGGGATTATATCAGGGTCAGAAATCCAATATCTGGATAGTCGCCATAGTCTGTCAGAGGGTTTGCCAGATAGTTCCATATTTAAAAGAAGTGGAGCATGGTCAGAGATCCCACGAGGAAGAACCCGAATCTCCCGCACCCGAGATAAGAGTGAGCCACCTGCAAACATTAAATCGATTCGAGAAAAGGATTTATAAGTGGCGGAATGGCAGGTATATTCCCTAGAATGGGGATGGTGCCAACGCCATAGATCCGTCAACCCATAAGTCTCAGCCCATTCAGCAAGATCCGATCTGGTAGAAGAATCTCCATTCATTCTGTCCATGTTCGGGTCTGGAACCATATTAAAATCACCCACAATAAGTATATTATCATTCTCATATTTTGCAATTTCTTTAAAAATTTTATGTAGCAGCCTGGCTGAAGCCGGCGGGGGTATATATAACCCTACCAGCAGTAGAGTAAAAGATGATATCTGCAGATTAAGCAAAACAAAACGTCCATCCGGGTCCAGGGAAAGATCCAATAGTCTAAACGGGAGAGACTTATGGATAAGAACGCTGACTCCACGAGCATAGGTAGAAAACGTAGAGTGGTAATGATGCCCAACCCATGGTTTCCTGAGAGCCAGCGTTCGGGTACCCAACAAGTGAGTCTCCTGTAGGACACATATATGAGGATTAAACGATTTGAAATATTGGAACACTAAGGAGTGTTTCTGCGGGGAATTCAAACCCCTAGTATTCCAAGAAATCATCCTTAAAGAGTCCATATCCACTCATAAAACAGTGTATAAAGGATAAAAAAAAATATTGAGCAGTAAATATTACAGTATTCCCTAGGAGCCGGGTGGAGGCTGGTCCATTCGGTATTCATTTATGTTATAACTAGCCATTTTTGTATATATAAATTTTGTGTGGAAAGAAAAAAAAAAAAAAAAAAAAATAACTAAAAAATACAATAAATACAATAACAGAGTAATGTTCAAACATCCCCATCCCCTCCACCCCACCCATCTCCCCAAACTTGGAGAGGGTTTGTATCCCACCCACCGCGGACCTCATAGTCCACCCTAGAGGGTAAGTGTCAAAAAAAGGCGCTATATTACAACCCTCCCCCTAAAAAAAAAAAAAAAAAAAATAAAAAAAAAAAGGGGGGGAGGGGAGAAGACTCCGGCGTTCAAAAAGGACAAAAATATTAGTATCTTGAGTCACCCAAAAATTTGGGAGAGTAAACTGTGACAAACCAGGAGAAGAAAAAAAAAAAAAAAAATATTCAGCTCCAGTCTTACTTATATGTCTCAAGCCAGGATAACACCTCTTTAGGGGAAGAAAAGAAACGCACATGTTCACCATCTTGAACCCGCAATTTAGCCGGGAACAAAGTACTATATTTCAACCCCTTTTCTCTTAACTTAAAACGGGCTTGATCAAATGATTTCCTCTGACGCTGTGTTTCAACAGAATAATCTGGAAAAATAAAAAGTTTACCACCCTCATATTTCACTTCACCCTGAGATCGGGCCGCTCGTAAGACAGTGTCCCGGTCACCATAATGAAGGAACCTCAGAATAAAGGTGCGGGGGGGGGGAGCCAGGAGGGCCTCGCTTCACTGGTATCCGATGTGCACGTACTACTGAAAAAAAAGGTGAAAACTTAGCATCTGGAAGGATGGACGGAAGTAATTGCTCAAGAAAGGTCCCCGGGTTTACACCTTCGGACCCTTCCGGGAGACTGATAATCCGTAGATTGTTCCTACGATTGCGGTTCTCTGCATCTTCTGCTCGTATCTCCAGCTGCTTAACCCTGGCTTTGAGCAGCTGAATATCCGAGTTATAACCTTTCTGTGTGTCTTCTACTTCTGAGACCCGCGTTTCCATCTCGGTGACTCTGTCTCGAAAATTATCCATATCTTTACGGATAAATCCAATATCTGATTGTACACAATCAATTTTAGAGGTCAAGGCTGTCTTGCAGTCTACTATAGCATGCATGAGTGTCTCTAAACTTGCAGGTAGTTCTGCCTCCCTGGTCACTGTTGTCTGATCGGTCTGAGACGCCATAGTTACCGTAGACTTGGACGGTGATGTCGCAACTGCACGGCGTGTCTGTACACCCCTTTTATTTTTGGGCATTCCTCCCCCAAAAAAAAAAGGGGGGGGGGAAGGAGGAAGGAGTACTCAAACGTCTCAGTCTCCTTCCCTTCCCTCTCCTCTCCCCTTCCTTAGTATAGTAAGACGGGGAAGTTCGGGAGGTTTGAGTCCATCCAGTCTTGATATCAATCTGCTTTGTTAATTTTTTTGCATAGGTTGTATATATCTTTCGCTTAACTTTATGCAACTTTATGTAATTAATAGTTTACTACATAAACATATATACTGTGCCCAGAGAGTAGATGATATTTAGTGTGGCAGGCTGGCAGTATGCGGCAGTATGCGGTGGAATGTGCTTAAATTGCGAAAGGGAAAAAAAAAAAAAAAAACAGAAAAAAAAGTCATTTAAATAAATGAAGGGGCTTGATCCAGCTTGAGTATTGCAACTTGAATGTCACTCACTGCTTTCCTTTGACCAGGGTTTACTCACTGCTTTCCTTTGACCAAGGTTTCACATAGATTACCAACTTGTCAGCATCCTCAGGGAGCATAGGAAGACCGGCCAGTGCCAGTAGTCCGGTGACTACTAGCCAAGTCTGCTCCTCTTTACTCCCTCTTTACTTTCCCCGATGCGGCGTCCAAGGATCTACCAACGGATCCACAGGGAAATCATCAGGCACATCAGCCGTCCAATGCACGTTCAGTCCGTACACCTCACACCGCTCGCACTGCTCCAATCAGTCCCGTCCCTCCGGTCTCTGGTCTCAGCCAATATCGCGGCATCCAGCTCCTCAGAGCAGCCACGAAGGGGACGACGGAGCAGACGAGCCGCCCAGCACAGCCCGCCGGGACACCAGGAGACAGCCCGCACCAGACAACACAATGAACGCTGGATAGCCCGACCTCCACCTACACCGGCATCAGTGAGTGGAAGCGGACGAACACAGGGGGGTCAATCTGGGTGTGTTGTCAGGATATACGCCGGAGTCGGGAGCTCAGTTACTGCATGTCTGCTCCCGGCGCCATCTTAGACTCCACTCCAGACAAGTGGGTATAGTATAGCACATATTCAGGATCAATCAGGTACTCTTCATTCTAATCCAGAAACTATCAATCACAATTTCACTGATTATTATCAGGCCCTATATAATACTAGGGTCAATTATTCAGGAGATGAATTGGATCACTATTTGCAGGCAGTGGACTTTCCGGTCTTAACCGATAGAGATAGGGCCAAATTAGACGCCCCTATTACTCTCTTGGAGATCCAGGAAGTGGTGGCTTCCTTACAACCTGATAAAACACCAGGACCGGATGGAATTCCTGTTGAATTCTATAAGGCCCATATGGACCTCTTGGGTCCGCATCTATTAGCCACTCTTGTAGGATCTCTAAATGATGGGGATCTCCCTAAAACAATGAGAGAAGCGGTTATCGTCGTGATCCCTAAATTAGGGAAGGATCCATCATTATGTTCATCATATAGACCTATCTCTTTATTAAATGTAGATGGGAAGATCCTTTCTAAGATTTTGGCCACTCGACTTAATAGTGTTATTATAGACTTGATTCATCCGGACCAAACCGGATTTATACCTGAACGGGGTACGGATATTAATATCCGGAGACTGTTTACACATATGGCCTTGGCGTCGGGGGGGGGGAGCAGGTGTGGTCGCCTCCCTCGACGCCGAGAAAGCATTTGATTCTGTTGAGTGGCCATTTCTTTGGAAGATCCTAGCTAGCTTCGGCTTTGGCCCTAACTTTGTCTCATGGATTAAACTTCTTTATGGGAATCCTACGGCTAGAGTCCGCACTAATTCATCCCTGTCGGATAAATTCCCTCTACTGAGGGGCACCCGACAGGGATGTCCGTTATCCCCGGCCTTGTTTGCCTTGGCTTTGGAGCCGCTCGCGATTATGTTGCGGGCGGACCCACAAGTCCGAGGCATTAAAGTGGGGGTCATTGAAGAGAAGCTGTCCTTATATGCAGATGACACCTTGATTTATTTGACTGACGCTTCCACCTCATTACATAGGGCCCTACAATTATTCGACATCTTTGGTCGTTTTTCAGGTATACGTATTAATTGGTCTAAGTCTGTCCTTTTTCCACTACACCCATCGGTACCTTTAATTGATACTCAGACACCGTTGAAATGGGTACAGGATATGGTATATTTAGGTATCAAAGTGGGTCCAACACTGGATGTGTACCAGCAAAATAACATCGACCCTTTAGTTTCACAACTAAATAAAAGGTGTGCGTCATGGCGCATGCTTCCTTTATCCCCGGTTGGCAGAATTAATTTATTAAAAATGAGTTATCTTCCAAAATTTCTGTATTTTTTTCGTAACTCCCCCACTGATATGACTAGAACCTTTTTTTCGAGATTAGATAGTAAGGTAACAACTTTTGTATGGGCCGGGCGTACTCCACGAGTTGCAAGGCGCACGTTATATCTTCCTCTTGCAAGAGGTGGTTTAGCGTTTCCTAACTTTAAGTTGTATTTTTGGGCGGCTGTACTGGTCACGGTCCGGTGGTGGTTCTCCCAGCCCAAAACTAACTCCGCAGTTACATTAGAAGCAGCATTGCTGGGTTCCTATGCGGCCCTTAGTAATCTGGTTTTTCGGGGTGAACGGGCACATCCTCAAATAACCAGTCTGATGAAGACGGTGCTGCGGATATGGTCTCGGGCGCGGGTGATATATAACACACCTCTACATATATCCCCCCACACTCCGCTGTGGGGTAATCCTAATCTAATACATTTGTACCAACTCCCTGACCCCCAGGTATGGGCTGCCAGAGGGATTGTGACCATGAAACATGTTATTAAAGATGGAAGACTTCAAGGCTTTGATGTTCTCCAGTCTACCTACTCATTGCCTCCCACTATGGGGTTCCGTTACCGCCAGCTTAGTCATGCTATGCGGGCCCAGTTCCAAGACCCTGTTGTCTTGGAATCAGACCCTTTGGAGAAAATGCTAACTTTCAAGGTAATAGGGAAAACTCTCTCTGCTATATATTATATACTCTCAACAGATCATAGTCAGTCTCTTAAGAAAACCAATAATAAATGGAAGGATGACATTCCAGACCTGACTGTTGAAGATTGGGAGGAGTCGGTTAATAATTATATCCCCTCAATGATAGCGGCTAGGGATAGATTTATACAACTCAAATTCTTACACAGAGCATACTACACGCCGCAACGTCTTGCTAGGATATATCCCAGGAAGGATCCCTCGTGCACCAGATGTGGGCATGAAATTGGTACTTTTCTACACGTTGTTTGGTCGTGCTCTAAGCTTGCAACATTTTGGAAAGCGGTGACGGATACTATTGGGGAAATTTTTGACACTATGATTCCTTTGGACCCAAAGGTAACTCTACTGAGTAACCTTACAGAAGTGGTTGGGGATAAATATGCTAAAATGTGTATTATGTATACCCTGTTTTATGCCAGGAGAGAAATCCTGTTGCGATGGAAGTTACCTGAACCTCCCACCCGATCAACCTGGATAGCTGCCGTTACTAAGACACTTCCATTCTACCGTTTTACATACGGTAGTAGGAACTGCCCAAAAACATTTGATAAAGTGTGGTCAGCCTGGAATGATGCTGTAGGCGTGCCAATGTCACCTGTTTCATAAGGAAAGAAGCAGGAACTTATTAACTAATTGATGATATTCCATTTTTTTTTTATATTATATCTTTTATATATTTTTTTTTTTTTTTTCTGCCCCTAAATTGTTTTATTGATATTCCCCTTCCCTTCCTCTCCCAAATTTTTTTTTTTTTTTGTGTTTGTATGTATGGATAATACTTTTTTTTTTTTTTTGGTGCAGAGTAATGTACTGTAGTTGTAAATATTTGTTTTGTTTATATGTCTAACAATAAAATAAAAATTTAATTGTAAAAAAAAAAAAAAAGGTGTTCTATCAGGTTGAGGTCAGGACTCTGTGCAGGCCAGTCAAGTTCCTTCCCCCTAAACTGGCTCATCCATGTCTTTATGGACCTTGCTGTGTGCACTGGTGTGCAGTCATGTTGGAACAGGAAGGGGCCATCCCCAAACTGTTCCCACAAAGTTGGGAGCATAAAAAAGTGTCTGAAATGTCTAGGTATGCTAAAGCTTTAAGAGTTCCCTTCACTGTAACTAAGGGGCCAAGCCCAACCCCAGAGAAAAAAAAAACACAGCATAATCCCCTCTCCACCAAATGATTTGGAATAATGGCGAGTGTTCGGATACATTCAGGTCTCATCTCTACATCTCTATAGAAGTGTGTCCGATGTTTCCCTTGTATCAATACAATCTCCACCTGTCCACATTCCAGAAATGTAGGCTTATCAGAACTAATGAGTGTAACCTACAGTCCTCCAGGTGTGCAGACCCCCCACTTGGAGGAGGAATGGACCACCCTATGAAAGATTCAGATATTCTCATATCCTTATCACAACCAGAGTTGTCAGGTCGCTGTCTCTGCACAGCTGGCTGGTGTCTGTGTTGAGCCAATGATGTGAAAGGGAGAAAATGGCTGACTACAGATGACAGGGCTAGGCTGGGCTGCCATTAGAAATGATGGGGCACTGGAGAGCTGACCAGACAGCCCCACGTATCCACAGGCAGCCTCTGTTGGCGCCCACTGCTGACCAAATGGGAAGTACTGCGTGTACCCCCTATTGATGGTCCTGACAACAGGTGATCTGTAGTATTTGCAGACTGGGCCCGAGGGTGGCCTGGAGTATTGGTAGAATGGAGGATGACCTGTGATATTGTCCATATATACTGGAAAATGAACTGAAGTGTAAATGGACGAAATTGAGGGGTGGTCTGGAGTATCAGCAGATAACTGGGGTTGACTTGTAGCAAAGACATTGTTAATAGATAAGACTTTACCTCCGACCAGTGCAGCTGATTAGTATTGATCCTCAGAGCTTCCAGTGGTGCCTTGGCCTTGGATCTGTTCATGGTGACCAGTCTTTTCTGAGCCCCGGATTCTGCCTTTTGGGCACTCCGCTTCTCCTTCCTGTGATCATTCCTATTCTTGCACCTTCACTGGCTGTGCCCTTTTATCCTGGCCTTCCACAAACAACTATCCTTACCAGAAACAAGATGTAAGACAAAGAAATTACTCTGTTATAAAACATAAAAGTAGGCCAATCATATCCATTTTTCAAGTTAAAGAAAATAGAACCACTTCACATCAGGTGCCTCCATTTGTGTTCCCCATAAATTGGGAACCCCAATCAGAGTACCTTCACATATCAGTTGCCACCACATATTAGATGCCCCCATCAGAATATTACCTTAGATGAGTTACCCCAATCAAGGTACCCCTTTATTACAGGTGTCCCCTTAAGACTGTCCCCTTACATCCAGCGTCCCCATAACAGTGCTACCTTATATGAGGTGTCCCCATAACAGTGCCCTCTTACATCAGGTGTCTCCATAACAGTGCCTCTTTTCTTTTACATCAGGTGTCCCCATAACAGTGCCCCCTTACATCAGGTGTCCCCATAACAGTGCCCTCTTACATCAGGTGTCCCCATAACAGTGCCCCTTTTCCTTTACATCAGGTGTCCCCATAACAGTGCCCTCTTATATCAGGTGTTCCCATAACAGTGCCATCTTACATCAGGTGTCCCCATAACAGTGCCCCCTTACATCAGCGGTCCCCATAACAGTGCTCTCTTAAGTCAGGTGTCCCCATAACAGTGCCCTCTTACATCAGGTGTCCCCATAACAGTTCCCTCTTACATCAGGTGTCCCCATAACAGTGCCCCCTTACATGAGGTGTTCCCATAACAGTGCCCCCTTACATTAGGTGTTCCCATAACAGTGCCAACTTACATCTGGTGCCCCCTTACATCAGTTGTCCCCATACCAGTGCCCCCACACATCAGGTGTCCCCATACCAGTGCCCCCTTACATCAAGTGTTCCCATAACAGTGCCCTCTTACATCAAATGTCCCCATCAAATTACCCCTAGAAATCCATACCCCAATCAGAAAATATCTTCATGTATCAATTGCCCCCTTCAATGTGCCCCCATATATCAATACCCCATAGAGGTACCCCCGTAATACAGCCTCCCCATAGACTAGCTGCCTCATTACATAAGGTGTTCCCATCTTATGTACACCCGTAAAGCAGGGGCCTCATCAGAATACCTTCATACATTGTTTATCCCAAACAGAGCATCCCCATAGATCAGTTACCCCCATCACTGTGCCCCCTTACATCAGGTGTTCTTCTTCACAGTGCCCCCTTATATCAGGAACCCCAATCAGAGTACCCCCATAGATCAGTTGCCCCATCAAAATACTCCCATAGATCAGTTTTCCTCATCAGAGTGCCTTCACAAATCACTTGCTCCATCACAGTGCTCCCATAGATCAGTTATCCCATCAAAATGTCCCCTTAGATTAGTTGCAGCCTTAGATTATCCATCAGAGTACATACACTATATTGTCAAAAGTATTGGGACACCTGCCTTAACACGCACATGAAATTTAATGGCATCCCAGTCTTAGTCCATAGGGTTCAATATCGAGTTGGCCCACCCTTTGCAGCTATTACAGCTTCAACTCTTCTGGGAAGGCTGTCCACAGGGTTTAGGAGTGTGTCTATGGGAATGTTTGACCATTCTTCCACAAGAGCATTTGTGAGGTCAGGCACTGATGTTGAATGAAAAGGCCTGGCTCCCAGTTTCCGCTTCAATTCATCCAAAAGGTGTTCTATCGGGTTGAGGTCAGGACTCTGCAGACCAGTCAAATTCCTCCACCCCAAACTCGGTCATCCAAAGATTGGGATGAAATTAAAATTCATATGTGTGTAAAGTCATGTGTCCCAAAACGTTTGACAATATAGTATATATAGATTAGTTGCCCTCATCACAGTGCCCCAATAAGATAAGTTGTACTGACAAATTAGTTGCCCCATCACAGTACCCCCATCAATTTGTTGCCCCATCAGAGTACATATATACATTAGTTGCCCCATCACAGTCTCCCCATAGATTACTTGCCCCAATCACATTGCCCCCATAGAGTAGTTGCCCTCAACACAATGTCCCCATAGATCAGTTGCCCTATCAAAGTTTCCCCCATAGATTAGTTGCCCCCCATCACAATGTCCCCATTGATTAGTTGCTTCATCATAGTGTCCCTGTAGATCAGTTGCCGCCCATCAGAGTACCCCCATAGATGAGTTGCCCCCCCATCACTGTGTCCCGATGAATTAGTTTCCCCCATCCAAGTACCCCCATAGATCAGTTGCCCCATCACAGTGCTTAGTGTAACTGTAGGAGAAATCCCTATAGCCTGACAGGAAGGAGGTAGGAACTAGCAGGAGAAACGTGCACACAGCATGCATGTGAAGTCATTGGTTGCTAGGGATGCCGGCATCCCTAGCAACCAATGACTGCTGCTCACAGGACCAGGACCTGTGGTGGTCCACCATGTTAGTGAAGGCTTTATGAACCTATGAGCCTGTGCAGGAGGTGGAGCAAGGGAGTCGAAAATCACCATTTACATATGTGTGCAGGAGTAACGTATTACTTCGCATTTCTGTGTAAGCACGGTGGGACGGGGGAGCTTTATTCATTTTTTTATTATTTATTTTATTTTTAAAAATATATATATTTTTTACACTTTTTTATTTATTTATTTGTTTTTTGCAATAACTTCATTGCTATCACAAGGGATGAACAACATCTCCTGTGACAGCATGGGCTGTGACAGGTCCTCTTTATGGAGAGATTTGGGATCTATCCTCTGGCCCCCAATGCAGCCAATCAGACTGAGATCGGTCCGATCAGCTGCTTCTCCGGCCATTGGTAGACAGGTAAACAAAGGGGGCGGAACCAGGAAGTGATGAATACTTGTGGCTCCCGGTTTCCAGGGTTACAGAGAGAGGGGAATGACGTCAGTTTCTCTCTCTCTGTACCGGACAGCCATCGCCGCCGACCGCATCGCTCCTAGTCTCTGCGATGGGACTGGAGAGACGGGGGCGGGGGAGAGGAGTGGGACCCCCTTCCACCACCCCTATAAGTGATCGAGGTTCAAGTAGCTAATTGGCCCCTCAGATCACTTCTACCTTGTAGAGAATTTGCTGGCTGAAAACAATGATACAGAGATGATGCCTGTAGGTGCACCCACCATCCCAGTATAAACCCGAGGACGTACGGGTACGTACATTTGGGGGAAGTGGTTAAAGGTAAAGAAGAGATTTGGGGTCTTTTTGACCCTAGAGTTCCCCAAAAAGAGGACCTGTCATCCTTATTTATCCTTGTATTCTATTACAAGCGATATCTACATTCCTTGTAATAGGAATAAAAGTGACAAAAATGAAAGGGACAGTGTAAAATAAAGAATAAAATAGATAAGGGAAAAAAATCCTTTAGTGCCTGGATCCCTCAGTACTCACGCGCAGAAGAGAATTCAAACCACACATGTGAGGTATCGCTGAGAACAATACATCGAGAACAATAAAAAAAAGTGACCCGGAACATGCCATGCGCTACTTTGCCATGTTTGTCGCACATAGGGCAGCCACTTTGAAATCAGTAGACTGCTCTATGCTTGTTGGGTAAAAAAAAAAAAAAAATGGGTGTTTCCCATACAGGTGTATGTCAGAGGTGTGACTGGGGCCTTCATCATTTCACAAACTATGGAATGCTTTGAAGTCAGAAATGAGCAGTTAGCACACGTGAAAAAATGAAAATACATAAACAGTGAAGGGGTTAAAATGACCCTTAAAATGACTATCTGAGCACTCACCCCTCCCCCTCTCTGAAAGTAGCAGATGCTCGTGTCTACAGACACTACACCTCCACTGAGCCCCATGTGTAAGCCCCCTCTTTCAGACTCCTCATCATCCCCCACATACAAGTTAAAAGTTGAAATAGAACTAAAGACAATTTTTTTCCCATTTAGAATAGTGTAAGGGAGAGATAAAACCTCTGTCAGGGTTACTTTGCCATCTGTGTCCCCATTGGGGAGATTTCCCTTCACTTCCTGTCCCATAGCCAAAAACATAAGTTAGAGAAATCCCCCAAAATGACATAATCCCAGGGTGTCACCAGAACTAGTGTCCCCATTGGAAGATTTCCCAGCTAATTCTGCTTCTAGTGACAACCCAAATATATTAGAATTTTCTTTCACTTTGGGTGACAAGGGTAAACATGAAACACAAATAGGGTGAATATCCCTAAAGGGGGCACACACAGCGATAAAAACCTAACAGGTGTTCTAATCCCTCTCCACTCCATGCAAAACTAAAAATAAAAACATTTTCCTTTATTTATATTTTAACATATGGGCAAGAAATGAAAAAAAAAAAAAAAAAGATTTGGAAGTGAAAGGGTTAATAAACGAAAAAGGG
The DNA here is from genome assembly GCF_965119305.1 of Pelophylax lessonae. NCBI lineage: Eukaryota > Metazoa > Chordata > Amphibia > Anura > Ranidae > Pelophylax > Pelophylax lessonae. The sequence goes on from NC_138768.1 coordinate 759,055,034, forward strand.
GGAAGGCATTGGTTTTACAGTTAAAGGTTTAAAAAATAAATGAAATATATAGTTTGGTAGTGAAAGGGTTAAAAGCTGAAAGGGGAAAAATGGATTGGCATGTAAAGGGTTAAAATGGAAAATAATTGGTTTGTAAGAATGATCAAATAAAAGAGAAGCGGGAAAGAAATGAGAATATTTGATTTTGATTTTGATTCTAGGGAGGATTTATAAGGCTCTATTCACTGTGTTATAGGAATACAGACCTTTATTTCAGCCATGGGACTGTAAGGGTTAAATCTCAATCAAAATAACTGTCACTTCCAGAAAAACATGTTATTACAGGAGCCGTATCCCTATTAGATCTGTATACTGAGCCTACAGGCTGAATTCACACAGCTCACAAACAAGGACGAGGCTCCTTTAAGAAAAATCGGCAGTTATTTTTTTGCTGAGTCATCAAAAAAAAAAAAAAAAAAAAGGTCACATGACCAGACCTCAGAGCTCAGCCTATATAAGGAGCTGCTGCAGGAGAGAATGTTCTGTAGACAAGTGTTTGCTGACCAGTGAAGACCTGTCTATATCTCTGCTGATTCAGCTGAGATATTTCTTGCGATTTCATTGGATTTGATTTCATTTGAATTCAATTTCATTGTGATTTCATTGTTGTACGTTTAAAGCGTGTTTCATTATTCTTAATAATGAACCAATTTAAATGTAAACAGATTGTTTCTCTGAAAAACACCAAAGAGAAACCCACCATAGGAAGAGCAGCTATGGAAGGAGCTATCAGTGACCAGCCTGCAGATACTCCAACCAAGAAGCCCACCAAAATGAAGAAGGCTCGGGCTTTTGTGCGCGGCTGCTTCAGAGCCGTTGTTAGATCTATTGGTTCCGGCCGTAAAGCCGATGGACCTCACCGAAATACAGACACTGGGATTGGTAAGTATTGTGGATATTGATAGATACAAGATAACTGACACCCTTTTATTGGATCCTTCTTTCCTATTGATGACAGGTCACCCCCCTCCCCCCATATGTACACCTGTATAGGGATTGCCATGGATATTGATGACAGGTCACCCCCCTCCCCCATATGTACACTTGTATAGGGATTGCCATGAATATTGATGACAGGTCACCCCCCTCCCCCATATGTACACCTGTATAGGGATTGCCATGAACATTGCTGGCTTTTGTCTTGTAAACAGCAATCTGCAGATTTATTAATCAAGAGAAACAAACTGTAAATCTTGGAGCTTTCACTCCCCCCCCCCTCAACTCTCTCTCTACACCTGTTAGCTGCCAACTGATTTTTTTTTTTTAAACTGTCAGTGTGAAGGAGACCTGCATGGTACCAGGGATCTGCTAATCTCAGGTGCAATGCTTTACAGGCTCCTGAAACAAAAAAAAAAGTAAATGTACATTTTTTTAACTGCTAAAAATTGCCATTTATTATTCTTAGCTAAAAGGTGAAGGAATCCTTTATGGTCGGCTCAGATTGAGCCCCGGTTCACACTTATGCGAGTGCGGGGTTCGCATGTAATGTCGGAGCGCACTGCTCCTTTATTACATGCAATCGGCTGTGCGGTGCGAGTTTAGCCATACACTTTGTATGGCTAAATTCGCACCGCACCCGCAGCAAACACGCACAGGACCCTTTTTTTGCAGCCGCATCAGGATCGGATCGCACAGCGGTTCACACTTGTGCGATCCGATCCTGTGCGAACTGCAAGATCGCACTGCGATATGCGATCAAACTGGGGGTGTCGTTAAGATTACATTGACACCCCCAGCGTATCGCATATGGCAGTGTGAAATGCCGGGGGTGCGTGTGCGATGCGGGAACAGGCTGCGAATTCGCAGCCTTCCCGCATCGCATAAGTGTGAACCGGACCTAAGTGTTAGCTCTCTATTTATTTTCAATGTACACAAAATCAGACACAATGGAAGAGTTTTATTTTTATTTTTTAAATAATTATCATTTTTATTTTAAATAATTGTGATGAGTTTTATACAGTATCTCACAAAAGTAAGTACACCCCTCACATTTTTGTAAAACCTGTTATTCTATCTTTTCATGTGATGAAAACAATCTGAAGAAATGACACCTTGCTACAATGTAAAGTAGTGAGTGTACAGCTTGTATAACAGTGTAAATGTGCTGTCCCCTTATAATAACTCACAGCCATTAATGTCTAAACCGCTGGCAACAAAAGTGAGTACACCCCCTAGGTGAAAATGTCTAAATTGGGCCAAATTAGCCATTTTCCCTCCCTGGTGTCATGTGACTCGTTACTGATACTCAGTTAAAACCCTCTTCATATCCCCCCACAGCACTGCCCCCTTCACCCCCTCGCCCCCACAGCACTGCCCCCTTCACATCCCCCCCAAAGGAAAACCCTCTTCATATCCCCACACAGCACTGCCCCTTCACATTTGCCCGACAGCACTGCCCTCTTCACATCCCCCCGCCCCCTTTACATTCCCTCTACAGCAGCCAATCATCTCCTGGTTAATGTGAAAAGTTAATTCAGGCAGCTGGCTCTCTCCAGGCAGTGCTGGTCCCGCCCCCGGTTCAGAATTGTCCCTCCTCCCACCGTCCCCCTCTGCTCTGTAACGACAGCGGTGGAGGGTGGGAAACAAAAGCATTAGCTAAATGACGCGGTCACAGCGCTCCAGATAGAACAGTAGCTTGGGCCGGACGCGCACCGTGGGCCGCCATTTAGTGATGCCCGTTCATATAAGAAGGTCCATTCGCTAAAATTTTCTTTGGGCCGAGGTCCGAATCTCAAGTCTGTGCTATGACTCAGAAAGATGGGCAAAACAAAATGTGTCCATCAGCGTTGCTCTTAACATAAAATATTCCCATTAGAGTGCCCCTTAACATAAAATGTGCCCATCAGCGTGACGCTTAACATAGAATATGCCCATCAGCGTGACCCTTAACATAAAATAAGGGGCACGCTAATGGGCACATTTTATGTTAGGGGGCACTCTGATGGGCACATTATATGTTAAGGGGCACACTGCTGATGGGCAAAACAAAACGTGTCCATCAGCGTTGCTATTAACATAAGATATGCCCAGTAGAGTGCCCCTTAACATAAAATATGCCCATCAGCGTTCCCCTTATTTTATGTTAAGGGTCACGGTGATGGGCACATTTTATGTTAGGGGGCACTCTGATGGGCACATTTTATGTTAAGGTTCACGCTGATGGGCACATTTTATGTTAAGGGGCACTCTGATGGGCACTTTTTATGTTAAGGAGAATGCTGCTGATGGGCAAAACAAAACGTGTCCATCAGCATTACTCTTAACATAAAATATGCCCATTAGCGTGCCCCTTAACATAAAATATGCCCATTAGAGTGCCCCTAACATAAAATATGCAAATTAGAGTGACCTTTAACGTAAAATGTGCCCATTAGCATGATCCTTAACATAAAATATGCCCATCAGAGTGACCCATAGCGTAAAATATGCCCATCAGCGTGACCCTTAGCATAAAATATGCGCATCAGCATGACCCTTAGCATTAATTATGCCCATCAGCGTGACCCTTAGCATAAAATTTGCCTGTGACATACTGAAGCAGAGCATGATCCCCCTCCCTTCTGGGACTGGGCCGCAGGGCAGTATTCCAACATGATATTGACCTCAAACACACCTCCAAGATGACCACTGCCTTTCTAAAGAAGCTGAGGGTAAAGGTGATGGACTGGCTAAGCATGTCTCCAGACCTAAACCCTATTAAGCATCTGTGGGGCATTCTCCAGCGGAAAGTGGAGGAGCGCAAGGTCTCTAAAATCCACCAGCTCTGCGATGTTGTCATGGAGGAGTGGAAGGACTCCAGTGGCAACAAGAGGGTTAAGGTAGTACTGGAAAACAATGGTGGCCACACAATAATTGACACTTTGGGCCCAATTGGGCATGTTCACTTAGAGGTATACTCACTTTTGTTGCCAGCAGTTTAGACATTAGAGGCTGTGTGTTGAGTTATTTTCAGGGGACCGCAAATTTACACTGTTAAACAAGCTGTACACTCACTACTTTATATTGTAGCAAAGTGTAATTTCTTCAGTGTTGTCACATGAAAAGATATAATAAAATATTTACGAAAACGTGAGGGGTGTACTAACTTTTGTGAGATACTGTATGTCTGTGGGACTCACATGTTCATGCTGCATGTTCTGTTTTGTTTAACCACCCCTTTAAGTCCCTCCCACCATTAACATAATTGGCCACACCCACTGTTCACCATGGCATGCTACGTGAACCGCATTATACTTCTACTTGGTGTGCCCAAAGGTGCCCCAGGTCCCTTACAATCCTAGCAACACCCCTGCACAATGAACACCATGCTTAAACTCTTCACTGTGCCACACTAACGACACCACTTTTTTTTTTTTTTTTTTTTTAATTAAGCAGCCGGCCCAACCTATGATTTTGCACACAGGCCCACTGATTTCATAAACCGCCCCTCATATGACAGAATCAGTCCTGTGATTGGCTGGTCTCCCCCTGCCTTCCCCCTACCAGGGTAAGACTCTGTCAAAGGGGGGGGGGGTTAAGCATAACAAACATATAGCAATTGAAGGTACAGTATGAAAATCTATAAAACAATGATAAGAATATAGGAAAACTATACATTAATATTCCTACTACATTAGTCACTTGTTTTCTCTCCCGGCCAATGCAAACATATCAGCTGATGTCAGGCTGGTGTATGACCCCCTTAGCGAGTGACCCGTCTCCTGTCTGATCTCAGGGCTGATAAATGATAAGCTTTCTGGGCAAAACTGACAGTTAACAAAGCCTCTGCTTAGCTGGTCTTATGATTCACAAACCCCTGCCACAATGCAAAGCCAAGCAAGTGACACCAATACCTCCTGTTGCAACTTCTTTTGTTACCCACCAACTCATTTAAACATGAGAGTGCATTATCACACCACTAAAAATACTTGTTACCAGCTTCCCGAGTCACTGAAATTTAGTAAGTTGGCATAACTGCCAGGCAACCAGCATTTTTATACGAAGGCCAACAATAGTCATTCCTGTGTCCCTGTCATTTTGGGTTTATTTATTGTTCCTGGCACTGAATTTTTCACTGTATAATTTGATGTTGTAGGAAGAAAATATATATGAAATGTAGACGACGGTGCTAAATCTGATTTTTCTTTTCTATTGCAGATGAAGGCGGAAATTTATTGCAGACAGAGCCCATGCAACAGGCCTGCCCCAGTGAGCAACACCGTGACATCCACATTGACGGCCAAGCAAAATGTGATGTACACATTGAGACACCAGAAGAATGTGACGTTCCTGTTGAGACTTCAGCAGAATGTGGCATTCCCACTGAGACTCAGGCAGAATGTGACATACCTGTTGTGACTTCAACAGAATGTGACGTTCCCGAGACTCCAGAAGAAAGAGACGTTCATGTTGAAACTTCATCACAATATGACATTGACATTGAGACAGCTCCAGAATGGGACATTCACAATGGTACTCCTCCAGAATGTGATGTTGAGAATGAGACTTCTCAAGAATGTGACGTTCAGATTGAGACTTCTCCAGAATTTCACCATCACAATGAGTCTCCTCCAGAATGTGATGTTCCCGCTGAGACTTGGGCAGAATTTGATATTCCCGCTGAGACTCTGGCAAAATGTGATGTTCCTGCATACACTTCGGAAGAAAGTGATGTTCCCGCTGACACTCCGGAAGAATGGGATGATCACATTGAGACTCCAAAACAATGTGACATTTACACTGAGACATCTCCAGAATGTGACGTTCACAATGAGTCTCCTCCAGAATGTGACCTTCCCGCTGAGACTTTGGCAGAATGTGACCTTCCCGCTGAGACCCCGGCAGAATGTGATGTTCCCGCATACACTGCGGAAGAATGTGATGTTCCCGCTGACACTCGGGAAGAATGTGATGTTCACGAAAATAATCCACCAGAATGTCATGTTCACATTGAAACTTCACCAGAATGTGACATTCACTTTGAAACACCACCAGAATGTGATGTTCACGTTGAGGCTGTAGCACAATGTGACGTTCATGTTGAGAAACCTCCAAAATACCAGGGGAGCCATGGGATCACCTCCCCTAGTGAAGATGGGGGCAAGCTTAAAGAAAAGGATACGCAGATACTGGTGGTAGGGGATTCAGTTATTAAAGGGACAGAGAGGGCAATCTGCCAGAAAGACCGTGATCAACAAACAGTATGTTATTTCCCAGGTGCACGGGTTCGGGACATTGCAGAACAGATGGACAAATTGTTGGATGGGGCTGGGGAGGACCCAGCTGTCATGGTACATATTGGCACCAACGACAACATTAGAAGATGGAGCGTCCTACAAAATGATTTTAGGGCCTTAGGGGCTATATTGAAGAGAAGGACCACCAAGGCAGTATTTTCAGAAATACTGCCTGTACCTCGAGCCACAACAAGGAGGCAACAGGAGCTCAAGGAGCTTAACAGGTGGCTGAAGAACTGGTGCAAGAAGGAGGGTTTTGGCTTCATGGAGAACTGGACTGACTTTTCAATTAATTATTACCATCTCTACAGCAGGGACGGATTTCACTTAAATGAACAGGGTGCAGCTCTGTTAGGAAAGAAAATGGCCAAAAAGTTGGAAAAAATGTTGAATTCACCAAAATGTGTTATTCACGTTGATACTTTTCCAGAATATAACAGTCCCGTGGAGGCTCTGGCAGAATGTGACATTCCTGCTGACACTCCAGCAGATTGTGACATTCCCACTAGGACTGCAGCAGTATGTGAGGATCTCGTTGAGACTCCAGCAGAATGTGACATTCCCATTGAGACCTCAACAGTATGTGACATTACCGCTGAGACTCCGGTAGAATGCGACATTCCCGCTGAGACTCCAGAAGAATGCGACATTCCTAATCAGACACCGTCAGAATATGAAGTTCCCATTGAGACTTCGGAAGAATGTGAAGTTCCCACTAAGACTCCATCAGATTGTGACATTCCCACTGTGAATCCGGTAGATTGTGACGTTCCCACTGAGACTACGACAAATTGTGATGTTCCTGTTGAGACGCAGACAGAATGTGAAGTTCCCGTTGAGACTCCAAAAGAATGCAACTTTCTCAATGAGACTCTACCACAATCCGATGTTCACATTGTGACTCCACCTGCATGCGACATTCACATTGCGACTCCACCAGAATGGGATGTTGAGACTTCACCAAAATGCCAGGGGAACATCTCCTCAAGTGAAGTTGGGGCCCCAGTTACAATAAAGGATCGGCAGATACTTGTGGTAGGGGACTCAATCATTAGAAGGATAGAAAGGGCAATCTGTCACAAAGACCGCTATCGCCGAACTGTATGTTGTTTACCGGGCGCTAGGGTTCGGGACATTGTAGATTGCATGGACAGATTGTTGGATGGGGCTGGGGAGGACCCAGCTGTCATGGTACATATTGGTACTAACGACAATGTTAGAGGAAGATGGAACGCCCTACAAAATGATTTCAGAGACTTAGGGACTATATTGAAAAAAAGGACCTCCAAGGCAGTATTTTCAGAAATGCTGCCTGTACCTGGAGCCACACCAGAGAGGCAGCAAGAGCTTGGGGCACTTAACAAGTGGCTGAGGAACTGGTGCAGGAAAGAAGGATTTGGGTTTCTGGAAAACTGGGCTGACTTTTCATACCGTTACTGGCTCTATACCAGGGATGGACTGCACTTAAATGAGGAAGGTGCTGCTCTATTGGGAGAGAAGATGACCAAAAAGCTGGAAGAACTTCAAGTTGAGACTCCACCAAAATACCAGAGGAACCATGGGAACAACTCCTCCAGTAAAGATGGGGGCAAGGATACAGGAAAGAATAGGCAGATTTTGGTGGTAGGGGATTCAATTATTAGAGGAACTGAGAGGGCAATCTGTCACAATGACCGTTCTCGCCGAACAGTATGTTGTTTACCAGGCTCTCGAGTTCGGGACATTGTAGACTGCATGGACAGATTGTTGGATGGGGCTGGGGAGGACCCAGCTGTCATGGTACATATTGGTACTAATGACAAAGTTAGAGGAAGATGGAACGCCCTAACAAGTGATTTCAGAGACTTAGGAGCTATATTGAAGAAAAGGATCTCCAAGGCAGTATTTTCAGAAATACTGCCTGTACCTCGAACCACACCAGAGAGGCAGCAGGAGCTTCGGGAGCTTAATAAGTGGCTGAGGAACTGGTGCAGGGAGGAGGGGTTTGGCTTCATGGAGAACTGGGCTGACTTTTCAGTCAATTACCATCTCTATGGCATCGATGGAATGCACTTAAATGTGAGGGGTGCAGCTTTTTTGGGAGTGAAGATGGCCAAAACGTTGGAAGAAATTTTAAACTAGGTGTCAGGGCCTGAACTTGAACCTGGGACCTTTGTTGTATCTGGAAAACGACTATTCTCGCTGAGCTTGTTTACCAACTACAGCTCTGTTTGATCATTACCTTCTATATATCCTATATATGCTACTGGACCCTGGCTTGCTCACCTCCTGGTGGGGCAATCCTGAGGACAGCGACCTGGTACTAAAATGCAGCAAACTCCATCTCCACCATCAGGAGCTCTGGTGAACACCAGTTAGTACTTAGACTTCGTACCTCAGGTGAACCCATGTCATCTGCCAGGGTGACCTGCTTCTATACCTATCCTGCTGTATGGTGGGAGTCCAACTACTGCTATAGCTACTGGTCTCAGAGCCTGACCTGTGATTGTGTCAGAATAATCTGGCTCAAAAAATGGAGACCACTATTGCAAATGTATGTGTGTGTGTGTGTGGTAAGTTTAGTGGTGTGCTGTGTGATTAGTTTAGTGGTGTGCTGTGTGATTAGTTTAGTGGTGTGCTGTGTAATTAGTTTAGTGGTGTGCTGTGTGATTAGTTTAGTGGTGTGCTGTGTGGTTAGTTTAGTGGTGTGCTGTGTGTTTTTTGGTGTGTTGTGTGGTATAATTTATTATTGCAAATGTGTGTTGGACCAGCTATGAGGGGAGGTTGGAAGCCCTTGGTTTTTCAGGTGTGTGTTGGACCGGCTATAAGGGGAGGTTGGAGGCCGGTACTTTTTTTCAGGTGTGTGTTGGACCAGCTATAAGGGGAGGTTGGAGGCTGGTATTTTTTCAGGTGTGTGTTGGACCAGCTATAAGGGGAGGTTGGAGGCTGGTATTTTTCCAGGTGTGTGTTGGACTGGCTATGAGGGGAGGTTGGAGGCCGGTATTTTTTCAGGTGTGTGTTGGACCAGCTATAAGGGGAGGTTGGAGGCTGGTATGTTTTTCAGGTGTGTGTTGGACCAGCTATAAGGGGAGGTTGGTATTTTTTCAGGTGTGTGTTGGACCGGCTATGAGGGGAGGTTGGAGGCCGGTACTTTTTTTCAGGTGTGTGTTGGACCAGCTATAAGGGGAGGTTGGAGGCTGGTATTTTTTCAGGTGTGTGTTGGACCAGCTATAAGGGGAGATTGGAGTCTGGTATTTTTTCAGGTGTGTGTTGGACCGGCTATGAGAGGAGGTTGGAGGCTGGTATTTTTTCAGGTGTGTGTTGGACCAGCTATAAGGGGAGGTTGGAGGCTGGTATTTTTCTCAGACAGGTTTGGTACAGCCTGTAATGGAAGGTAATTTTACATATGATTGCAAATCTATGTAACCAAAACCTCTGTTTTAAATTTAATGATTGAACTAGTTTAGACTCGGAATGTTTTTTGTTACTCTGTATGTCACAATTTGGAAATGACAATAGAGTAGAGTCAGGGACCGCACTTTTCAGAGGGGCCTTGACGTGGCAGTGCGGCTTCACATATATTTGCAAATGTATCCAACATAAATCCAATACAAATTGCTGAAACATTTTAGAGTTTTTCTTATTTTGCTGGCTGGCTGCCCATGCGCACCTTACTTTAACCACTTCAGCCCTGGAAGGTTTTAACCCCCTTAATGACAAGGCCATATTTTGCGATTCAGCACTGCGTTACTTTGATGAAAAATTGCGCGGTTGTGCGGCGCTGTACCCAAATACAAATTATGTCCTTTTTCCCCCACAAATAGAGCTTTCTTTTGGTGGTATTTGATCACCTCTACGGTTTTAAGATTTTGCGCTATAAACAAGAAAAAAGCAACAATTTTGAAAACAAACAACATATTACTTTCTGCTATAAAACATTCCCAATAAAAAAAATTAAAAAAATCTAATTATTTTTATCAGTTTAGGCCAATTTGTATTCTGCTAAATATTTTTGGTAAAAAACAAATCCCAAAAAGTCTATTTTAATTGGTTTGTTAGTTATAGCGTTTACAAACTACTGGATAGATTTTTGGAATTTTTATTTATTTTTTTGTTTTTCTTAGTAATGGCGGCAATCAGCGTTTTTTAGCGGGACTGCGACATTGCAGCGGACAGATCGGGCCCCTTACTGACATTTTTGACACTTTTTGGGGACCAGTGACATTAATACAGTAATCAGGGCTAAATAATATACACTGTTACTGTATAAATGAGACTGGCAAAGAAGGGGTTAACACCGGGGGTGATCAAAGGGGTTAATGTATGCCTAAATGTGATTACTAACTGTGTGGGGGAAGGTTCTGTGACAGGCATAGCTGAAACTCAGTAACAATGTGGTGGACAGTCGGCAAGAGGTTAAGCATCACATTTTAGTGTTGTGGTAATGTGCATTACCGCAATGTAGGTGGACACATGTTCCATGCATTAGCATGTTGGAGTGCCATCCATTGTCTATGGCAGTGGTTCTTAACCTTGTTGGAGGTACTGAACCCCACCAGTTTCATATGCGCATTCACCGAACCCTTCTTAATTGAAAAAATAAAATATGATTTTTTCAAATTCAAAACATAGGTATATATTTAGATATATATTTATACATAGGTGCACAAAATTAACAAAACCATTAAAAAACAAAACCATAAAAAAAAAAAAAAAAAAAAAAAAAGGCTCCATAGCTCAGGGGTTAGAGCACTGGTCTTGTAAACCAGGGGTCGCGAGTTCAAATCTCGCTGGGGCCTCCCTGCAAGTGTTGGCGACTGTATCTCAAAAAACAAAACCATTAAGAACAAAGAACAAAACCATTAAAACATGGGGTGTCAGGAGGGCACACACTGGGGTGGGGGGGCTGGGAGGACATACCATGGGGTGTCAGGAGGGAACACACTGGGGGGAGGTGTTGGGAGGGCATTCCATGGGGTATCAGGAGGACATACACTGGGGGGGGGGTTTTGGGAGGGCATACCATGTGGTTTCAGGAGGGCACACACTGGGGGGGTTGGGAGGACATAGCATGGGGTGTCAAGAGGGAACACACTTTGGGGAGGTGTTTGGAGGGCATACCATGGGGTGTTAGGAGGGCACACATTGGGGGGAGGTGTTGGGAGAGCATTCCATGGGGTATCAGGAGGGCACACACCAGGGGGTATTCACAATGCTTTATTGAGCCAAATGAAAAGGACATGCATTTCCATCTGTCAGCTAACAGCACCTCTATGCTAAGCTGCAGTAACTCAGCAGACGTAGCATAGAGGTGCTTGTAAACTAATCCACCATGTACAGCTAGCTGAGCCTACCTCCAGGAACATTCACTCGGCTCCCTCTGCTCAGCTGCTCACACTTCCCTCTTCCAGGCGGGCGCGATCTCCGTGGTCAGGTACATCCCCATCCCGCCCACTCACGCAGCAAGCAGCCTGCAGGAGATAGGCTGGAAACCTGCTGGGGGAGGTACAGGGGGCGGAGTGTCAAGTGTCTATGTGTAATGGCTGTGAGTTGTCCCGACCGCAGCTCTGATTTCCCGGGGTGCGCTCGGCCTCACAATCAGTAATATTTTCTCGGGGGGAGCAATTGCCCCTTTGTCCCCCTCCCCCGCCGAACCCCGGAGACTGACTCACCGAACCCCTGGGGTTCGATCGAACCCAGGTTAAGAACCACTGGTCTATGGTAACCCAACACATTAACCCAACGCACCTCTGACACACATGCATTGCAGAGCAGTGTGTTGCACTCGGAAATAATGGCGACTCTGATTTTTTGTCTCTTTAGGTGTGTGTGTTGGCAGTCTGTTCAATTGAACACAATGCTCCAGAATAAACAGCTGTGAATTCAGTCTTGTAGCTAGTAATAAATTGATCAGAGGGGGTGCAACTCCGGCAACAGAAAAACATTAAAGTGGAACTGCACTCTCTCAATCAACATTGACTGTTTTAACCACTTGCTGACCAACCACAGTACATGTGCTGCGGCTGGGCAGCACGTGCAGGCAAAATCAAGTACATATACACCATTCTGCCTGCTCCAGTTTAGGGGCATGCAGAGCGCCCCCCTGCTGGTGGGAGATAAAGTGTTTTGAAAGCTGGTGGATTATGGTTGGTGGTTGAGGAACCTTTCAAAAAAACACAACATAAATAGGAGGGATGTTTATTTGCAACTTTGTTTTCAACACAATCTTTCAATTCTATTTCTTTAGTAATGGTATTGATTAACATTTATTCAATTTTTATTGATTGTTATTATCATCACTATTATTATAAATTTTATTGGTTAACATTTTAACATTTATTGGATGTCTATTTTTTTGGGCAATTATATATGTTTTTAAGACATTTACCAAGGTGACTAGGGAAGACTATAGTTTGTATTTCCTAAATCAATTTCTCTTACATTAAAATAAAAAAATGAGGGCTACAAGTTTTAGCTGGAGATGGGCTTTCATCTTTTATCTCTCACTAACCATCCATTTAAAATTAAATGTTCATCTAAGACTACCCTGTCCACAGGGTGACAACAGTGCAAACGGAGAACGGGGAAAAACAAAAACTTTGTTACATAGTTTGGAAAGAGAAACAGGCCCATCTAGTTTAAGAAATATTGATAGTAAAGGGTATGGGCGCTACTTCTAATATGTGCCGGTTCACACTTGTGCGATGCGGGAACGCTGTGAATATGCAGCGTGATCCCGCATTGCATCCGCACATCTGGCAGTTCCCACTGCCATATGCGATACGCAGGGGGTGTCAATTAAATGTTAACGACACCCCCAGTTTGATCGCATATCGCAGTGCGATCTGACAGTTCGCACAGAATCGGATCGCACAGGTGTGAACCACTGCGCTCCGATTCTGATGCGGCTGAAAAAATTCCTCATGTGCGTATTTGGTGCGGATACAGTGCAAATTCAGCCATACAAAGTGTATGGCTGAACTCGCATCCGCACGAGATCGCATGTAATGAAGGAGCAGTGCTCTCCGAATTGCATGCGATCTCGCAAGCCGCACAAATGTGAACTGGCACTAAATGTTGGTATATTTAACACTGGTATGTGATGATGTATCTGTTATAGTGTTATTGGTGTGACATATGGTATATATATAACAACACACTTATACATACATGGCATACAATATGATATAGCTATAAAGTGCTCTCGTGCTCAGTGCCACAAAATTATGATATGTAAATAAATTATGTGATAACAAATCCTGTGAAACGGTGAAATTCTTCTGTGGTATAAGAATATAATAAATATATAAATAAATAAATAAATAAAGTGCTGCAGTGTCAAACCTGTGAAAAAGGTGAATACCTACTGTATAGGTACAAAGTATGATAAATAAATATAGTGCTACAGTATTATAGGTAAAAAATATATATATAAATAAATACACATATATATAAATATCTCCAGATCAAATATGTCCAAAATCCCAATATTATGTGCTGAGATGAGCTGTCAGCCACATTACTCTTTGAAGGTGCTGTAGTGCCAAACCAATCCAAAGAATAAATCTAAGTATTAACAGTATGTGATCCTTTTTAGGTGTTTGTGATATCCCAAGTATATAAGAAGCCAAAAGAATAGGTGAGACGGTGGTACTGTGCTTATCTCTTACTTGGCTGTGCTCTGTGCAGTGATGCAATGCCCCTGTAAGAATTGCACTCATAGCAATGCTTTACCCTGTAAAGGGGTAGCAAGCTCTGCACAGCTAATACTGTAGCACTATATTTATTTATCATACTTTGTACCTATACAGTAGGTATTCACCTTTTTACAGGTTTGACACTGCAGCACTTTATTTATTTATTTATTTATTTATTTATTTATTTATTCATTCATTATATTCTTATACCACAGAAGGATTTCACCTTTTCACAGGATTTATTATCACATAATTTATTTACAAATCATAATTTTGTGGCACTGCTTTACAGCTATATCATATTGTATGCCGTGTATGTATAAGTGTGTTGTTATATGTTTACCATATGTCACACCAATAACACTATAACAGATACATCATCACATACCAGTGTTAAATATACCAACATATATTAGAAGTAGCGCCCATACCCTTTACTATCAATATTTCAATTTTATACTTCTCACTGGGGTGAGAAGTATTCTAGGAGGCTGCAAACTTCAGGATTATATCTTTCTTTTAGCATTTTTCCAAATTGCGCGGGATTACCATATCATCATCTAGTTTAAGCACTTCCCGACCGCGCTACAGCCAAAACACGGCTATAGCGCAGATGTCCGGTTCTTTGAGGGGGTCCATGGATGTCATCCCAGAACCCTGCCCTCTGGGGCATACATCAGGCACGCTCTGCGACCGCTGTGTCCTTTGGGCACAGCTCATCCCAGATCAGAGTAAAGGACCATGGGATCTGTTATGTCCAATCACAGCTGATTACACATAAACAGATTTACAGGTAATCAGCTCTCCTTTGCTCACGCACTGTGTCTGTGTTAGAAAAGGAGACCTGATAACCAGCAAGGCTGTAAGTACATTGTTTACACTGAGAATCAAGGTCAGTGCCATGATTATCTATGCAGCCCCATCAGCGCCCCTCAGTGCAGCCTCATCAGCGTCCCTCAGTACAGCCTCATCAGCGCCCCTCGGTGCAGCCTCATCAGTGCCCATCAGTACAGCCTCATCAGTGCCCATCAGTACAGCATATCAGTGCAGCCTCATCAGCACACGTCAGAGAAGAAGAAAAATTATTTATGACATGGTATATGGATGGTATATGGATATACAGGATGATATATAAGAGAGGTATATGGATGAATAGGATGGTATATAAGAGATGTATATGGATGTACAGGAAGGTATAGAGAGTGTGTGTGTATATATCTATACACACACACACTATCCTGCCAAAAGCATTGGGACGCCTGCCTTTACACGCACATGAACTTTAATGGTATCCCAGTCTTAGTCCGTAGGGTTTAATATTGAGTTGGCCCCCCTTTGCAGCTATAACAGCTGCAACATTTCTGGGAAAGCTGTCCACAAGGTTTAGGAGTGTATCTATGGGAATGTTTCACCATTCTTCCACAAGAGCATTTGTGAGGTCAGGCACTGATGTTGGAGAGAAGGCCTGGCTCGCAGTCTGCGCTTTAATTCATCTTAAAGGTGTTCCATCAGGTTGAGGTCAGGACTCTGTGCAGGCCAGTCAAGTTCCTTCCCCCTAAACTGGCTCATCCATGTCTTTATGGACCTTGCTGTGTGCACTGGTGTGCAGTCATGTTGGAACAGGAAGGGGCCATCCCCAAACTGTTCCCACAAAGTTGGGAGCATAAAAAAGTGTCTGAAATGTCTAGGTATGCTAAAGCTTTAAGAGTTCCCTTCACTGTAACTAAGGGGCCAAGCCCAACCCCAGAGAAAAAAAAAACACAGCATAATCCCCTCTCCACCAAATGATTTGGAATAATGGCGAGTGTTCGGATACATTCAGGTCTCATCTCTACATCTCTATAGAAGTGTGTCCGATGTTTCCCTTGTATCAATACAATCTCCACCTGTCCACATTCCAGAAATGTAGGCTTATCAGAACTAATGAGTGTAACCTACAGTCCTCCAGGTGTGCAGACCCCCCACTTGGAGGAGGAATGGACCACCCTATGAAAGATTCAGATATTCTCATATCCTTATCACAACCAGAGTTGTCAGGTCGCTGTCTCTGCACAGCTGGCTGGTGTCTGTGTTGAGCCAATGATGTGAAAGGGAGAAAATGGCTGACTACAGATGACAGGGCTAGGCTGGGCTGCCATTAGAAATGATGGGGCACTGGAGAGCTGACCAGACAGCCCCACGTATCCACAGGCAGCCTCTGTTGGCGCCCACTGCTGACCAAATGGGAAGTACTGCGTGTACCCCCTATTGATGGTCCTGACAACAGGTGATCTGTAGTATTTGCAGACTGGGCCCGAGGGTGGCCTGGAGTATTGGTAGAATGGAGGATGACCTGTGATATTGTCCATATATACTGGAAAATGAACTGAAGTGTAAATGGACGAAATTGAGGGGTGGTCTGGAGTATCAGCAGATAACTGGGGTTGACTTGTAGCAAAGACATTGTTAATAGATAAGACTTTACCTCCGACCAGTGCAGCTGATTAGTATTGATCCTCAGAGCTTCCAGTGGTGCCTTGGCCTTGGATCTGTTCATGGTGACCAGTCTTTTCTGAGCCCCGGATTCTGCCTTTTGGGCACTCCGCTTCTCCTTCCTGTGATCATTCCTATTCTTGCACCTTCACTGGCTGTGCCCTTTTATCCTGGCCTTCCACAAACAACTATCCTTACCAGAAACAAGATGTAAGACAAAGAAATAACTCTGTTATAAAACATAAAAGTAGGCCAATCATATCCATTTTTCAAGTTAAAGAAAATAGAACCACTTCACATCAGGTGCCTCCATTTGTGTTCCCCATAAATTGGGAATCCCAATCAGAGTACCTTCACATATCAGTTGCCACCACATATTAGATGCCCCCATCAGAATATTACCTTAGATCAGTTACCCCAATCAAGGTACCCCTTTATTACAGGTGTCCCCTTAAGACTGTCCCCTTACATCCAGCGTCCCCATAACAGTGCTACCTTATATGAGGTGTCCCCATAACAGTGCCCTCTTACATCAGGTGTCTCCATAACAGTGCCTCTTTTCTTTTACATCAGGTGTTCCCATAACAGTGCCCCCTTACATTAGGTGTTCCCATAACAGTGCCAACTTACATCTGGTGCCCCCTTACATCAGTTGTCCCCATACCAGTGCCCCCACACATCAGGTGTCCCCATACCAGTGCCCCCTTACATCAAGTGTTCCCATAACAGTGCCCTCTTACATCAAATGTCCCCATCAAATTACCCCTAGAAATCCATACCCCAATCAGAAAATATCTTCATGTATCAATTGCCCCCTTCAATGTGCCCCCATATATCAATACCCCATAGAGGTACCCCCGTAATACAGCCTCCCCATAGACTAGCTGCCTCATTACATAAGGTGTTCCCATCTTATGTACACCCGTAAAGCAGGGGCCTCATCAGAATACCTTCATACATTGTTTATCCCAAACAGAGCATCCCCATAGATCAGTTACCCCCATCACTGTGCCCCCTTACATCAGGTGTTCTTCTTCACAGTGCCCCCTTATATCAGGAACCCCAATCAGAGTACCCCCATAGATCAGTTGCCCCATCAAAATACTCCCATAGATCAGTTTCCCTCATCAGAGTGCCTTCACAAATCACTTGCTCCATCACAGTGCTCCCATAGATCAGTTATCCCATCAGAATGTCCCCTTAGATTAGTTGCAGCCTTAGATTATCCATCAGAGTACATACACTATATTGTCAAAAGTATTGGGACACCTGCCTTAACACGCACATGAAATTTAATGGCATCCCAGTCTTAGTCCATAGGGTTCAATATCGAGTTGGCCCACCCTTTGCAGCTATTACAGCTTCAACTCTTCTGGGAAGGCTGTCCACAGGGTTTAGGAGTGTGTCTATGGGAATGTTTTACCATTCTTCCACAAGAGCATTTGTGAGGTCAGGCACTGATGTTGAATGAAAAGGCCTGGCTCCCAGTTTCCGCTTCAATTCATCCAAAAGGTGTTCTATCGGGTTGAGGTCAGGACTCTGCAGACCAGTCAAATTCCTCCACCCCAAACTCGGTCATCCAAAGACTGGGATGAAATTAAAATTCATATGTGTGTAAGGTCATGTGTCCCAAAACGTTTGACAATATAGTATATATAGATTAGTTGCCCTCATCACAGTGCCCCAATAAGATAAGTTGTACTGACAAATCAGTTGCCCCATCACAGTACCCCCATCCATCAATTTGTTGCCCCATCAGAGTACATATATACATTAGTTGCCCCATCACAGTCTCCCCATAGATTTCTTGCCCCAATCACATTGCCCCCATAGAGTATTTGCCCTCATCACAATGTCCCCATAGATCAGTTGCCCTATCAAAGTTTCCCCCATAGATTAGTTGCCCCCCATCACAGTGTCCCCATTGATCAGTTGCTTCATAATAGTGTCCCTGTAGATCAGTTGCCGCCCATCAGAGTACCCCCATAGATGAGTTGCCCCCCCATCACTGTGTCCCGATGAATTAGTTTCCCCCATCCAAGTACCCCCATAGATCAGTTGCCCCATCACAGTGCTTAGTGTAACTGTAGGAGAAATCCCTATAGCCTGACAGGAAGGAGGTAGGAACTAGCAGGAGAAACGTGCACACAGCATGCATGTGAAGTCATTGGTTGCTAGGGATGCCGGCATCCCTAGCAACCAATGACTGCTGCTCACAGGACCAGGACCTGTGGTGGTCCACCATGTTAGTGAAGGCTTTATGAACCTATGAGCCTGTGCAGGAGGTGGAGCAAGGGAGTCGAAAATCACCATTTACATATGTGTGCAGGAGTAACGTATTACTTCGCATTTTTGTGTAAGCACGGTGGGACGGGGGAGCTTTATTCATTTTTTTATTATTTATTTTATTTTTAAAAATATATATATTTTTTACACTTTTTTATTTATTTATTTATTTATTTGTTTTTTGTAATAACTTCATTGCTATCACAAGGGATGAACAACATCTCCTGTGACAGCATGGGCTGTGACAGGTCCTCTTTATGGAGAGATTTGGGATCTATCCTCTGGCCCCCAATGCAGCCAATCAGACTGAGATCGGTCCGATCAGCTGCTTCTCCGGCCATTGGTAGACAGGTAAACAAAGGGGGCGGAACCAGGAAGTGATGAATACTTGTGGCTCCCGGTTTCCAGGGTTACAGAGAGAGGGGAATGACGTCAGTTTCTCTCTCTCTGTACAGGACAGCCATCGCCGCCGACCGCATCGCTCCTAGCCTCTGCGATGGGACTGGAGAGACGGGGGCGTGGGAGAGGAGTGGGACCCCCTTCCACCACCCCTATAAGTGATCGAGGTTCAAGTAGCTAATTGGCCCCTCAGATCACTTCTACCTTGTAGAGAATTTGCTGGCTGAAAACAATGATACAGAGATGATGCCTGTAGGTGCACCCACCATCCCAGTATAAACCCGAGGACGTACGGGTACGTACATTTGGGGGAAGTGGTTAAAGGTAAAGAAGAGATTTGGGGTCTTTTTGACCCTAGAGCTCCCCAAAAAGAGGACCTGTCATCCTTATTTATCCTTGTATTCTATTACAAGCGATATCTACATTCCTTGTAATAGGAATAAAAGTGACAAAAATGAAAGGGACAGTGTAAAATAAAGAATAAAATAGATAAGGGAAAAAAATCCTTTAGTGCCTGGATCCCTCAGTACTCACGCGCAGAAGAGAATTCAAACCACACATGTGAGGTATCGCTGAGAACAATACATCGAGAACAATAAAAAAAAGTGACCCGGAACATGCCATGCGCTACTTTGCCATGTTTGTCGCACATAGGGCAGCCACTTTGAAATCAGTAGACTGCTCTATGCTTGTTGGGTAAAAAAAAAAAATGGGTGTTTCCCATACAGGTGTATGTCAGAGGTGTGACTGGGGCCTTCATCATTTCACAAACTATGGAATGCTTTGAAGTCAGAAATGAGCAGTTAGCACACGTGAAAAAATGAAAATACATAAACAGTGAAGGGGTTAAAATGACCCTTAAAATGACTATCTGAGCACTCACCCCTCCCCCTCTCTGAAAGTAGCAGATGCTCGTGTCTACAGACACTACACCCCCACTGAGCCCCATGTGTAAGCCCCCTCTTTCAGACTCCTCATCATCCCCCACATACAAGTTAAAAGTTGAAATAGAACTAAAGACAATTTTTTTCCCATTTAGAATAGTGTAAGGGAGGGATAAAACCTCTGTCAGGGTTACTTTGCCATCTGTGTCCCCATTGGGGAGATTTCCCTTCACTTCCTGTCCCATAGCCAAAAACATAAGTTAGAGAAATCCCCCAAAATGACATAATCCCAGGGTGTCACCAGAACTAGTGTCCCCATTGGAAGATTTCCCAGCTAATTCTGCTTCTAGTGACAACCCAAATATATTAGAATTTTCTTTCACTTTGGGTGACAAGGGTAAACATGAAACACAAATAGGGTGAATATCCCTAAAGGGGGTACACACAGCGATAAAAACCTAACAGGTGTTCTAATCCCTCTCCACTCCATGCAAAACTAAAAATAAAAACATTTTCCTTTATTTATATTTTAACATATGGGCAAGAAATGAAAAAAAAAAAAAAAAAAAAGATTTGGCAGTGAAAGGGTTAATAAACGAAAAAGGGGGAAGGCATTGGTTTTACAGTTAAAGGTTTAAAAAAAAAATGAAATATATAGTTTGGTAGTGAAAGGGTTAAAAGCTGAAAGGGGAAAAAATGGATTGGCATGTAAAGGGTTAAAATGGAAAATAATTGGTTTGTAAGAATGATCAAATAAAAGAGAAGCGGGAAAGAAATGAGAATATTTGATTTTGATTTTCATTCTAGGGAGGATTTATAAGGCTCTATTCACTGTGTTATAGGAATACAGACCTTTATTTCAGCCATGGGACTGTAAGGGTTAAATCTCAATCAAAATAACTGTCACTTCCAGAAAAACATGTTATTACAGGAGCCGTATCCCTATTAGATCTGTATACTGAGCCTACAGGCTGAATTCACACAGCTCACAAACAAGGACGAGGCTCCTTTAAGAAAAATCGGCAGTTATTTTTTTGCTGAGTCATCAAAAAAAAAAAAAAAAAAAAAAGGTCACATGACCAGACCTCAGAGCTCAGCCTATATAAGGAGCTGCTGCAGGAGAGAATGTTCTGTAGACAAGTGTTTGCTGACCAGTGAAGACCTGTCTATATCTCTGCTGATTCAGCTGAGATATTTCTTGCGATTTCATTGGATTTGATTTCATTTGAATTCAATTTCATTGTGATTTCATTGTTGTACGTTTAAAGCGTGTTTCATTATTCTTAATAATGAACCAATTTAAATGTAAACAGATTGTTTCTCTGAAAAACACCAAAGAGAAACCCACCATAGGAAGAGCAGCTATGGAAGGAGCTATCAGTGACCAGCCTGCAGATACTCCAACCAAGAAGCCCACCAAAATGAAGAAGGCTCGGGCTTTTGTACGCGGCTGCTTCAGAGCCGTTGTTAGATCTATTGGTTCCGGCCGTAAAGCCGATGGACCTCACCGAAATACAGACACTGGGATTGGTAAGTATTGTGGATATTGATAGATACAAGATAACTGACACCCTTTTATTGGATCCTTCTTTTCTATTGATGACAGGTCACCCCCCTCCCCCCATATGTACACCTGTATAGGGATTGCCATGAATATTGATGACAGGTCACCCCCTCCCCCCATATGTACACCTGTATAGGGATTGCCATGGATATTGATGCCAGGTCACCCCCCTCCCCCATATGTACACCTGTATAGGGATTGCCATGGATATTGATGACAGGTCACCCCCCTCCCCCATATGTACACCTGTATAGGGATTGCCAAGGATATTGATGACAGCCCCCCCACTCTCTCATACGTCCACCTGTATAGGGATTGCCATGAATATTGATGACAGGTCACCCCCCTCCCCCATATGTACACCTGTATAGGGATTGCCATGAATATTGATGACAGGTCACCCCCCTCCCCCATATGTACACCTGTATAGGGATTGCCATGAATATTGATGACAGGTCACCCCCCTCCCCCATATGTACACCTGTAAAGGGATTGCCATGGATATTGATGACAGGTCACCCCCCGCCCCCATATGTACACCTGTATAGGGATTGCCATGGATATTGATGACAGCCCCCCCCTCCCATATGTACACCTGTATAGGGATTGCCATGAATATTGATGACAGGTCACCCCCCTCCCCCATATGTACACCTGTATAGGGATTGCCATGAATATTGATGACAGGTCACCCCCCCTCCCCCATATGTACACCTGTAAAGGGATTGCCATGGATATTGATGACAGGTCACCCCCCGCCCCCATATGTACACCTGTATAGGGATTGCCATGGATATTGATGACCGGTCACCCCCCGCCCCCATATGTACACCTGTATAGGGATTGCCATGGATATTGATGACCGGTCACCCCCCTCCCCCATATGTACACCTGTATAGGGATTGCCATGGATATTGATGACCGGTCACCCCCCTCCCCCATATGTACACCTGTATAGGGATTTCCATGAACATTGCTGGCTTTTGTCTTGTAAACAGCAATCTGCAGATTTATTAATCAAGAGAAACAAACTGTAAATCTTGGAGCTTTCATTCCCCCCCCTCAACTCTCTCTCTACACCTGTTAGCTGCCAACTGATTTTTTTTTTTTAAACTGTCAGTGTGAAGGAGACCTGCATGGTACCAGGAATCTGCTAATCTCAGGTGCAATGCTTTACAGGCTCCTGAAACAAAAAAAAAAGTAAATGTACATTTTTTTAACTGCTAAAAATTGCCATTTATTATTCTTAGCTAAAAGGTGAAGGAATCCTTTATGGTCGGCTCAGATTGAGCCCCGGTTCACACTTATGCGAGTGCGGGGTTCGCATGTAATGTCGGAGCGCACTGCTCCTTCATTACATGCAATCGGCTGTGCGGTGCGAGTTTAGCCATACTCTTTGTATGGCTAAATTCGCACTGCACCCGCAGCAAACACGCACAGGACCCTTTTTTGCAGCCGCATCAGGATCGAATCGCACAGCGGTTCACACTTGTGCGATCCGATCCTGTGCGAACTGCAAGATCGCACTGCGATATGCGATCAAACTGGGGGTGTCGTTAAGATTACATTGACACCCCCAGCGTATCGCATATGGCAGTGTGAACTGCCGGGGGTGCGTGTGTGATGCCGGAACAGGCTGCGAATTCGCAGCCTTCCCGCATCTCATAAGTGTGAACCGGACCTAAGTGTTAGCTCTCTATTTATTTTCAATGTACACAAAATCAGACACAATGGAAGAGTTTTATTTTTATTTTTTAAATAATTATCATTTTTATTTTAAATAATTGTGATGAGTTTTATACAGTATCTCACAAAAGTAAGTACACCCCTCACATTTTTGTAAAACCTGTTATTCTATCTTTTCATGTGATGAAAACAATCTGAAGAAATGACACCTTGCTACAATGTAAAGTAGTGAGTGTACAGCTTGTATAACAGTGTAAATTTGCTGTCCCCTTATAACAACTCACAGCCATTAATGTCTAAACCGCTGGCAACAAAAGTGAGTACACCCCCTAGGTGAAAATGTCTAAGTTGGGCCCAATTAGCCATTTTCCCTCCCTGGTGTCATGTGACTCATTACTGATACTCAGTTAAAACCCTCTTCATATCCCCCCACAGCACTGCCCCCTTCACCCCCTCGCCCCCACAGCACTGCCCCCTTCACATCCCCCCCAAAGGAAAACCCTCTTCATATCCCCACACAGCACTGCCCCTTCACATTTGCCCGACAGCACTGCCCTCTTCACATCCCCCCGCCCCCTTTACATTCCCCCTACAGCAGCCAATCATCTCCTGGTTAATGTGAAAAGTTAATTCAGGCAGCTGGCTCTCTCCAGGCAGTGCTGGTCCCGCCCCCAGTTCAGAATTGTCCCTCCTCCCACCGTCCCCCTCTGCTCTGTAACGACAGCGGTGGAGGGTGGGAAACAAAAGCATTAGCTAAATGACGCGGTCACAGCGCTCCAGATAGAACAGTAGCTTGGGCCGGACGCGCACCGTGGGCCGCCATTTAGTGATGCCCGTTCATATAAGGAGGTCCATTCACTAAAATTTTCTTTGGGCCGAGGTCCGAATCTCAAGTCTGTGCTATGACTCAGAAAGATGGGCAAAACAAAATGTGTCCATCAGCGTTGCTCTTAACATAAAATATTCCCATTAGAGTGCCCCTTAACATAAAATGTGCCCATCAGCGTGACGCTTAACATAGAATATGCCCATCAGCGTGACCCTTAACATAAAATAAGGGGCACGCTAATGGGCACATTTTATGTTAGGGGGCACTCTGATGGGCACATTATATGTTAAGGGGCACACTGCTGATGGGCAAAACAAAACGTGTCCATCAGCGTTGCTATTAACATAAGATATGCCCAGTAGAGTGCCCCTTAACATAAAATATGCCCATCAGGGTTCCCCTTATTTTATGTTAAGGGTCACGGTGATGGGCACATTTTATGTTAGGGGGCACT
This sequence comes from Pelophylax lessonae, assembly GCF_965119305.1. Lineage (NCBI taxonomy): Eukaryota > Metazoa > Chordata > Amphibia > Anura > Ranidae > Pelophylax > Pelophylax lessonae. The sequence goes on from NC_138768.1 coordinate 759,079,538, forward strand.
CTGATGGGCACATTTTATGTTAAGGTTCACGCTGATGGGCACATTTTATGTTAAGGGGCACTCTGATGGGCACTTTTTATGTTAAGGAGAATGCTGCTGATGGGCAAAACAAAACGTGTCCATCAGCGTTACTCTTAACATTAATATGCCCATTAGCGTGCCCCTTAACATAAAATATGCCCATTAGAGTGCCCCTAACATAAAATATGCCCATTAGAGTGACCTTTAACGTAAAATGTGCCTATTAGCATGATCCTTAACATAAAATATGCCCATCAGAGTGACCCTTAGCGTAAAATATGCCCATCAGCGTGACCCTTAGCATAAAATATGCGCATCAGCATGACCCTTAGCATTAATTATGCCCATCAGCGTGACCCTTAGCATAAAATTTGCCTGTGACATACTGAAGCAGAGCATGATCCCCCTCCCTTCTGGGACTGGGCCGCAGGGCAGTATTCCAACATGATATTGACCTCAAACACACCTCCAAGATGACCACTGCCTTTCTAAAGAAGCTGAGGGTAAAGGTGATGGACTGGCTAAGCATGTCTCCAGACCTAAATCCTATTAAGCATCTGTGGGGCATTCTCCAGCGGAAAGTGGAGGAGCGCAAGGTCTCTAAAATCCACCAGCTCTGCGATGTTGTCATGGAGGAGTGGAAGGACTCCAGTGGCAACAAGAGGGTTAAGGTAGTACTGGAAAACAATGGTGGCCACACAAAATATTGACACTTTGGGCCCAATTGGGCATGTTCACTTAGAGGTATACTCACTTTTGTTGCCAGCAGTTTAGACATTAGAGGCTGTGTGTTGAGTTATTTTCAGGGGACCGCAAATTTACACTGTTAAACAAGCTGTACACTCACTACTTTATATTGTAGCAAAGTGTAATTTCTTCAGTGTTGTCACATGAAAAGATATAATAAAATATTTACGAAAATGTGAGGGGTGTACTCACTTTTGTGAGATACTGTATGTCTGTGGGACTCACATGTTCATGCTGCATGTTCTGTTTTGTTTAACCACCCCTTTAAGTCCCTCCCACCATTAACATAATTGGCCACACCCACTGTTCACCATGGCATGCTACGTGAACCGCATTATTCTTCTACTTGCTGTGCCCAAAGGTGCCCCAGGTCCCTTACAATCCTAGCAACACCCCTGCACAATGAACACCATGCTTAAACTCTTCACTGTGCCACACTAACAACACCACTTTTTTTTTTTTTTTTTAATTAAGCAGCCGGCCCAACCTATGATTTTGCACACAGGCCCACTGATTTCATAAACCGCCCCTCATATGACAGAATCAGTCCTGTGATTGGCTGATCCCCCCCTGCCTTCCCCCTACCAGGGTAAGACTCTGTCAAAGGGGGGGGGGGGGTTAAGCATAACAAACATATAGCAATTGAAGGTACAGTATGAAAATCTATAAAACAATGATAAGAATATAGGAAAACCATACATTAATATTCCTACTACATTAGTCACTTGTTTTCTCTCCCGGCCAATGCAAACATATCAGCTGATGTCAGGCTGGTGTATGACCCCCTTAGCGAGTGACCCGTCTCCTGTCTGATCTCAGGGCTGATAAATGATAAGTTTTCTGGGCAAAACTGACAGTTAACAAAGCCTCTGCTTAGCTGGTCTTATGATTCACAAACCCCTGCCACAATGCAAAGCCAAGCAAGTGACACCAATACCTCCTGTTGCAACTTCTTTTGTTACCCACCGACTCATTTAAACATGAAAGTGCATTATCACACCACTAAAAATACTTGTTACCAGCTTCCCGAGTCACTGAAATTTAGTAAGTTGGCATAACTGCCAGGCAACCAGCATTTTTATACGAAGGCCAACAATAGTCATTCCTGTGTCCCTGTCATTTTGGGTTTATTTATTGTTCCTGGCACTGAATTTTTCTCTCTATAATTTGATGTTGTAGGAAGAAAATATATATGAAATGTAGACGACGGTGCTAAATCTGATTTTTCTTTTCTATTGCAGATGAAGGCGGAAATTTATTGCAGACAGAGCCCATACAACAGGCCTGCCCCAGTGAGCAACACCGTGACATCCACATTGACGGCCAAGCAAAATGTGATGTACACATTGAGACGCCAGAAGAATGTGACGTTCCTGTTGAGACTTCAGCAGAATGTGGCATTCCCACTGAGACTCAGGCAGAATGTGACATACCTGTTGTGTCTTCAACAGAATGTGACGTTCCCGAGACTCCAGAAGAAAGAGACGTTCATGTTGAAACTTCATCACAATATGACATTGACATTGAGACAGCTCCAGAATGGGACATTCACAATGGTACTCCTCCAGAATGTGATGTTGAGAATAAGATTTCTCAAGAATGTGACGTTCAGATTGAGACTTCTCCAGAATTTCACCATCACAATGAGTCTCCTCCAGAATGTGATGTTCCCGCTGAGACTTGGGCAGAATTTGATATTCCCGCTGAGACTCCGGCAAAATGTGATGTTCCTGCATACACTTCGGAAGAAAGTGATGTTCCCGCTGACACTCCGGAAGAATGGGATGATCACATTGAGACTCCAAAACAATGTGACATTGACACTGAGACATCTCCAGAATGTGACGTTCACAATGAGTCTCCTCCAGAATGTGACCTTCCCGCTGAGACTTTGGCAGAATGTGACCTTCCCGCTGAGACCCCGGCAGAATGTGATGTTCCCGCATACACTGCGGAAGAATGTGATGTTCCCGCATACACTGCGGAAGAATGTGATGTTCCCGCTGACACTCGGGAAGAATGTGATGTTCACGAAAATAATCCACCAGAATGTCATGTTCACATTGAAACTTCACCAGAATGTGACATTCACTTTGAAACACCACCAGAATGTAATGTTCACGTTGAGGCTGTAGCACAATGTGACGTTCATGTTGAGAAACCTCCAAAATACCAGGGGAGCCATGGGATCACCTCCCCTAGTGAAGATGGGGGCAATCATAAAGAAAAGGATACGCAGATACTGGTGGTAGGGGATTCAGTTATTAAAGGGACAGAGAGGGCAATCTGCCAGAAAGACCGTGATCAACGAACAGTATGTTATTTCCCAGGTGCACGGGTTCGGGACATTGCAGAACAGATGGACAAATTGTTGGATGGGGCTGGGGAGGACCCAGCTGTCATGGTACATATTGGCACCAACGACAACATTAGAAGATGGAGCGTCCTACAAAATGATTTTAGGGCCTTAGGGGCTATATTGAAGAGAAGGACCACCAAGGCAGTATTTTCAGAAATACTGCCTGTACCTCGAGCCACAACAAGGAGGCAGCAGGAGCTCAAGGAGCTTAACAGGTGGCTGAAGAACTGGTGCAAGAAGGAGGCTTTTGGCTTCATGGAGAACTGGACTGACTTTTCAATTAATTATTACCTGCTCTACAGCAGGGACGGATTTCACTTAAATGAACAGGGTGCAGCTCTGTTAGGAAAGAAAATGGCCAAAAAGTTGGAAAAAATGTTGAATTCACCAAAATGTGTTATTCACGTTGATACTTTTCCAGAATATAACAGTCCCGTGGAGGCTCTGGCAGAATGTGACATTCCTGCTGACACTCCAGCAGATTGTGACATTCCCACTAGGACTGCAGCAGTATGTGAGGATCTCGTTGAGACTCCAGCAGAATGTGACATTCCCATTGAGACCTCAACAGTATGTGACATTACCGCTGAGACTCCGCTAGAATGCGACATTCCCGCTGAGACTCCAGAAGAATGCGACATTCCTAATCAGACACCGTCAGAATGTGAAGTTCCCATTGAGACTTCGGAAGAATGTGAAGTTCCCACTAAGACTCCATCAGATTGTGACATTCCCACTGTGAATCCGGTAGATTGTGACGTTCCCACTGAGACTACGACAAATTGTGATGTTCCTGTTGAGACGCAGACAGAATGTGAAGTTCCCGTTGAGACTCCAAAAGAATGCAACTTTCTCAATGAGACTCTACCACAATCCGATGTTCACATTGTGACTCCACCTGCATGCGACATTCACATTGCGACTCCACCAGAATGTGATGTTCATGTTGAGACTTCACCAAAATGCCAGGGGAACATCTCCTCAAGTGAAGTTGGGGCCACAGTTACAATAAAGGATCGGCAGATACTTGTGGTAGGGGACTCAATCATTAGAAGGATAGAAAGGGCAATCTGTCACAAAGACCGCTATCGCCGAACAGTATGTTGTTTACCGGGCGCTAGGGTTCGGGACATTGTAGATTGCATGGAGAGATTGTTGGATGGGGCTGGGGAGGACCCAGCTGTCATGGTACATATTGGTACTAACGACAATGTTAGAGGAAGATGGAACGCCCTACAAAATGATTTCAGAGACTTAGGGACTATATTGAAAAAAAGGACCTCCAAGGCAGTATTTTCAGAAATGCTGCCTGTACCTGGAGCCACACCAGAGAGGCAGCAAGAGCTTGGGGCACTTAACAAGTGGCTGAGGAACTGGTGCAGGAAAGAAGGATTTGGGTTTCTGGAAAACTGGGCTGACTTTTCATACCGTTACTGGCTCTATACCAGGGATGGACTGCACTTAAATGAGGAAGGTGCTGCTCTATTGGGAGAGAAGATGACCAAAAAGCTGGAAGAACTTCAAGTTGAGACTCCACCAAAATACAAGAGGAACCATGGGAACAACTCCTCCAGTAAAGATGGGGGCAAAGATACAGGAAAGAATAGGCAGATTTTGGTGGTAGGGGATTCAATTATTAGAGGAACTGAGAGGGCAATCTGTCACAATGACCGTTCTCGCCGAACAGTATGTTGTTTACCAGGCTCTCGAGTTCGGGACATTGTAGACTGCATGGACAGATTGTTGGATCGGGCTGGGGAGGACCCAGCTGTCATGGTACATATTGGTACTAATGACAAAGTTAGAGGAAGATGGAACGCCCTAACAAGTGATTTCAGAGACTTAGGAGCTATATTGAAGAAAAGGATCTCCAAGGCAGTATTTTCAGAAATACTGCCTGTACCTCGAACCACACCAGAGAGGCAGCAGGAGCTTCGGGAGCTTAATAAGTGGCTGAGGAACTGGTGCAGGGAGGAGGGGTTTGGCTTCATGGAGAACTGGGCTGACTTTTCAGTCAATTACCATCTCTATGGCATCGATGGAATGCACTTAAATGTGAGGGGTGCAGCTTTTTTGGGAGTGAAGATGGCCAAAACGTTGGAAGAAATTTTAAACTAGGTGTCAGGGCCTGAACTTGAACCTGGGACCTTTGTTGTATCTGGAAAACGACTATTCTCGCTGAGCTTGTTTACCAACTACAGCTCTGTTTGATCATTACCTTCTATATATCCTATATATGCTACTGGACCCTGGCTTGCTCACCTCCTGGTGGGGCAATCCTGAGGACAGCGACCTGGTACTAAAATGCAGCAAACTCCATCTCCACCATCAGGAGCTCTGGTGAACACCAGTTAGTACTTAGACTTCGTACCTCAGGTGAACCCATGTCATCTGCCAGGGTGACCTGCTTCTATACCTATCCTGCTGTATGGTGGGAGTCCAACTACTGCTATAGCTACTGGTCTCAGAGCCTGACCTGTGATTGTGTCAGAATAATCTGGCTCAAAAAATGGAGACCGCTATTGCAAATGTATGTGTGTGTGTGTGTGTGTGTGTGTGTGTGTGGTAAGTTTAGTGGTGTGCTGTGTGATTAGTTTAGTGGTGTGCTGTGTGATTAGTTTAGTGGTGTGCTGTGTAATTAGTTTAGTGGTTTGCTGTGTGATTAGTTTAGTGGTGTGCTGTGTGGTTAGTTTAGTGGTGTGCTGTGTGTTTTGTGGTGTGTTGTGTGGTATAATTTATTATTGCAAATGTGTGTTGGACCAGCTATGAGGGGAGGTTGGAAGCCCTTGGTTTTTCAGGTGTGTGTTGGACCGGCTATAAGGGGAGGTTGGAGGCCGGTACTTTTTTTCAGGTGTGTGTTGGACCAGCTATAAGGGGAGGTTGGAGGCTGGTATTTTTTCAGGTGTGTGTTGGACCAGCTATAAGGGGAGGTTGGAGGCTGGTATTTTTTCAGGTGTGTGTTGGACTGGCTATGAGGGGAGGTTGGAGGCCGGTATTTTTTCAGGTGTGTGTTGGACCAGCTATAAGGGGAGGTTGGAGGCTGGTATTTTTTCAGGTGTGTGTTGGACCAGCTATAAGGGGAGGTTGGAGGCTGGTATTTTTTCAGGTGTGTGTTGGACCGGCTATGAGGGGAGGTTGGAGGCCGGTAATTTTTTTTCAGGTGTGTGTTGGACCAGCTATAAAGGGAGGTTGGAGGCTGGTATTTTTTCAGGTGTGTGTTGGACCAGCTATAAGGGGAGATTGGAGGCTGGTATTTTTTCAGGTGTGTGTTGGACCGGCTATGAGGGGAGGTTGGAGGCTGGTATTTTTTCAGGTGTGTGTTGGACCAGCTATAAGGGGAGGTTGGAGGCTGGTATTTTTCTCAGACAGGTTTGGTACAGCCTGTAATGGAAGGTAATTTTACATATGATTGCAAATCTATGTAACCAAAACCTCTGTTTTAAATTTAATGATTGAACTAGTTTAGACTCTGAATTTTTTTTGTTACTCTGTATGTCACAATTTGGAAATGACAATAGAGTAGAGTTAGGGACCGCACTTTTCAGAGGGGCCTTGACGTGGCAGTGCGGCTTCACATATATTTGCAAATGTATCCAACATAAATCCAATACAAATTGCTGAAACATTTTAGAGTTTTTCTTATTTTGCTGGCTGGCTGCCCATGCGCACCTTACTTTAACCACTTCAGCCCTGGAAGGTTTTAACCCCCTTAATGACCAGGCCATATTTTGCGATTCAGCACTGCGTTACTTTGATGAAAAATTGCGCGGTTGTGCGGCGCTGTACCCAAATACAAATTATGTCCTTTTTCCCCCACAAATAGAGCTTTCTTTTGGTGGTATTTGATCACCTCTACGGTTTTAAGATTTTGCGCTATAAACAAGAAAAAAGCAACAATTTTGAAAACAAACAACATATTACTTTCTGCTATAAAACATTCCCAATAAAAAAATTAAAAAAAATCTAATTATTTTTATCAGTTTAGGCCAATTTGTATTCTGCTAAATATTTTTGGTAAGAAACAAATCCCAAAAAGTCTATTTTAATTGGTTTGTTAGTTATAGCGTTTACAAACTACTGGATAGATTTTTGGAATTTTTATTTATTTTTTTGTTTTTCTTAGTAATGGAGGCAATCAGCGTTTTTTAGCGGGACTGCGACATTGCAGCGGACAGATCGGGCCCCTTACTGACATTTTTGCCCCTTTTTGGGGACCAGTGACATTAATACAGTAATCAGTGCTAAATAATATACACTGTTACTGTATAAATTAGACTGGCAAAGAAGGGGTTAACACCGGGGGTGATCAAAGGGGTTAATGTATGCCTAAATGTGATTACTAACTGTGTGGGGGAAGGTTCTGTGACAGGCATAGCTGAAACTCCTGATCTCTCCCTGCCTGTCTAACAGAAGACTCGCCTGCTTTGTTTACATAAGCAGGCTGCTCTTCTGTCAGTTTCTCTGACGATCGCGAGAGACCGGCAGTAATCGTCGCCACTCTTCCCATGGCCCGCCTCCCACTGTGTCTAAACACAGCGGGAGCGCGGCTCCGGCGGCGCGCATGCGCCACTGAGACCTCGTGCACAAAATCACATAGGTCTAGGCGATTTTGCGCAGCCGAGCCGCCCTGCCACAGTAACAATGTGGTGGGCAGTCGGCAAGAGGTTAAGCATCACATTTTAGTGTTGTGGTAATGTGCATTACCGCAATGTAGGTGGACACATGTTCCATGCATTAGCATGTTGGAGTGCCATCCATTGTCTATGGCAGTGGTTCTTAACCTTGTTGGAGGTACTGAACCCCACCAGTTTCATATGCGCATTCACCGAACCCTTCTTAATTGAAAAAATAAAATATGATTTTTTCAAATTCAAAACATAGGTATATATTTAGATATATATTTATACATAGGTGCACAAAATGAACAAAACCTTTAAAAAACAAAACCATAAAAAAAAAAAAAAAAAGAAAAAAGGCTCCATAGCTCAGGGGTTAGAGCACTGGTCTTGTAAACCAGGGGTCGCGAGTTCAAATCTCGCTGGGGCCTCCCTGCAAGTGTTGGCGACTGTATCTCAAAAAACAAAACCATTAAGAACAAAGAACAAAACCATTAAAACATGGGGTGTCAGGAGGGCACACACTGGGGTGGGGGGGTTGGGAGGGCATACCATGGGGTGTCAGGAGAGAACACACTGAGGGGGGAGGTGTTGGGAGGACATACAATGGGGTGTCAGGAGGGAACACACTGGGGGGAGGTGTTGGGAGGGCATTCCATGGGGTATCAGGAGGACATACACTGGGGGGGGGGGGGGGGGGGTTTTGGGAGGGCATACCATGGGGTATCAGGAGGGCACACACTGGGGGGGGTTGGGAGGACATAGCATGGGGTGTCAAGAGGGAACACACTTTGGGGAGGTGTTTGGAGGGCATTCCATGGGGTATCAGGAGGGCACACACCAGGGGGTATACACAATGCTTTATTGAGCTAAATGAAAAGGACATGCATTTCCATCTGTCATCTAACAGCACCTCTATGCTAAGCTGCAGTAACTCAGCAGACGTAGCATAGAGGTGCTTGTAAACTAATCCACCATGTACAGCTAGCTGAGCCTACCTCCAGGAACATTCACTCGGCTCCCTCTGCTCAGCTGCTCACACTTCCCTCTTCCAGGCGGGCGCGATCTCCGTGGTCAGGTACATCCCCATCCCGCCCACTCACGCAGCAAGCAGCCTGCAGGAGATAGGCTGGAAACCTGCTGGGGGAGGTACAGGGGGCGGAGTGTCAAGTGTCTATGTGTAATGGCTGTGAGTTGTCCCGACCGCAGCTCTGATTTCCCGGGGTGCGCTCGGCCTCACAATCAGTAATATTTTCTCGGGGGGAGCAATTGCCCCTTTGTCCCCCCCCCCCCCGCCGAACCCCGGAGACTGACTCACCGAACCCCTGGGGTTCAATCGAACCCAGGTTAAGAACCACTGCTCTACATAATGTCCAAAGTTATGCAAGATTTAATTACATCTTATGTATTTTCACACTAAAGAACATCTCTCTTGTGATTATATGCTATTCTTTGAACTGTTACGCAGCAAATGGAGCATAATCCTGCATCATAAAAATAAAAGTTCTTCTGTTTCTTTTCTAAAGAAACACATTTTTCGCAAAAAAAAAAATGAACACACAACTGTTTGTATCATATTTTTTTACTTTTTATTTATTAAATGCACATGTATGTATATACATTTATCAAAATAAATATAAATATTCAAAATAAACCATTTTTGTTTAACAAAATTTAAATACAGACACAATACATCCTCCAGGTAGCTGGAAATTAAATACGTTTTTAATACCTTAAATAATACTGTTGAATATCTAAAGGATAAAAATAGATATGAAATAAATAATAATATTATTATTAATAAACAAATATTGTATTATATTAAATAAATATATAAAAATAAATATTATATTTGCAAAAGTGATGAACTTCTGGCTCTGTTGCTTCTTTTATATACAAGTAGCAGTATCTGTGTTGTGTAGAGAGTGGGTCACCATCAGTCATTTGCAGATTGGAGAGAAATCTCATCTGCTGGAATAAGCAATTAAGTCAATTCATGGCTTGTGAGTTTGTGGTTATGGAATCCATTGTAGGATAGGTGGATGCCAAACATATCCTAGAGTTGCAAATTTCAGGATTGCATTTTCTTGATGATTAGGGAGAAACATATTATAGTAATTGAGGGATGAATATATATACTGTATTTTTTTAAAGTAGTGCTGTGTGTCCTTCAGTAGTAGGGTGTAGAAGAAAATGTCTGTGATAAAAAAAGTCCATCCTTCACGGGTTCATTGTTCTGGTCTATTCAGATGAAAAGCAGAAGAGTTGTATCTGTGCTTGACTTTGGTAAGCTGAACGTTTCTTTGATGTAGTTGTGTAAGTTAGTGGTTGAGAGCCCAACATGTCACATCTTCCACTCTCAGAGGGATAAGGCTAAGTATTACAGCCTCTTGGACACAATCTGGAGATGCTGCTTCCTTAAAATGCTGGAAATGATGCAGCCACAGCTTCAGCTCGGGTGAGGTAGGCTCACTGTCTTCTGGAGATCCTCTACAGACCATCAGATCATCTTTCAGTTTGAGGAAAAGCATAAGTGCCTGTTTTAGAGTTTCAGGCTGGGTAGATGTAGACATGTTAGTTAGTTAGAACCTCAACAGTTAGTGACACCCGCTCCAAGGTCAGGATGAGACGATCCCTCTGCGTAAGGTCACATACAGATGGCTTATGTCTCAGCATTCTTCTGTAGCATTTCAATGCGTTGTTAGACATGTTCTTTTCATGATCATGTTGCAGCTCCTTTAGTGTTGTTATGTCAGAAGACGTCACAGATAAATAGCGGGATTTCGGGCAGAGTCTCCTGTGCAAGCATCCACTTACTGCAACCAGCCTGATATCCATTTCTGTCCTGCTCAGTTGGATCTGATAATGTGTCTTTGGTTGGTGATATTTGTTCTGTTACACTGTCACTCCACAGTGCTAGTCTCAGATTGATCTGAAGTTTTGTTTCCATGGTTCTTCCTTTATATTCCTGTTTGCAGGAAAAAAATGTCCCGATTTTCATGATGTTGTGGAGTTCTCTTTCGTTCAAGACAACAGGAGAGAGTTTATAGCAGCTCTCGGAACTTCTATATCACTTTCAGTTTCCTTTCTACACAGGTAAGAAGGTAACGTCAGATAGCTGGTAAGATTCTTCAACCTCATAGGAATCTCCTCCCTCCTGCTACAGGACTCTCCCTTGTATAGAGGACCCAGATGTATCATGTACATATCTGCATGCAAATAAACTAGGTTTTTAAAAATACATTCCAGGCATATTCCAGTTACAAAGTGGTTGAACCCCAATTACATTGAAAGAAATAGATATAAAGTCAGATTGACTTTGTATTAATAATCTCAGATTTCTCTTTCGTTCATTGATACACAGCTCCTGTCATTCTTGACCATTGGGTTATACTGCCCCCTACAGGACAAGGACACTAGGCAGAAAAAAAACTTCTGGCTACACCCATGGGCGGCAGTGTCAGGGGGTATACGCTCTCTCCCTGCTATAGTCACTCAGTTTTTTCTGCCTAGTCAGGAGTAAGGACCTAATAACTTTCTGGGATCTTTGGTCCCGGCAAAATTTTTTAGATAGCCAATTTTTTCCTCCTGGATTTTTCCTATGAGATCTAATATCAACTGTGCTAGATTGGCAGTAACATAGTCCCACTGGACGGGGGCTGGCCCTGTGAGTTAAACATTTCTCGAGGTCGCATACGACCTGGCCCCAGCCTGAGTTGCAGCGTTTCTCCTGGCCGACAGCCCCCCATTTCAATGGAGAGGAGGATCTGTCTGGAGCGGTGCCCACCTTGTTCCTGGTATGGTGAGTAGCTGTCCCCCCTCTGCCCCTGGAGGGTTTTGGGGTGGACATGGGCCCCTCATTGGGATGGTCGGACCCCCGGGTTCCCCTCCTTCCCGCAGGAAACCCCTCTGTTTTTGCTGAGTCCCTCAGCCTGCTAACTTGCAATGGGGGCCCCCATCCTGCCTGAACAGATCCTGTAAACCACATGGAGCCACCATTTTGTTGTAGCCTGTGTATTCCGATACACGGCGGCCATGTTTGTGTAGTCCGGTGGCCATTTTCTTGTGGTTTGCATTGCAAATAGCGGCGGCCATGATAGAGGAGCCCCGTAGGTGGCAATTTCGGTGGTGGAAACCCCTCCTTATCCCCTGGTGTTAACTCCTGGATCATTTAGCTTCCTGATCGCCGCACGTATAGTGCAGATTTTCCTGGTGGTTGTAGGCGTCTGTGTCAGTGGGTGGTGAGTCTGGTGGAGCCCTCTTCTTCTCTGCTCACTCTGTGTCTTGTGCTCGGCGGCCAGGTGGTGCTGCCAGTGCTGTGGGGGTCGTTACACTTTTTGTGGGGTCCCCCTGGTGATTCATGGATAATTTTAAGCACATTTCCCCACCTGATCCCCTCTCTGAGGCTGCGGGGCCCTCCGGGTCCCAACCAACCATCCATGCACTGACTGCAGTCCTGGAGTCCCTTGTGACCTGGGTGGAGGCGGCTTGTGGCCGATGGGCTAGAAAAAACCGCCCCCCCCCTGCCTCATCTGTCTCATCTGATCTTAAATCTGATTAGACTGCCATGGACTTGGATTACCCTTTTGGGTCTGCGACCGCATGCCTGGAATCCTCTGATAGTGAGGATGATTCCTCCAAGTCTGTGACCGCGCAAGAAAAGTGCTGGTGGATGCACTGATTGTATCTGTGCGTGGGACCTTGAGGATGGAGGACGCAGCTGAATCTGGGACTGAGGCGCAGTTACCTATTGGCACTCACAATCCATCTAGAGTGGCAAAGGTGTTTCCTTTCCCTGTTTATTTTGACAGAATTTTTACAAAAGAGTGGGGATGACTGAAGCGTCCCCATGTGGTTGCTAAGCACTTTACTAGGCGTTACCCCTATGAGGAGTCCCTTCTTAAGAAGTTGACTGTTCCACCGATGGTGGACCCCCTGGTTTCCAGATTAAACGAGGCATTCATGGCGGCCCACACTATGTACACCTTAGCTGGTTCGGCGATGAGGCTGGTATTTACCATTGCCCTAGTGTCACAAACTCTTACCAAGTGGGCTAAGCTCCTACGCCGTGACCTGGAGGGAGAACAGCTCCCCCTCACTTTGCTGAGCTGGTGGACCAGCTTGTCCAGGTGCTACAGTTTATCTGTGATGCCTCTTTGGATGCAGCTCCCCTTATGGCTCGCCTCTGTGTTTTGGTGATGGTTCTTTGGTGTGTTGTTTGGCTTAAATGCTCGTCTGCGGATCAGATTTCTAAAAAGGACTTCACTGAACTTCCCTTTCAAGGAGATCGCCTGTTTGGAGCTACCCTGAATGACATCATTAAAGGTCTCACAGGGGGGAAGAGTACCTTTCTTTGGCCGGATTTTAAGAGCAAGGAACCTCGTCATAAATGTGGACCTTCCTTCTCGGCTCATAAGAAGTTTTTTCGTTCCTCAGGGGCAACTGGTATGGACTTGAAGCCTTTCAGGACCTCCTCTGATGAATCCAAATGAACCTGGTCTGGCAAACCGAGAGCGGGCTTCTCCAGACCCGTGGACAAGGCTCCTTTTGCATGAGGGTGCGCACTCACCCGTATCGGGAGTGGGGGGACGTCTTCGCTGGTTTCTGGACCTATGGACTTCCCTAGTACAACACAAGTGGGTCTATGAAGTCATTCAGTCCAGCTACAAGATCGAGTTTCGCTCTTGTCCCCCGGCAAGGCTTTTTCTTTCCAACCTGCGCCTGTCCCCAGACTAGTTACATGGTCTGTTTGGGGCGGTACAAGACCTGTTCCTTCAAGGGGTGATTGATCCAGAGTCTGACCTCGGAACATTTTCAGGGTTTTTACTCAAACATGTTCACAGTCCCCAGGAAGGAATGCAAAGCGTGTCCAATCCTAGACCTCAAGGCGCTAAACTGCTTTGTGCGGGTACAGAAGTTCAGAATGGAGTCAATTCGAGCAGTGGTGGCATCCCTTCGTCAGGGGAATTTCCTCGCCTCTATAGATATCAAGGTTCCCTCTCTTCACATTCCACTATGTGCCAGCCACCATCTCCTTCTGCAAGTGGAGTCTCCCTCTGCTCTGGTGGAGAACCTGGAGATCACAATATAAACTCTGCGGGAGTTCGGCTGGATTCTGAATTTTCAGAGGTTTGTTCTGGTTCCGTCCACAAAGCCGTAGCCAGAGTGCTCCTTCCTCTGGACAAACTCCAAAAATTGCAGGCTGCAATTCATCTCCTGCTGTCCAACAGACGGTCATACCTCCAGAATCGCATGTGGCTGCAGTTCCGTTTGCACAGTCCCATACGAGGTCTTTGCAAAGGGAGATTCTGACGAAATGGAACAAGACTCTGCAGTCTCTGGACAATCGGATCCGGCTGAGTCGGGGAACAAAGGAGCCCCTGATATGGTGGCTTCGCTCTCTTGCGCTTCGTCTGGGACAATCCTTCCTCCCCTTGTATTGGACAGTGGTCACCACAGATGCCAGCCTGTAGCCTGTCCAGCTGGGGAGGCGCCCTTGGCAAGCATTCTGCTCGGGGGATCAGGACGCTGGTAGAGTCCAGAATGTCGATCAATGTCTTGGAACTCCGAGCGATTAGACTGTGTCTTGATCATTGGCTGGTTCATCTTCAGGGATGCCAAGTGCGCATTCAATCTGACAATGCCATGGCCGTGGCTTATGTCAATCACCAAGGGGGCACAAGAAGTGCCCTGGCAGCTCTGGAGGTAGCCAGCATTCTTAGGTGGGCAGAATGGTTCGTTCCTGCCCTCTCTGCCGTACACATTCCCGGGATGTACAATTAGCAGGCGGACTACCTCAGTCGGAAGGCGTTGGATCAGGGGGAGTGGTCCCTTCATCTGGAGGTGTTTCATCAGCTGTGTCTCTGGTGGGGCACTGCCAAGGTGGATCTGTTGGCATCTCAGCTCAACAGAAAGGTGCAGAGATTTGTGGATTGGTCAAGGGATCCAGTGGCAAATGCCACAGACGTGCTGGTGGCCCAGTGGGGTCAGTATTGTCTGATATACACCTTCCCTCTTCTGCCCAGACTCCTACGCAGGATCAAGGCAGAAGGGATTCCGGTCATCTTAGGGGCCCTGGACTGGCCTCGGATGGCTTGGTACGCTGATCTGATGTGGCTGGTCGCTGACATTCCTTGGAGGCTTCCTCTCAGGGATGATCTGCTGTCCCTAGGACCGATCTTCCATCCTGCTTTACAGTCGCTGGCTTTGATGGCTTGGCTGTTGAATGCCAGGTGATAAAGGATAGAGGTTTGTCTGAGTCTGTGATTCCTACGTTGTTAAAAGCTAGGAAATCTACTTCGAGGAAGATCTACCATCGTACGTGCAAGACATATATTGAGTGGTGTGAGTCTTTTGGGGTGCATCCTCGCTCCTTCACGGTGGCGCAGATCTTAAACTTCCTTCAATAGGGGGTTGAACAGAAGTTGGCCTTGAGTACCATCAAGGGCCAGGTGTCGGCTTTGATGGTCTTCTTCCAACGACCTTTGGCCACACACTCCCTGGTGCGTACCTTTCTTCAAGGTGTCTGACATTTGTCCCTCTAGTGTGTGCTCTGTTTCCACCTTGGGATCTCAATGTGGTGCTTTTAGCTCTACAGAAGCCTCCCTTTGAAATTATTTGGGAGATTACCCCGCTTACGCTGTCCCAGAAGGTGGTCTTTTTGGTGGCTATAACCTCTGCGCGCAGGGTGTCGGAACTGCTGGTCTTATCCTGTCGTTTACCTTATCTGGTGATTCACAAGGATAAGGTGGTGCTTCGCCCCTGCCCGTCATTCCTTCCTAAGGTGGTCTCTGACTTTCATTATGTTGCCTTCCTTGTGTCCCTGGCCTGAACATCCAAAGGAAATTGCCTTGCATGCCTTGGATGTGGTCCGGGCACCTAGGGTGTACTTGCCAGCTACCAAGTCCTTCAGGAAGTCAGACTCTCTATTCGTGCTCATGGATGGACCTCGTGAACGCTTGTCCGTGTCCTCCGCAACCATTTCCAGATGGATCAGACAGATGGTGGTTCAGGCCTTTTCCATCAGTGGTCAGGTTACTCCTTTCCCTGTCAAGGCACACTCTACTAGGGAGCTTAGTGCCTCCTGGGTCTTCCGTCATCAGGCATCAGTGACGCAGGTTTGCAAGGCAGTCACCTGGTCGTTGGTGCACACTTTTACAAAGTTTTATAAAGCGAATTTGTTGGCATCTGTGAATGCTTCCGATGCTTCCTTTGGCCGCAAGGTTTTGTAGGCTGCTGTTAAGAGGACCTGCTACTCTTTGAGGGTGTATTGTTTTTTTTTTCAGGTGGGCTCCAGTTTTTATGGTTGAGCCCCTGTTGCCTGGTTGACTAATGTTGAGCCTTAGGAATTTTTTCCCACCCCTCATGTTTAACACTGCTTTGGGACATCCCAATGGTCAAGAATGACAGGAGCTGTGTCTGTTAATGAACGAAAGAGAAAATTAATTTTTGACTTACCGTAAAATCCATTTCACTGATGTTCATTGATGGACACAGCACCCACCCCTCTGGGAAGTTATAATTCTCCTGACACTGCTTGTAACAAAAAAGTGACTATAGCAGGGAGAGGGAGTATACCCCCTGGGACTGCCAATGAATGTAGCCAGAAGTTATTTTCTGCCTAGTGTCCTACTCCTGTAGGGGGCAGTATACCCAATAGTCAAGAATGACAGGAGGTGTGTCTGTCAATGAACATCAGAGAAATGGATTTTACAGTAAGTCAAAAATCCCATTTTTATAGTTGTACTTTCACTTTTCTGTTACAGCAGCTTTGCGGAAAAATAAAATGTGACTGTGCAGTCCAATATGCTCCAGAGTTAGACCCTATGCATTCAGTAATATAGCAGGCCTGGACAGACCTTTACCTGCTCTGCAATACAAGTCTGTGTGAGAACATTTGTGCTGAGGGATCACGCCTTTGCTTTGCCAGAAAAGACCACCTGAAGTGTAATGGAAGCAAGGCAAATGTTCAGTGAAACTAAAATGTATTTTTAGGCATTTCCTGTCACAGAAAGTATTGATGGCAGAAAAAGGCGGACAACTAGCTTATGTAGAAGGAGGTCAGCATTGGTAGCCTTCATATTACCACTTCAATACTGGTCACTTTTACCCCCTTCTTGCCCTGGCCAATTTTCAGCTTTCAGTGCTCTCACATTTTGAATGGTAATTACTCATGCAGTCATGCAACACTGTACCTAAACTACATTTTTAACATTTTTTGAGTCGAATAGACCTTAATTTGGTGGTATTTAATCATCCCCACTGGGTATTTTTATACTTTGAGATTTAAGTGAAAAAATACAGATCATTTAAAAATTAAAAAGGCGTTTCTCTTAGTTTCTGTTATAAAATGTTGCAAATAAGTCGTTTTTTTTCTTCATAAATTTAGGCCAAAATTTATACTGCTACATTTTTAAGGTAACATAACTTAAATCAGTGTATACTATTTAGTCTGTGTGAAAGTTATAGAGTCTACAAGCTAATGTACATATCATTAAACCTTGATCAATCCTGATGTACTGACTGCTTAGCTCATTATTTGAGACCCTAAAATGACTGAACAGTACAAATACCCCCCAAATGACCCAAAGTCAGTCCACGATATTTAGTAAGAGACATTTTGAAGTTGTAATTAATTCCCACAATTCTTTGGAAAATAAAGAAATGAAATAAAATGTTTTTTTTTTTTTTCACAAAATTGTCATATTACCGTTACCAAGTACATTCTGCTACTCCTCCTGAGTATGGCGATACCACATGTGTGAGACTTTTTCACAGCCTGACCATATAGGCCCCGGAGCACCAGGACAGTGCAAACACCCTCAAAATTGCCCTATTTTGGAAAGCAAACAACCCCAATTTTTTTACACAAAGTTGTCAATTTATAAGTTATTTCTAAAACACAGCGTATAACATTCCAAGAATGACACCCTCCAGAGTGGAAACACCCTCAACTTCATTTTGGAAAGCAAACACTCCAATGTACAGTATGTTCTATGAAGCATAATACGTTTTTTGAATATGTCATTGTTTCTATGTGTTTTTGGAAAATGTGGAATTTATTATTAGTTATTATTACCGTAGTTATATTTTTAAGGTATTTCTAAAACGCAGCATTGACATTCCAAGAATGACACCCCAAAATATATTCTGCTACTCCTCCTGAGTATGGTGTTACCACATTTGAGACTTTTAAACAGCTTAGCCACGTAGAGAGGTGCAACATCAAAGAAACACCTTCAGGTGTTCAAGGGACATAAATTTCACATCTAAATTCTCGGCTATTTATTACACTGTCAGGATGCGCATGCCAGCAAACAAGATAACCCCTCTGGATGAACTTCTGGGCACAGGCTAAAGATATTCCCTTTTTATGCTTGTAAGAATTGAACACTGGCTAAAACATTTGCTCATTTGTGAACTCGAGCCATCGCGCACTCTCGTTCACGCCAGCGATTGCGTGCACCTGTAAAAGATGCTGGCACCAAACAGACTATTTAAACACAGCCAGTGCTCAGGATCAGTGCTGCTTTGTCTTCAGCCTTCTGTGTAAATGTGATCCTGTGAACCTGTATCCTGCTTCCAGTTGCTGACCCGACTTGTCTTGACCATTCTCTGAACTCCACCTGCATTGACCTCAGCTTGTCCCCTGATCTCCACTTCTGTCTGCTCCTTTGGCTCCTGTTCCACTGATCGGTTCCAGAGGCGGCTGGTCTCCTGACCACGTTCCTCTCTGTGCCCTGTATCTGATTTATCCTGTCTGTGTGTGACCAAGCCTGCCTGACATTGCAACTCTGTCTGCTGTCGCCAGCACCATCTCCCTGGCTGCCATCTGACAACTTCTGCTCAGGTAGGACACCTGCCCTGCTGCTAGCATGACTTAAAGGCACTTGTGCCACTCTCCACTCCTGCGCCTCCTGTCTATACTATCAGGGGCCCCAAGTCAGAGGTGTAAGAGAGGCCTTCTTCATTATATCAGGCTCTGCTACCAGGTACGTGATACACACTTTTGAAGGCTCTGGAGCACCAGGACAATGGAAACACCTACAAAATTACCCAATTTAGGCAAAGCAAACATCCCAATGTACATCCTATTAGATAATGAGTCTGTTGATCATGTGATTTTTTCTACAAGTTTTTGGAAAATGTGCAAAGAAATTTACTTTTCTTTTTTTTTTTTTTAACACAAAGTTGTCAATTTATAGGATACTTCAAAAACAACACAATATTCTGGAAAAAATAAATGAAAACACAAGGTTTTGTATTATATTTTTCTACTTTCTATTTATTAATTGCACAAGTATGTGTACACGTTTATCACTGAAATAAAACATATTTGTTTAACATAATGTACATACAGATACATTGCATCCTCCGGGGAGCTAGAAACTCATGAAATAAATATATTTTAATAACTAAAATAATAGAAACATTTTTAAACAAAGAAATACATATAGGTTAAAGATAGATATGAAATAAATAATTGCATCATTATATTATGATTATTAAATAAATAAATACATAAACATTATTTATAAAATTAAATAAATATTCTATTTGCAAAAGTGTTGGTCTTCTGGCTGTGTTGTTCCTTTTATGCACGAATAACAGAATCTGTGTTGTGTAGAGAGTAGGTCAGTCATTTGCAGATTCAAGAGGAATCTCATCTGCTGGGATAACCAATGAAGTCAATTCATGGTTTGTGAGTTTGTGGTTATGGAATCTATTGTAGGATATTTTTTAGGATTGTATTTTATTTTCTTGAGGATTAGAATGAATATCCTACACCAGGCAGAAGCAGATTAGAATAGTTGAGGAATGAATACATACTGTCATATTTTTGAAGCAATACTGTGTGTCCTCCAGTAGCAGGGTGTAGAAGAGTATGTCTATGATGAAAAAGTCCATGCTTCACTGGATCATTGTTCTGGTATATATATATATATATATATATATATATATATATATATATATATATATATATATATGAAAAGCAGAAGAGTTGTATCTGTGCTTGAATTTGGTAAGCTGAAAGTTTCTTTGATGTAGTTGTGTAAGTTAGTGGTTGAGAGCCCAACATGTCACATCTTCTACTCTCAGAGGGATAATGCTAAGTATTACAGCCTCTTGGACACAATCTGGAGATGCTGCTTCCTTAAAATGCTGGAGATGATGCAGCCACAGCTTCAGCTCGGGTGAGGTAGGCTCACTGTCTTCTGGAGATCCTCTACAGACCATCAGATCATCTTTCAGTTTGAGGAAAAGCATAAGTGCCTGTTTTACAGTTTCAGGCTGATCAGACGTAGACATGTTAGTTAGAACCTCAACAGTTAGTGACACCCGCTCCAAGGTCAGGATGAGACGATCCCTCTGCGTAAGGTCACATACAGATGGTTTGTGTCTCAGCATTCTTCTGTAGCATCTCATTGCGTTGGTAGACATGTTCTTTTCATGATCATGTTGCAGCTCCTTTAGTGTTGTTATGTCAGAAGACGTCACAGATAAATAGCGGGATTTCGGGCAGAGTCTCCTGTGCAAGCGTCCACTTACTGCAACCAGTAAAATGCTCAACACCACCAGCCTGATATCCATTTCTGTCCTGCTCAGTTGGATCTGGTAATGTGTCTTTGGTTGGTGATATTTGTTCTGTTACACTGTCACTCCACGGTGCTAGTCTCAGATTGATCTGAAGTTTTGTTTCCATGTTTCTTCCTTTATATTCCTGTTTGCAGGAGAAAAATGTCCTTAATTTCATGATGTTGTGGAGTTCTCTTTTTCGTTCAAGACACAAGTAACAGGAGAGAGTTTATAGCAGCTCTGGGAACTTCTATATCACTTTCAGTTTCCTTTCTATACAGGTAAGAAGGTAACGTCAGATAGCTGGTAAGATTCTTCAACCTCATAGGAATCTCCTCCCTCCTGCTACAGGACTCTTCTTTGTATGGAGGACCCAGATGTATCATGTACATTATTGCATGCAAATAAACAAGTTTTTTTCAAAATACATTTTATTTTCACCAACAAAAAAACACACCACAGCTTAGTACATTTTCTGATCTTAGAAGTTTAGATACATAAAAAGAAAGAAGAAAATCCCAAATCGTTTTTGTAATTTGTAAATAACTTTGCAATGGGCAGTGGGTTCTCATTATAGTGGGGTCTCAGAGAACTGAGAACAGGTGCACGCTCTGAGTTCTCGGTTGCAACATTATTTTACGTTCTCATGGAACAGAGCATTGAGTATGGGGATCTAAAAAGGCATATTCCAGGTACAAAGTGGTTGAAGCCCAATTACATTAAAAGAAATAGATATACAGTCAGATTAACTTTGTATTTATTATTAATTTCAGATTTATAGTCATACTTTGACTTTTCTTTTACAGCAGAAACAGGGAGACAACTAGCATATGTAGAAGGATGTCAGCACTGGTATGCTTCATATTTCCTTCTATTTTGTTTTACTTTAAAAAAAAAAAAAAAAAAAAAATCATTCTTAAACACTTTAATACTGGACACTTTTACCTCCTTCCTGACCAGGCCAATTTTCAGCTTTTAGTGCTCTCACATTTTGAATGACAATTACTCAGTCATGCAACACTGTACCCAAACTACATTTTTATCATTTTTTGAGTCAGATAGATCCCTCTTTTGGTGGTATTTAATCCCCACAGTTTTTTATTTATTTTATTTTTCTGAGAAATAAGTGAAAACATACAGAACATTTTGAAAAATAAAAAGGCGTTTCTCTTAGTTTCTTTTAAATTGTTTTTCAAATAGGTAGTTTTCTTCATAAATGTAGACCTACATTTATACTGCTACATTTTTAGGGTAAAATAACCCAAATCAGTGTATGTTATTAGTCTGTGTGAAAGTTATAGAGTCTACAAGCTAATGTACTTATCATTGAAACTTGATCAATCCTGATGTACTGATTGCCTATCTTATTTCTTAAGGCCCTAAAATGCCAGGACAGTACAAATACCCCCCCCCCCCCCAAATGACCCAAAGTCAGTCCATGGTATTTAGTAAGAGACATTTTGAAGTTTTAATTATTTCCCACAATTCCTTGGAAAATGAAGAAATTAAATGAAATGTGTTTTTTTTTTTCCTCACAAAATTGTCATATTAGCAAGTTCTTTCTATCACGAGACATTGGCATACATGCAATTACACCCCTAAATACATTCCGCTACTCCTCCTGAGTATGGCAACACCTCATATGTGAGAATTTTTCACAGCCTGGCCATGTAGAAAGGCACAACATGCAAGTAGCACCTTTAGGCGTTCTAGGGACATAAATTACACATCTCATTTTCTGACTACCTTTAACACATTTGAAGGCCCTGCAGCACCAGGACAGTGAAAACACCCTCAAAATGACTCCATTTTGGATAGCAAACAACCCCAATTTTTTATACAAAGTTGTCAATTTATAAGTTATTTCTAAAACATAGCATATAACATTCCAAGAATGACACCCCAAAATGCATTCTGCTACTCCTCCAGAGTATGGCGTTACCACATGTTTGAGACTTTTTCACAGCATAGCCACGTAGAGAGGCGCAACATCAAAGGATTACCTTCAGGTGTTCAAGGGACATAAATTTCACATCTAATTTCTCGACTACCAATAACAACGTCAGGATGCGCATGCCAGCAAACAAGATAACACCTCTGGATGAACTTCTGGGCGCAGGCTAAACATTTTCCCTTTTGTGCTCGTAAGAATTGGACACTGGTTAATACATATGCGCATTCGCAAACTCAAGCCAATGTGCTCTCTCGTTCACGCCGATGCTTGCGTGCACCTGTGACAGATGCTGGCACCAAACAGACTATTTAAACTCAGTGCTCAGAATCAGTGCTGCTTTGTCTTCAGCCTCCTGTGTACATGTGATCGTGTGAACCTGTATCCTGTTCCAGTGATCGATTCCAGATCCGGCTGATCTCCTGACCACGTTCCTCTCTGTTGCCCTGTACCCGATTTATCCTGTCTGTGTGTGACCAAGCCTGCCTGACATTGCAACTCTGCCTGCTGTCTTCAGCACCAACTCCCTGCTTGCTGATTACTTTTGCTTAGGGAGGACACCTGCCCTGCTACTAGCAAGACTTAAAGGCACTCCTGAACCTCCTGTCTTTACTATCTGGAGCCCCAAGTCAGAGGTGTAGCTCTGCTACCACATACGTGATACACACTTTTGAAGGCTCTGGAGCACAAGGACAATGGAAACACCTACAACATGACCCAATTTAAGCAAAGCAAACACCCCAATGTAAATCCTATGAGCCAAAATGAGTCTTTTGATCATGTCATTTTTCATTTTCTCCACAAGTTTTTGGAAAATGTGCAAATATTTTTTTTTTTTTTTTAACAAAAAGTTGTCATTTTATATGATACTTCAAAAACAACAAAATATTCTGGAAAAAATAAATGAAAACACAAGGGTTTTTTTTATTATATTTTTCTACTTTCTATTTATTAATTGCACATGTATGTGTACACGTTTATCAGTGAAATAAAAAAACTTATTTGTTTAACGTAATTTAAATACAGATACATTGCATCCTCCAGGGAGCTAGAAACTCATGAAATAAATAATTTTTAATTACTAAAATTATAGAAAAAAATGTAAAAAAATAATGTAAAATACATAAAGGTTGAAGATAGATAGAAAATAAATAATTACATTATTATATTACGATTATTAAATAAATAAATAGATAGAAATTATTTATGTAATTAAATAAATATTCTATTTGCAAAAGTGATGGTGTTCTGGCTGTGTTGTTCCTTTTATGCAGGAGCAACAGTATATGTGTTGTGTAGACAGTAGGTCAGTCATTTGCAGATTAAAGAGGAATCTCATCTGCTGGAATAAGCAATGAAGTCAATTCATGGCTTGTGAGTTTGTGGTTATGGAATCCATTGTAGGATAAGTGGATGCCGAACAAATCCTAGAGTTGCAAATTATAGGATTGTATTTCCTTTAGGATTAGGATGAATATCCTACACCAGGTAGAAGCAGTTTATAATAGTTGAGGGATGAATACATACTGTCATATTTTTGAAGTAATACTCTGTGTCCTTCAGTAGTAGGGTGTAGAAAGATATGTCTATGATGAAAAAGTCCAGGCTTCACTGGTTCACTGTTCTGGTATATTCATATGAAAAGCAGAATAGTTGTATCTGTGCTTGAATTTGGTAAGCTGAAAGTTTCTTTGATGTAGTTGTGTAAGTTAGTGGTTGAGAGCCCAACATGTCACATCTTCTACTCTCAGAGGGATAAGGCTAAGTATTACAGCCTCTTGGACACAATCTGGAGATGCTGCTTCCTTAAAATGCTGGAGATGATGCAGCCACAGCTTCAGCTCGGGTGAGGTAGGCTCACTGTCTTCTGGAGATCCTCTACAGACCATCAGATCATCTTTCAGTTTGAGGAAAAGCATAAGAGCCTGTTTTACAGTTTCAGGCTGATCAGACGTAGACATGTTAGTTAGAACCTCAACAGTTAGTGACACCCGCTCCAAGGTCAGGATGAGACGATCCCTCTGTGTAAGGTCACATACAGATGGTTTGTGTCTCAGCATTCTTCTGTAGCATCTCATTGCGTTGGTAGACATGTTCTTTTCATGATCATGTTGCAGCTCCTTTAGTGTTGTTATGTCAGAAGACGTCACAGATAAATAGCGGGATTTCGGGCAGAGTCTCCTGTGCAAGCGTCCACTTACTGCAACCAGTAAAATGCTCAACACCACCAGCCTGATATCCATTTCTGTCCTGCTCAGTTGAATCTGGTAATGTGTTTTTGGTTGCTGATATTTGTTCTGTTACACTGTCACTCCACAGTGCTAGTCTCAGATTGATCTGAAGTCTTGTTTCCATGATTCTTCCTTTATATTCCTTTTTGCACGAGAAAAATGTCCTTAATTTCATGATGTTGTGGAGTTCTCTTTCGTTCAAGACACAAGTAACAGGAGAGAGATTATAGCAGCTCTGGGAACTTCTATATCACTTTCAGTTTCCTTTCTATACAGGTAAGAAGGTAACGTCAGATAGCTGGTAAGATTCTTCAACCTCATAGGAATCTCCTCCCTCCTGCTACAGGACTCTCCCTTGTATAGAGGACCCAGATGTATCATGTACATTATTGCATGCAAATAAACAAGTTTTTTTTAAAAATACATTTTATTTTCACCAACAAAAAAAACACACCACAGCTTAGTACATTTTCTGATCTTAGAAGTTTAGATACATAAAAAGAAAGAAGAAAATCCCAAATCGTTTTTGGATTTGTAAATAACTTTGCAATGGACAGTGGGGTCTCATTATAGTGGGGTCTCAGAGAACTGAGAACAGGTGCACGTTGGAAATCCAAAGGTGAGACCGCACTCGAGGCAATTTGTTGAAATCAATGAATTTCTTTATTCCTCATAGATGAATACATACAGACAGTGCACAACAGACGTGTCAGGTTGACGCGTTTCACGAAACAACCCGATCGCTTACTCATAACCACACAATAAGACCTCAGAAGTCGGCAGGCATTTGTAGATAAACAAGCAGGTGGTGTTGAAGTGGTGTAATTAAGCACATCTTAAACTAATTGTACTAATGATACAGAAATGCGAGCCGAACAACCTTCAGTCCTATAATAAAGACAAATGATCACAAAAGAACCCTCATACGAGGAAACAACTAAGTAGCCATACAAAGATAAGTGATAAAAACATGTAATATAAAAATATATATACATAACAATCTAACAAAAAAGAAGGAAGAAGGCTACAAAGTTAAAGTATAAAATATTCTTCTTGATTCCTAGTAGCAAAGAAAATAAGTGAGTTAAAAGGTATATGGAAATTGATTACCTAAACATACATGTATCAATTGGATAACAATGAAAAAAAAATGTTTATATATATACATAGTGATAATGAATAATATATTAAAAAGGTGTATATATATATAAATACCCCAGAAGAACACAAAAGTAATATACACAATACAAAAGTTTATATAGATATAAAGACTTGTGCATAAAGGGTATTTAATCGTAACATAATATAACCAATCAAAAAGTAGTGAAAATTTATTCGTATTGTGCAAATAAGGAAAATAAATAAATGTGTATAAATGGGTAGTGAAAAATAATTAGGTAAATCCCAAAATCAATTGGCATTATATACATGGCAAATGATAACATGCAAATATTTATATGTTTCATTGCCATATTATGAAAAACTAGAAAAAGAAGAAAAATATGAAAAAAGTAAAACAAGTTAAAACTTAGGGAATTTTTTTGTCAAAATGGAGCTAATAGAAAAATCGTATGTATAGTACCAGTAATGTTATCCAATATGCACATCGTCACATTAATCATACTCATATCTAATACAATACAACTTGCATCTTCATTAAATGGATCCCTAAACGTCAAAGTTGTTTCGAAAATGATTATATAAATATTAAAGATGGTACAAAAGTCATGTTTACTCACTAATAAAAAATAATAAAGAATAGATAAAAATTATGTGTATATAATACATGTGATGATTAACATGACAATAAAAATACATAAAAAGATAATAACGTTGACGAATAAAGATACAATAGAGATGCAACAAATGTAAAAATTGCTCCATAAAGGAACCCCCCTTCAAAAATGACAACCAACAACAATATTATTATTGCACTATTGTATATAAATCATTCAATTATTATAATAAAGTGACATAGTGCAAAAATTGACATGATGCAAAGTGTCTATGGCTCTGCGTCCTGAGATGACACCGGTATGAACAAACCAATATCCATAAGAAATTTAACTTAAGACCATATGGTGACCAGTACATATAATGACCAGCACACATAGTAAACCATTAAATCCATATATTCAGTTAATAATCACACCGGTGCATAGATAATCCGTGGATATCCAAAGATGCAGAGAATTATAGAGACAAAGAGAACAAGACACATTATTGTATAAGTGTATCTGGATAACCAAGGATTTAAACATCTATTGGACCTGCAAAATTGGAATGAAACTGGAAAATATGAAAAGATGAAAAAATTAATGCAAGATATGTAATATATGTGAATATTAGTGAACCTGAATGTGTTGCAAAACAGTTCAAGAAAAATGCATCCAAGAAAGAAGGAGGTCACTCATAAAAATGAGTGACATCTCACTCAAAGTTGAGACCATGTGGCATACGTGTCTGGAGTCTAAAGATCCAGAAGACCTCTTTCTTACATAACAGTCAAAAAATGTCACCTCCCCTGACAGGTTTGGTAATATGATCTATGACCTGAACCTGTACAAGGAAAGTGTCACCCCCGTGTTCAATATTGAAATGGCGGGAGACATTGGTGGATTTCAAGGTTTTTATGTCACTAAGGTGCTACCTAAATCGTTCCTTTAGTTTACGTGTAGTCCTACCTACATACTGTATAGATCAAGCTTTACATGTTATGAGATATACTAGGTATTGAGTATTACAATTAAAGAATTTATCTATACAGTAGGTTTTATTACAAACAGAGGAAATAAATGTATTTCTCTGAATGACATGAGGACAGGTAAGGCAATCTGTCATGCCACATTTATAATTGCCTTTGCAATGTAGTCAAGTTAAGAATTTAGTATGTTTTTTAGATGAATAAAGACTAGGTGACAGAGAATTGCCTAAAGTAGTCGCTCTTTTGGTCACAATGTTAACTCCCTCATTAAGAATATTAGCACAGATCTCATCCGAATTTAAAGCGGGTAAATGTTTTTGAATAATAGTTTTAACCTTCTGAAATTCTAGACTATAGGGAAGGGATAACGTAATAGAGGAAATGGTTTCTTGTAATTTGTAAATTACTTTGCAATGGACAGTGGGGTCTCATGATAGTGGGGTCTCAGAGAACAGGTGCACGCTCTCAGTTCTCGGTTGCAACATTATTTTACGTTCTCATGGAACAGAGCACTGTGTATGGGGACCTTAAAAGGCATATTCCAGTTACAAAGTGGTTGAAGCCCAATTACATTAAAATACATAGATATACAGTCAGATTGACTTTGTATTTATTAATAATTTCAGATTTATAGTCATACTTTGACTTTTCTTTTACAGCAGAAACAGGGAGACAACTAGCATATGTAGAAGGATGTCAGCACCGGTAGGGTAGGCTTCATATTTCCTTCTATTTTGTTTTACTTAAAAAAAAAAATAATTCTTAAAAACTTTAATACACTTTTACCCCCTTTCTGCCCAGGCCAATTTTCAGCTTTTAGTGCTCTCACATTTTGAATGACAATTACTCAGTCATGCAACATTGTACACAAACTACATTTTTATCATTTTTTGAGTCAGATAGATCCCTCTTTTGGTGGTATTTGATCCCCACAGTTTTTTATTTTTTTATTTTTCTGAGAAATAAGTGAAAACATACAGAACATTTTTAAAAATAAAAAAGCGTTTCTCTTAGTTTCTTTTAAATTTTTTTTCAAATAGGTAGTTTTTCTTCATAAATGTAGACCTACTTTTATGCTGCTAAATTTTTAGGGTAAAATAACCAAAATCAGTGTATGTTATTTAGTCTGTGTGAAAGTTATAGAGTCTACAAGCAAATGTACAAATCATTGAAACTTGATCAATCCTGATGTACTGATTGCCTATCTTATTTCTTAAGGCCCTAAAATGTCAGGACAGTACAAATACCCCCCAAATGACCCAAAGTCAGTCCATGGTATTTAGTAAGAGACATTTTGAAGTTGTAATTAATTCCCACAATTCTTTGGACAATTAAGAAATTAAATAAAATGTGTTTTTTTTCCCACAAAATTGTCATATTACCAAGTTCTTTCTCTCACGAGGCATAGGCATACCACATGTCTGAGACTTTTTCACAGCATAGCCATGTAGAGAGTTGCAACATCAAAGGATTAAAATTGAATCCTATTTGAATTGTGTTGTTTTTTAATATATTTTTCTTAATACAACCATTGGCCTTTTTACCTAGAGGAGCAGAGAGTGAGTTTTTACTCATTGGACCAGTGATATTCAATTGAGATTTCTTACCTAATTTTATATAGTTGTTTATCTTGGACTACTTGCAAGTAGTCTATTGTTTTTTCGTGTGGGCCAATGTTTGGATTATACCTTTAGATGGTTTTATATATTTACCATTTATGTTTATGTATTTATATTTGCCATCATATTTATTTATGATGTTTTTATATGTACTGTATATTCATGATCATATTTATTTATATATACTTGTTCTTTTAATCTTGGAATCATGTACTTAGGGATTATGTTTTCTCTTTCAGAAAACACAATGACGTTTTATGTGCTGTGGGGCATACTCCCTCTGCTGGTGTAATACGGTCACCAGCCCCATATGACATTTTTTATCCTTTATATGTTGATTTCTGCATGTATCTATTTGTTTGGAACCATGCACTTGAGATCGATATTTTTATTTCTTTTAGCTTTGAGATATGATCGAGTATAGGGACATATCTTATGTGCAGATCTAAGGGCAGGTGTTCCAACACCTAAAATGGTGGCCGCTGCGCTTCCGGCATTACTCATACTGATGCTATTTCCTGATTGGTTGTTTGATGTATTTAGGGTTAAGTCAGCACGCCGCCCGCATCCCCATTAGAAGTCTTTGCAGACGAGCGCGTAGGGTACAGTGTGCTGAAGTCACTACGTTGCCCCGAGGACTGGCTACATGAGAGCCGGCCGGCTTGTTTATATGCAAATCTTTTTCATCTACCATGTGAGTGTTATTTTAATATTTACTTAATAAAGGCTGTACAGTATCACACTATCCAGTCCCCTTCTTTTCTTTATGGCGCACTGAGCTCCATCCTGTGGTCAGTACCGATATCACCATCTTATTGGCTGTGACCTGGAGGTTTGTTGCTGTTGTGATCCTTCCTGAGTGCCGCTGTTAGGAATCAATTAGATGCTCATTTACCTTTGTATCTGGTAAGGAGACATGCATGTCACTCGTGTGCAGCACCGTGGTGATTAGCCTTATTGGATTTTTCCTTTCACTCCACTAATCTTGGATTTTACCTCTTCAACCTCATAGGAATATCCTCCCTCCTGCTACAACCTTATGAAGATTTTACATGAACTCTGTGTGTTTTTGATTCCTTGCCAGAATTAATGCACTATGTATTGTGTTATATTCATCCATGTACAAGTTCATTCTCCAATGTTTATGATTTAGCAGACATTTGCTTTATTTATCCAGTACCTTGGGTGCTCATTGGGCACCTGTTGCCATCATTGTCTTCTCCAGCAGATTTTTATTATCTACTATTGTGATTGGTGTAGTATATACCCATCAGGTCTCATTAGCGCAGCTTTTTTCCATTTATCAAAGGATTACCTTCAGGTGTTCAAGGGACATAAATTTCACATCTAATTTCTCGACTACCTATAACAATGTCAGAATGCGCATGCCAGCAAACAAGATAACACCTCTGGATGAACTTCCTGGCACAGGCTAAACATATTCCATTCTGTGCTCATAAGAATTGGAAACTGGCTAAAACATATGTGTATTCGCGAACTCAAGCCATCATGAACTCTCGTTCACGCCGGCGCTTGCGTGCACCTGTGACAGATGCTGGCACCAAACAGACTATTTAAACTCAGTGCCCAAATCAGTGCTACTTTGTCTTCAGCCTCGTGCATACATGTAATCGTGTGAACCTGTATCCTGTTCCAGTGATCGGTTCCACACCTGGCTGGTCTCCTGACCACATTCCTTTCTGTGCTCTGTAGTGATGGACGAACATCTGATGGGACGGTTTGTGAACGCGATCGCGCAAACTCGCTCAAATGTTCCCATTCATTTTAATAGCAGGCAAACATGAAAAACCTCCAGGTCCTATTTGCAGCCACAAAATACTTACTAGCTGTGCACACATAGTCCCACAAAATGGACACAAACATACCAGAAGTATTAAGCGAATCTGCGATCGACAAGCATTCTTTTTTTTTATTCTTTCTTTTTTTATCTGCGAAATTTTGTCAATTCAGGAGCGCATGAAGGCCATGGAGGAGAGGCAATGCCAGGCTATGAAGGGGGTGCAGGAGATGATCCTGCTATTGAAAAAGTCGCCATAAATTTTTTTTTTAATAAGTTATATAAATCGTTTATACAGTTATAACGTGTATTTTGTTTTTTGTAATATTGCTCGGTTTTAGTGTAATAGCTCGGCCTAAATCAGCCAGAACTGACAGCAGCTGGTAAATACATGTTAAATACATATAGGGTCCATTCACAGGTCTGTAAAATGGGTCCGCATCCGTTCCACAATTTAACGGAACGTTTACAGACCCATTGATTTTCAATTCCAGTGTGAAAAATTAGGCATTCACAGGATAAAGAAGTAAGTGTTGGCCAGTACAGGCCCCAAAAATTAGCCAACAGGCATTCAGCTGACAGCAAAGAACTTTATATTCTGTGGCTGGAGGTACATTAGGCATTGACAGGATAAATAAGTGTTGGCCATTTCAGGCCCCAAAAATTAGCCCACATGTGTTGACCTGACAGCAAAGAACTTTGTATTCTGTGGCTGGAGGTACATTAGGCATTCACAGGATAAATAAGTTTCGGCCATTACAGGCCCCAAAAATTAGTCCACCGGTGTTCACCTGACAGCAAAGAACTTTGCATTCTGTGGCTGGAGATA
Organism: Pelophylax lessonae; assembly: GCF_965119305.1. Taxonomy (NCBI): domain Eukaryota; kingdom Metazoa; phylum Chordata; class Amphibia; order Anura; family Ranidae; genus Pelophylax; species Pelophylax lessonae. Next base: position 759,110,989 of record NC_138768.1, read on the forward strand.
CATTTGGCATTCACAGGATAAATAAGTGTCGGCCATTACAGGCCCCAAAAATTAGCCGACAGGCGTTCCCCTGACAGCAAAGGACTTTGTATTCTGTGGCTGGTGGTACATTAGGCATTCACAGGATACAGGCCATTAAAGGCCCCAAAAATTAGGCATTCAATGGACATAAAGGGCCTTTTATGCCGCTGTATTTACCTAAGACAGGTACCATGAATTTTTATGGGTGGTGGCGGATATTTGTGGCCTGTCATGAGGAATTTAAATCAAACATGGTCTACTGGTCACATGTGTTGAATTCCACCGAGATCCATGCCTCATTAATTTTAAGAAATGTGAGGTAGTCAACACTGTCGTGAGCTAGGTGAGTGCACTTATCAGTCACAATCCCCCCTGCGCTGAACGTCCTTTCGGACAGGACACTGGACGAGGGGCAAGCCAACAGTTCCATTGCAAATTGTGCAAGCTCTGGCCAGAGGTCAAGCCTGCCCACCCAGTAGTCCAGGGGTTCATCACTCCTCAGACCATCCACATCGGCCGTTAACCTGATGTAGTCGGACACCTGCCGGTCTAGGCATTCCCTAATGCTGGATCCGCTGTTGATGGTTCGGCTGAAAGAAGGATCTCATATCTGAAGTGACCAAGACATCTTCAAACCGCCCTCTTCTTGCAGGCACTGTTGGATTGGTAGCCGCAACTGTTTCTCTGTGAGTGGAAATTCCTCTGCCAGCACACGCAAAAGCAGAATGCAGCATTTCTCGAAGCAAGGCCTGGAAGTGCTGCATTCTGACAGCCCTCTGTGATGGCGGTAACATTTCCACCATTGTTTTGTTTGTACTGGGGCTCTAAGTATGGTGCCACCCAATACTGGTCCTTGTCCTTGATCCCAGAAAGGTTTAAACATGCTCTTCTTGTTCCTCCTCATCCGCCCTCGGCACCATCCTCCTCTGACTCCTCTTCAGACTCCTGTTGTTGACTTGTCTCAGATGGAGTAGCTCCCCCTGGAAATGTTGCTCCCCAAGCATTGCGACTTCCTCATCTTCCTGCTTCTGCTCCTCAAAGGCTATATCAATGACACAATGCAATGCACGCTCCAGAAAGAAGGCGTAAGGTACGATGTCACTGATGGCACCCTGGCTGGGACTAACCAGTTTGGTGATCTCATCCAATAGCCGCAGAAGTATGCATGCGTCGCACATGAGCAGCCACTGACGCGGTGAAAAAAACCAAGCTCCCCAGAACCTGTCCTGCGGCAGAGTTCGTACAGGTAGTCGTTAACTGCACGTTCCATCAAGCATATGCAAGATTGAGTTCCATTGCGTCGGGCAGTCACAAATAAGACGTCTGACGGGCAGGTTGTGTCGCCGCTGAATGTCAGCAAGGTGAGCCATGGCTGTGTAAGATCTTCTGAAATGCCCCGAGATTTTCCTGGCCTGCTGCAAGACATCCAGGACCCCAGGGTATTTGACAATGAATTGCTGCACGACCAAGTTCAGGACATGTGCCATGCATTGCACGTGTGTAATTTTGCCCTGTTTCAGCGCGCTCAGCAGATTGGCACCATTGTCGCACACCACTTTACCAACTGTCAAATTGTGCGGTGTTAGCCACTGATCTGCCTGTGAACGCAAAGCTGAAAGGAGTGCAGGACCAGTGTGGCTCTTGGCTTCCAGGCACAACAGACCCAGCACATCATGGCAACGTCCCACCTGGCATGTCAAATAGGTACTTGGGATCTTGGGCGGCGCAGTGGAAGAGACGGTAGCAGCGGAAAAGGTGGAGTCAGCTGAGGAGGAGAGAGAGGAGGGAGTAGGAGGAGGAGAAGTAGAGGCAGGCCTGCATGTAATCCGTGGCGGTAAAACCAAATCTATACGGGTGCCACGGGTTACACAATTGACGGCCGTCAGAAGGTTCACCCAGTGGGCAGCAAAAGTTATATACCTTCCCTGCCTGTGTTTGCTAGACCACATGTCTGTGGTCAGATGTATCTTGGCACCGACACTGTGTGCCAGAGATACGTTATCTTGCCGCTGAACATGGCCATATAACTCAGGGATGACCTTCTGCGGGAAATATTTCCTTCCTGGGACCTTCCATTGTGGTGTTCCAATGGCCACAAATTTTTGAAAGCCTCTGAGTCCACCAGTTTTTATGGCAGTAGTTGGCGGGCTATCAGTTCCGACAAGCCAGCAGTCAACTGTTGGGCAAGAGGGTTATCCGGTGTCATAATTTTTTTACGCTCGAACATTTGGGCCACGGAAGCCTGCCTTTATCCAGAAAAATGTGAGGACGGCATGATGGAAGGTGGAGTGAAGGACAATTGTGAGGAGAGAGGAGAAGGAGAAGAGGCTGGACAGAGAGAGCCTGGAGTGTGGCTTTGTGGGTTCTGATGGCGTTGCTCCCACTGGGCTCGGTGATGGGAGTCCAGGTGCCTTCTTAAGGCGGTCATCCCTAGGTGAGTGTTGGGCTTACCGCCACTTATGCATTGACTGCATAGGCTGTAGATGGCAAAACTATTGTCAGCTGCAGAGCTATGTGCCGCTGTCCTGGGAGCCCAAGATGTGACCGTAGATGGTTGATGGCTCGCTCCTGATACATTAGCAGTCTGGTTTGTCCCTCCTGTGCAATGTAAGTTCGGCCTGCTTCTCCTCCCTATCTGCTGGTCCATCTCTCCCTCTAAACTCCCCTCCTCTTCCTCTTGTGGGCACCCACGTGACGTCCATAGACACGTCATCATCTACGTCACCTTCCCCACCACTAACATTAGAGATCTCGGGGTAGGCAGCAACAGCGAGCACCAACCTCCTTGGGCTGATCTGATTACTGTCGTCAGACTGCTGAGTGGCGGCTGTTGCTACCTCCTCTTCCTGATCCGATGCCAACAATGGCTGCGCATCGCATATGTCTTGTGATGGATCGGAAAGTAATTCCTGTGACTCAAGCGGAGGGTATATGGTGGTGGTGGTGTCTTTGGGGGTGCACACAGCAGAGAGTGAAGAGGGTGCCGATAGAGAGGATGAGGAGGGTGCAGAAGAGGAAGGCTGAGTGAGCCATTCAACCAAGTTTGGTGCGTCATTTGACGTAATCGAACGCACCTTCTGCAACTTCCCACTTTAGCTCCGGCCTGGTGCTCCTGCCCTACCCCCACCACCCCTGCGTAAGGGCCTGCCTCTTCCTCTGCCTGTCATTTTTTAAATGACCCTGTGACAAAAGTCTCTAGAGAGGTGCAGTATATGTGGAAGAAGGTATATAACACCCCGCTTCAATCTGTCGTTTTGGGGGGCCACTGTTCTATCACACCAGTTATAAAAAAAATGTTTAAAATTGAAAAGCAGCGCTATATAAAAAGTCCAGGTATAGGTAGGGTCCAGCTGATTGGTCTCCTTGAAGTGCCACCACCACCAGAGAGAGAGAGCAACCCCAATCACACTGCCGCTTACCGTCCCACTAATAAAAGTAGGCTCAAAGGTTCCACCAAACTGCTCCTCCAGAAATCCTCAGCGATTCCAGGATCAAGCCAATTAGGTGCGACTCCATACAGATGGTACAAGGCAGACTGATCACTCATATATACCAGAAAAAAGCAAAAAAGAAAACCATAGTGCAACACCTAATGAACCACCATTTAATTTCCTTATGCCAAATAATGCTTACAGGTAATAAGAGTAAAAAGAGCTTATCTGCCAAAAATGTTTGACCGCCAATGAGATGACCGCTGCTTCACTCCGTAGTGACGTCCGGCATCACAGGTCTCGCCCAACGCAGTGTTTCGTCCAATGTTAGACTTCTTCGGGGGCGTGGTCAGCGGGTGCCACCATACTCATTATATAGTTGGGACAAGCGGTATGTCACTTCCGTCGGAAACGTCACACCACACCGGAAGCAAAACAAAGAAACGCCATCTTTGACCAATAAAAGAGATGACAATCTGATATGGATCTAGTAGCGGTCTACAGTAGTCAAAAAACAAATCAGAAATCTTAAACAAAAAAGACCTCTGATAATATAGAAAAAAAGAGCAATTTCCCTATGCCTATAAAAATCTGCATAATAGGCAAACCTATGTAAATACACGATCTGTAGTGTTAATCACCATAGAAATCGGGAAACAGCGGCATCTTGTGGGCAATCAAGCAAATAACACAGAGCAGCTCATAATACATATAAAATAACACATATAAAATGCAAATAAAACAACAATAAAAATGTACAGCTCACATGAAACATACATGCAGAAACGTAAGCTTGACAGCTAAAAAGACAGGAAAAAAAGGGAGGGGGGGGGGAATATGAATACCTATCCATTTGCTATAAAGGCATTCACATCCCACTCCACATTTAAACCATGCGGAGCATAAGTCTTAGCCCTATAAATTCAAGATACTTATAGTCTGGAGATCTCCCTAACCATATGGCTGCCTTGCCAATCTGCCACAAATTTATCTATCCCAATGAACACAGTCCCCTTGGGATCTTTATTGTGGCAGAGGGCATAATGCTTTGAAAGGCTATGGCCCGGAAAGCCCTTACGGATGTTAGCCACATGCTCGGTTAGTCTGGTCACCAACATCCTCTTGGTACGGCCGATATATTGTAAGCCACAAGGGAAAACAATAATATAAACCACGTACCTAGTTGAACAAGAGATGAACTGTTTGATCGCAAATTGTTCGTATGTAGAGGAGGACTCAAAACTTTGAAATCTCCTAGGACGATGTGCATTAAGTAAACAGATAGAGCACCTACGACATGGAACAAAACCTACCATATTTTGAAAGAAAAAGGAAGGTTTTTTGGGTGCATTGATCACATTTGGGGCTATTTGAAGCCTCAAAGGAGGCACTCCTTTATAAATGACCAAAGGGTTCTCAGGAAGTTGTGGTCCTAAGAGACAGAGTCATTACGGAGCACCTTCCAGTGCTTCCGCAAGATTCTTTTTATTGCAAAATGCTGATTGGAGAAGGTGGTGAGAAAAGAAAAATCAAAACCATTAGTTGTCTCCCTAGATCTTGGGGCTAATAGTGATTCTCTATCCCTATTACTTGCATCCGTCAAGGCCTGATCTATCTCTAGAGGATCATAACCCTTCTCTAGAAATCGTGTTTTTAGAATCTCAGACTCCCTCAGGAAGTCTTCCTGATACGTGCAATTCCGACGTAACCGAAGGAATTGACTTTTTGGCACAGACCTAAGCCATGACGGATGATGGCAACTAGACATATCGATATAACCATTCCGATCTGTCTCTTTGAAAAATGTAGAAGTACGGATGGAATGTCCATCAACTCTGATGTTTAAGTCTAGATAATGAATCTTATTCTCACTTGCCTCATACTGCAAACAGATGCCTCTGTCATTGTTATTAAGTTCTATAAAGAATTCCTGAAGGGACTCCACACTACCGGCCCACAGGAGGAGCACGTCGTCAATATACCTCTGCCAAAGACGCAACTCCAGTCAGGGTTTGGCATAGACGACGTCCTCCTCCCACTTGGCCAGTTACTGTAAAAAAATGTTTACAGTAACTTTTGTCACTGTGTGTAGAAGAGGTAACGCAGCGAAAGAGGCAAAATTTCTGCAGTACCCAAATACACTATTATGAAAGTATATTGTTATATAACACCCCGCTTCAATCTGTCATTTTGGGGGGCCACTGGTATATCACACCAGTTATAACAAAATGTTTCCAGTAACTTTTGTCACTGTGTGTAGCAGAGGTAAAGCAGCGAAAGAGGCAAAATTTCTGCAGTACCAAAATACACTATTATGAAAGTATATTTTTATATAACACCCTGCTTCAATCTATCATTTTGGGGGGCAACTGGTCTATCACACTAGTTATAAAAAAACATTTCCAGTAACTTTTGTCACTGTGTGTAGCAGAGGTAAGGCAGCGAAAGAGGCAAAATTTCTGCAGTACCCAAATACACTATTATGAAAGTATATTTTTATATAACACCCTGCTTCAATCTATCGTTTTGGGGGGCCACTGGTATATCACACCAGTTATAACAAAATTTTTCCAGTAACTTTTGTCACTGTGTGTAGCAGAGGTAAAGCAGCGAAAGAGGCAAAATTTCTGCAGTACCAAAATACACTATTATGAAAGTATATTTTTATATAACACCCTGCTTCAATCTATCGTTTTGGGGGGCCACTGGTCTATCACACTAGTTATAAAAAAAACATTTCCAGTAACTTTTGTCACTGTGTGTAGCAGAGATAAGGCAGCGAAAGAGGCAACATTTCTGCAGTACCCAAATACACTATTATAAAAGTATATTGTTATATAACACCCCACTTCAATCTGTCGTTTTGGGGGGCCACTGGTATATCACACCAGTTATAATACTTTTTTTCCAGTAACGTTTGTCACTGACTTGAGCAGAGGGAATGCAGCAAAACAGAAAAAAACAATCTGCAGTACCCAAATACACTATTATGAAAGTATATATAACACCCCGCTTCAATCTGTCGTTTTTGGGGGGCGACTGCCTATCACACCAGTTATAATACTTTTTTCTAATTGCGTGTGTCACTCTTTGTAGTTGTAGTATCACTGCAGAACAGCTCACCAGTACCAATGCTGCACAATACAAATCCACTATAATATGCTTTCTATATTAGAAATTATATTATAAGTGTATTACACCCCTATATACTGCACACCAAACAATAGTACACCTATATCAGTCCTTAAAAGGACTTTTGTGGACCTATTAGCAATAGCTAGCGATTTCTGTCACTAACAGTCTGTCCCTGCTCCACACAGCAACCTCTCCCTACACTGACAAAAGACAGAATGTAAAATGGCAGCCAGATCAGGTCTATTTATAAGGTAGGGGGTATGTCCATGTGCTGAAATGTCTCAATTGGCTGTCCTGTACCACCTGATGGATGTGTCATGGGTCAAAGTTCTTCACAATGTAAAAGAATATGGCGGTCGCGAATATTGCCATATGTTCACATGTTCGGCGAACAGCGAACAAGCAAAGTTCGACACGAACCGACGGCTGGGCGAACTGCAAGGCCATCTCTAGTGCCCTGTACCCGATTTATGCTGTCTGTGTGTGACCAAGCCAGCCTGACATTGCAACTTGGCCTGCTATCTTCAGCACCAACTCCCTGCTTTCTGATTACTTTTGCTTAGGGAGGACACCTGCCCTGCTGCTAGCAAGATTTAAAGGCACTCGTGCCACTCTGCACTCCTGTGCCTCCTGTCTATACTATCTGGTGCCTCAAGTCAGAGGTGTAAGATAGGCCTTCCTCATCATATCAGGCTCTGCTACCACGTACGTGATACACACTTTTGAAGACTCTGGAGCACCAGAACAATGGAAACACCTACAAAATGACCCAATTTAAGCAAAGCAAACACCCCAATGGACATCCTATGAGCCATAATGAGTCTTTTGATCATGTAATTTTTCATTTTTCCCAATAGTTTTTGGAAAATGTGCAAAGAAAATTATTTATTTTTTTTAACACAAAATTGTCAATTTAAATGATACTTCAAAAACAACACATTATTCTGGAAAAAATAAATGAAAACACAAGTGTTTTTTATTCTGTTTTTCTACTCTCTATTTATTAATTGCACATGTATGTGTACACGTTTATCACTGAAATAAAAAAACATATTTGTTTAACATAATTTAAATACAGATACATTACATCCTCCGGGGAGCTAGAAACTCATGAAATAAATAAGTTTTAATAACCAAAATAATAGAAAAAAAACTTTAAAAACAATAATGTAAAATACATATAGGTTAAAGATAGATATGAAATAAATATTTACAATATTATATTATGATTATAAAATAAATAAATAAAATTTATTTATAAAATTAAATAAAATATTCTATTTGCATAAGTGATGGACTTCTGGCTGTGTTGTTCCTTTAATGCGCGAGTAACAGTATATGTGTAGTGTAGAGAGTGGGTCAGTCATTTGCAGATTGAAGAGGAATCTCATCTGCTGGGATAAGCAATGAAGTCAATTAATGGCTTGTGAGTTTGTGATTATGGAATCCATTGTAGGATAAGTGGATGCCGAACAAATTCTAGAGTTGCAAATTTTAGGATATATTTTCTTGAGAATTAGGATGAATTTCCTACACCAGGCAGAAGCAGATTATAAGAGTTGAGGGATGAATACATACTGTCATATTTTTTGAAGTAATACTCTGTGTCCTTCAGTAGCAGGGTGTAGAAGAATATGTCTATGATGAAAAAGTCCAGGCTTCACTGGTTCATTGTTCTGGTATATTCATATGAAAAGCAGAAGAGTTGTATCTGCGCATGAATTTGGTAAGCTGAACGTTTCTTTGATGTAGTTGTGTAAGTTAGCGGTTGAGAGCCCAACATGTCACATCTTCTACTCTCAGAGGGATAAGGCTAAGTATTACAGCCTCTTGGACACAATCTGGAGATGCTGCTTCCTTAAAATGCTGGAGATGATGCAGCCACAGCTTCAGCTCGGGTGAGGTAGGCTCACTGTCTTCTGGAGATCCTCTACAGACCATCAGATCATCTTTCAGTTTGAGGAAAAGCATAAGAGCCTGTTTTACAGTTTCAGGCTGATCAGACATAGACATGTTAGTTAGAACCTCAGCAGTTAGTGACACCCGCTCCAAGGTCAGGATGAGACGATCCCTCTGCGTAAGGTCACATACAGATGGTTTGTGTCTCAGCATTCTTCTGTAGCATCTCATTGCGTTGGTAGACATGTTCTTTTCGTGATCATGTTGCAGCTCCTTTAGTGTTGTTATGTCAGAAGACGTCACAGATAAATAGCGGGATTTCGGGCAGAGTCTCCTGTGCAAGCGTCCACTTACTGCAACCAGTAAAACGCTCAGCACCACCAGCCTGATATCCATTTCTGTCCTGTTCAGTTGGATCTGGTAATGTGTCTTTGGTTGGTGATATTTGCTCTATTACACTGTCACTCCACAGTGCTAGTCTCAGATTGATCTGAAGTCTTGTTTCCATGTTTCTTCCTTTATATTCCTGTTTGCAGGAGAAAAATGTCCTTATTTTCATGATGTTGTGGAGTTCTCTTTCGTTCAAGACACAAGTAACAGGAGAGAGATTATAGCAGCTCTGGTAACTTCTATATCACTTTCAGTTTCCTTTCTATACAGGTAAGAAGGTAACGTCAGATAGCTGGTAAGATTCTTCAACCTCATAGGAATCTCCTCCCTCCTGCTACAGGACTCTCCCCTGTATGGAAGACCCAGATGTATCATGTACATTATTATTTAATGCAAATAAGTTTTTTTCAAAATACATTTTATTTTCACCAACAAATAAACACACCTCAGCTTAGTACATTTTCTGATCTTAGAAGTTTAGATACATAAAAAGAAAGAAGAAAATCCCAAATCCTTTTTGTAATTTGTAAATAACTTTGCAATGGACAGTGGGGTCTCATTACAGTGTGGTCTCAGAGAACTGAGAACAGGTGCACGCTCTCAGTTCTTGGTTGCAACATTATTTTACATTTAATGGAACAGAGCATTGTGTATGGGGACCTAAAAAGGCATATTCCAGGTACAAAGTGGTTGAAGTCCTATTACATTTAAAGAAATAAATATACACTCAGATTGACTTTGTATTTATTAATAATTTCAGATTTGTAGTCATACTTTGACTTTTCTTTTACAGCAGAGACAGGGAGACAACTAGAATATGTAGAAGGATGTCAGCACTGGTACGCTTCATATTTCCTTCTATTTTGTTTTACTTTAAAAAAAAAAAAAATTCTTCTAAAACACTTTAATACCGGACACTTTTACCCCCTTATTTCCCAGGCCAATTTTCAGCTTTTAGTGCTCTCACATTTTGAATGACAGTTACTCAGTCATGCAACACTGTACCCAAACTACATTTTTATAATTTTTTGAGTCAGATAGATCCTTCTTTTGGTGGTATTTAATCCCTCATATGTGATAATTTTTCACAGCCTGGCCATATAGAGAGGCACAACATGCAAGTAGCACCTTCAGGTATTCTAGGGACATAAATTACACATCTCATTTTCTGACTACCTTTAACACATTTGAAGGCCCTGGAGCACCGGGACAGTGAAAACCCCCTCAAAATGACCCCATTTTGGATAGCACACAACCCCAATTTTTTATACAAAGTTGTCAATTTATAAGGTATTTCTAAAACATAGCATATAACATTCCAAGAATGACACCCCAAAATACATTCTGCTACTCTTCCAGAGTATGGCGTTACCACATGTGTGAGTCTTTTTCACAGCATAGCCACGTAGAGAGGCGCAACATCAAAGGATTACCTTCAGGTGTTCGAGGGACATAAATTTCACATCTAATTTCCCGACTACCAATAACAATGTCAGGATGCGCATGCCAGCAAACAAGATAACACCTCTGGATGAACTTCTGGGCGCAGGCTAAACATTTTCCCTTTTGTGCTCGTAACAATTGGACACTGGCTAATACATATGCGCATTCGCAAACTCAAGCCAATGTGCGCTCTCGTTCACGCCGGCGCTTGCGTGCACCTGTGACAGATGCTGGCGCCAAGCAGACTATTTAAACTCAGTGCTCAGAATCAGTGCTGCTTTGTCTTCAGCCTCCTGTGTACATGTGATTGTGTGAACCTGTATCCTGTTCCAGTGATCGATTCCAGATCCGGCTGATCTCCTGACCACGTTCCTCTCTGTTGCCCTGTACCCGATTTATCCTGTCTGTGTGTGACCAAGCCTGCCTGACATTGCAACTCCGCCTGCTGTCTTCAGCACCAACTCCCTGCTTGCTGATGACTTTTGCTTAGGGAGGACACCTGCCCTGCTGCTAGCAAGACTTAAAGGCACGGAGGATTGAACCGGGACATAGACTTAAATTGCTTTATCTCTAATCTATAAGTCAGGATCACCACATTTTTCCCTGTCTTGCACCTTCCTGCCCCAACACCAACCTCCCCTCTTCCTAATACAGGCCTCTATGTTATAGACATTTTATCTCACTTTCTAGGGCCCATATACTATAGACTGCCCAAATTATCTTTTTTATCTTTTTTATCTTTTCTACTGATTTTTCTTATTGATTTTGTTCTATTGGTCTTTTTTACGGACCCCCCTTTTCTTGTTTAATTTTATACTAAGAAAAATATTTCTATCACTTCCTGTAGTATATTTATTCTTTGGGAATATAACACATTACATTATTGTTGCATATTTTTTTCAGTCTAATGATTTTAGGTATATAATTCCATGTCTGTACTTTGAGTATTTTAGATTCCTGCATTGTTTGGATATATGTATATAATGTATCAATATATGAACATACCCATGTTTGAGGCAGGTTGGCAAAGTGGGACATTCACAATTTGAGTTGGGTTACTGGATCACAGGACCATATCAAATTGATTTGATACATACACTGATACATGTAGGCTCAATTCCATTTGCTTAGACAGACATTGGTGTTTGGATAAGTATATATACCTATACTAAATATATTTTATTTTTATCTATATTTTTATTTTTTCTAACAGATTTTTTTCTCCCATATCCAAATAAATCTTAAAAATCCTCAAAGATATTAATTAATTTAAAGTGGATCCCTCGAACACCCCATTTTAAATATTTTTGAATATTTTATATATTTTAATCTATTTTAAACATTGATATTACCTGTAATTGTAAATCCCAAATAAATCCCAAATTTTTTTTTAAGATATTAATTAATTTAAAGTGTATCCCTCGAACACCTCTTTTAAATAATTTTTAATATTTTGTACTCTTTAATCTATTTCAAACATTGATATTATCTGTAATTCCATCTATACTTATATTCTCAAACTGCCATATACGGTCCTTTTTAATTTAATACATTATATATATGAATTGGCAGCATATAATTATATATTAATTTCTCTAACATACCTTTGTAGGAGGTGCCTTCCTATTTTCTAAGTATGTGGTGTTTTCTTACAATATATTACTCCCTCCAATAGTGTTTTTTATAATAGCCTTTACTTATATATTATTTTATTCATTTGTAATATAGTGTCCCCCACTATATATTAAATCCCCCATTAGAAGCCATACCGTACCAATTTCATATTGTATCCCTTTGTGAATGGCACTATATCTCGATCCAAGCATGAATCAGCTCTGAAGGATTTAAAAATATATAGCTGCAATTCCCCTTTTAGCCACTGGAAAGTTTTTTCTTCCGTTTTTGATATATCTATTTTTTCTTTTATTTTTTATTCCGTTTTTGCTATATACATTTTTGCTTCCAAATCTATCCATAAATCTTGACATTAAGGTTCTTTTTCACATGTAATGAATTATTTACATATACCGATTTAGGTTATATGTGCATTTCCCATTAAACATACCCTCTGCAATTTTAGCATAGGGCTAATCTGCCTAGTAACAGATGACTTTCCTCTTTACATTTTTCCAATTGGTTAAACGGTCCGGTTGCCTAGTAACCTTTTCACACAAATAGACCGTGGAAAGGACGTTATTCACGCACCTGATGACGTCAGCTCTGACGAAACGCGTAGTGCGCGATTACATAATTTCCGCTCCACTGCAACGCAGATCCGGTCGCTGACCCGCATAGCATCCCGGAAGTAGCCGCCAACGAGGGACTCGCGGCCCCTACTGCTTCGGACACCCGTTTACCACAATTTGTATGTGAGTACCTGTTTTTAACCTATGGAAATAAAGCATTTATTTAGCGGTACATCACTATATTAGCATTTATTTTTGCATACCAACACCGTTTGAGGAGGAGAGGCTCCACCACCCGGAGAGGCTTTACTGCCCAGGTGAATAGGATACCTTCCCCCCTCTGTGAGCCCTACACATCCAAATCGGACGATAAGAGGATATTACATTAAGGCCCATTACCCCTGCAGGGGTACATATTTCTGGTGAGTGCGGGAGTAATTGGAGGGGTGCACTGGTTTGTCTCACCTACCACCCAGCACGCAGACCACCTGGAGGACCACCACTAGATTGAAATTATTTCCTCACCTTTTCAGCACCTTAAAAGACTGTTTGTCACTTCTTGGTGGATTATCACAATTTTTCTCTTGTATTTTAGCACCATATGGACTATTTATTTATTTATTATACTGGTGTAATTGTGTGATCACTAGTATTATTTTAATTTCTTTGTACTGACACACAGTTATTCTTGTACATCGATTTATTTATTACCACATTTATTACCATCTATATCTATTTCTTTCTTTGAACACATTTCTGACCAGAACATATAAGTATTTCTAATTTTTTTATAACACCCACATCACCCTCACACTGGCATATAATTTTTATTTTTTTCCAATTTACTTAGTATTTATTGCATACACCACTTTTAGCACCAATTTGGGGAGAGGACTCTTCAATTTTTGTTTTCCATAAAATCATCTTTTTTGCACATTCATACTTTACATTGTGTGACGGCATGCCAGTATTCAAACTAGCACATTAGCACTTTAAACTGTGACCAGTGGACCAACTTCTTTTTCACTTTTTTACTATTTTTTTCTGTTTTTTACTATTTATATACAATTGGGCAGCGCCATCACGCCTCACCCATCCCACATTTATTGATATAGTTTTCGGACTATATATTGAGGTGGGCCGCAGCCCATTCCTTTTGTCCATAAGCGCGGAATCCACTCCACCCTTAAAGGCACACGTGCCACTGTGCACTCCTGCACCTCCTGTCTATACTATCTGGAGCCCCAAGTCAGAGGTGTAGCTCTGCTACCACATACGTGATACACACTTTTGAAGGCTCTGGAGCACAAGGACAATGGAAACACCTACAACATGACCCAATTTAAGCAAAGCAAACACCCCAATGTAAATCCTATGAGCTATAATGAGTCTTTTGATCATGTCATTTTTCATTTTCTCCACAAGTTTTTGGAAAATGTGCAAATAATTTTTTTTTTTTAACACAAAGTTGTCATTTTATATGATACTTCAAAAACAACAAAATATTCTGGAAAAAATAAATGAAAACACAAGGGTTTTTTATTATATTTTTCTACTTTCTATTTATTAATCGCACATGTATGTATACACGTTTATCAGTGAAATAAAAAAACATATTTGTTTAACATAATTTAAATACAGATACATTGCATCCTCCAGGAAGCTAGAAACTCATGAAATAAATAATTTTTAATAACTAAAATTATAGAAAAAATTAAAAAAATAATGTAAAATACATAAAGGTTAAAGATAGATGCAAAATAAATACTTACATTATTATACTATGATTATTAAATAAATAAATAAATAGATAGAAATTATTTATATAATTAAATAAATATTATATTTGCAAAAGTGATGGTATTCTGTCTGTTTTGTTCCTTTTATGCACGAGTAACAGTATCTGTGTTGTGTAGAGAGTGGGTCAGTCATTTGCAGATTAAAGAGGAATCTCATCTGCTGGAATAAGCAATCAAGTCAATTCATGGCTTGGGAGTTTGTGCTTATGGAATCCATTGTAGGATAAGTGGATGCCGAACAAATCCTAAAGTTGCAAATTTTAGGATTGTATTTCCGTGAGGATTAGGATAAATATCCTACACCAGGTAGAAGCAATTTATAATAATTGAGGGATGAATACATACTGTCATATTTTTTGAAGTAATACTCTGTGTCCTTCAGTAGCAGGGTGTAGAAGGATATGTCTTTGATGAAAAAGTCCATGCTTCACTGGTACATTGTTCTTCTATATTCATATGAAAAGCAGATGAGTTGTATCTGTGCTTGAATTTAGTAAGCTGAACGTTTCTTTGATGTAGTTGTGTAAGTTAGTGGTTGAGAGCCCAACATGTCACATCTTCTACTCTCAGAGGGATAAGGCTAAGTATTACAGCCTCTTGGACACAATCTGGAGATGCTGCTTCCTTAAAATGCTGGAGATGATGCAGCCACAGCTTCAGCTCGGGTGAGGTAGACTCACTGTCTTCTGGAGATCCTCTACAGACCATCAGATCATCTTTCAGTTTGAGGAAAAGCATAAGAGCCTGTTTTACAGTTTCAGGCTGATCAGACGTAGACATGTTAGTTAGAACCTCAACAGTTAAAGACACCCGCTCCAAGGTCAGGATGAGACGATCCCTCTGCGTAAGGTCACATACAGATGGTTTGTGTCTCAGCATTCTTCTGTAGCATCTCATTGCGTTGGTAGACATGTTCTTTTCATGATCATGTTGCAGCTCCTTTAGTGTTGTTATGTCAGAAGACGTCACAGATAAATAGCGGGATTTCGGGCAGAGTCTCCTGTGCAAGCGTCCACTTACTGCAACCAGTAAAATGCTCAACACCACCAGCCTGATATCCATTTCTGTCCTGCTCAGTTGGATCTGGTAATGTGTCTTTGGTTGGTGATATTTGTTCTGTTACACTGTCACTCCACAGTGCTAGTCTCAGATTGATCTGAAGTCTTGTTTCCATGTTTCTTCCTTTATATTCCTTTTTGCATGAGAAAAATGTCCTTAATTTCATGATGTTGTGGAGTTCTCTTTCGTTCAAGACACAAGTAACAGGAGAGAGATTATAGCAGCTCTGGGAACTTCTATATCACTTTCAGTTTCCTTTCTATACAGGTAAGAAGGTAACGTCAGATAGCTGGTAAGATTCTTCAACCTCATAGGAATCTCCTCCCTCCTGCTACAGGACTCTCCCTTGTATGGAGGACCCAGATGTATCATGTACATTATTGCATGCAAATAAACAAGTTTTTTTTAAAAATACATTTTATTTTCACCAACAAAAAAAACACACCACAGCTTAGTACATTTTCTGATCTTAGAAGTTTAGATACATAAAAAGAAAGAAGAAAATCCCAAATCGTTTTTAGATTTGTAAATAACTTTGCAATGGACAGTGGGGTATCATTATAGTGGGGTCTCAAAGAACTGAGAACAGGTGCACATTGGAAATCCAAAGGTGAGACCGCAATCGAGGCAATTTGTTGAAATCAATGAATTTCTTTATTCCTCATAGATGAATACGTACAGACAGTGCACAACAGACGTGTCAGGTTGACGCGTTTCACGAAACAACCCGATCGCTTACTCATAACCACACAATAAGACCTCAGAAGTCGGCAGGCATTTGTAGATAAACAAGCAGGTGGTGTTGAAGTGGTGTAATTAAGCACATCTTAAACTAATTGTACTAATGATACAGAAATGCGAGCCGAACAACCTTCAGTCCTATAATAAAGACAAATGATCACAAAAGAACCCTCATACGAGGAAACAACTAAGTAGCCATACAAAGATAAGTGATAAAAACATGTAATATAAAAATATATATACATAACAATCTAACAAAAAAGAAGGAAGAAGGCTACAAAGTTAAAGTATAAAATATTCTTCTTGATTCCTAGTAGCAAAGAAAATAAGTGAGTTAAAAGGTATATGGAAATTGATTACCTAAACATACATGTATCAATTGGATAACAATGAAAAAAAAATGTATATATATATACATAGTGATAATGAATAATATATTAAAAAGGTGTATATATATATAAATACCCCAGAAGAACACAAAAGTAATATACACAATACAAAAGTTTATATAGATATAAAGACTTGTGCATAAAGGGTATTTAATCGTAACATAATATAACCAATCAAAAAGAAGTGAAAATTTATTCGTATTGTGCAAATAAGGAAAATAAATAAATGTGTATAAATGGGTAGTGAAAAATAATTAGGTAAATTCCAAAATCAATTGGCATTATATCCATGGCAAATGATAACATGCAAATATTTATATGTTTCATTGCCATATTATGAAAAACTAGAAAAAGAAGAAAAATATGAAAAAAGTAAAACAAGTTAAAACTTAGGGAATTTTTTTTGTCAAAATGGAGCTAAGAGAAAAATCGTATGTATAGTACCAGTAATGTTATCCAATATGCACATCGTCACATTAATCATACTCATATCTAATACAATACAACTTGCATCTTCATTAAATGGATCCCTAAACGTCAAAGTTGTTTCGAAAATGATTATATAAATATTAAAGATGGTACAAAAATTGTCATGTTTACTCACTAATAAAAAATAATAAAGAATAGATAAAAATTATGTGTATATAATACATGTGATGATTAACATGACAATAAAAATACATAAAAAGATAATAACGTTGACGAATAAAGATACAATAGAGATGCAACAAATGTAAAAATTGCTCCATAAAGGAACCCCCCTTCAAGAATGACAACCAACAACAATATTATTATTGCACTATTGTATATCAATCATTCAATTATTATAATAAAGTGACATAGTGCAAAAATTGACATGATGCAAAGTGTCTATGGCTCTGCGTCCTGAGATGACACCGGTATGAACAAACCAATATCCATAAGAAATTTAACTTAAGACCATATGGTGACCAGTACATATAATGACCAGCACACATAGTAAACCATTAAATCCATATATTCAGTTAATAATCACACCGGTGCATAGATAATCCGTTTATATCCAAAGATGCAGAGAATTATAGAGACAAAGAGAACAAGACACAGTATTGTATAAGTGTATCTGGATAACCAATGATTTAAACATCTATTGGACCTGCAAAATTGGAATGAAACTGGAAAATATGAAAAGATGAAAAAATTAATGCAAGATATGTAATATATGTGAATATTAGTGAACCTGAATGTGTTGCAAAACAGTTCAAGAAAAATGCATCCAAGAAAGAAGGAGGTCACTCATAAAAATGAGTGACATCCCACTCAAAGTTGAGACCATGTGGCATACGTGTCTGGAGTCTAAAGATCCAGAAGACCTCTTTCTTACATAACAGTCAAAAAATGTCACCTCCCCTGACAGGTTTGGTAATATGATCTATGACCTGAACCTGTACAAGGGAAGTGTCACCCCCGTGTTCAATATTGAAATGGCGGGAGACATTGATGGATTTCAAGGTTTTTATGTCACTAAGGTGCTCCCTAAATCGTTCCTTTAGTTTACGTGTAGTCCTACCTACATACTGTATAGATCAAGCTTTACATGTTATGAGATATACTAGGTATTGAGTATTACAATTAAAGAATTTTTCTATACAGTAGGTTTTATTACAAACAGAGGAAATAAATGTATTTCTCTGAATGACATGAGGACAGGTAAGGCAATCTGTCATGCCACATTTATAATTGCCTTTGCAATGTAGTCAAGTTAAGGATTTAATATGTTTTTTAGATGACTAAAGACTAGGTGACAGAGAATTGCCTAAAGTAGTCGCTCTTTTGGTCACAATGTTAACTCCCTCATTAAGAATATTAGCACAGATCTCATCCGAATTTAAAGCGGGTAAATGTTTTTGAATAATAGTTTTAACCTTCTGAAATTCTAGACTATAGGGAAGGGATAACGTAATAGAGGAAATGGTTTCTTGTCATTTGTAAATTACTTTGCAATGGACAGTGGGGTCTCATGATAGTGGTGTCTCAGAGAACTGAGAACAGGTGCACGCTCTCAGTTCTCGGTTGCAACATTATTTTACGTTCTCATGGAACAGAGCATTGTGTATGGGGACCTAAAAAGGCATATTCCAGTTACAAAGTGGTTGAAGCCCAATTACATTAAAATACATAGATATACAGTCAGATTGACTTTGTATTTATTAATAATTTCAGATTTATAGTCATACTTTAACTTTTCTTTTACAGCAGAAACAGGGAGACAACTAGCATATGTAGAAGGATGTCAGCACCGGTAGGGTAGGCTTCATATTTCCTTCTATTTTGTTTTACTTAAAAAAAAAAATAATTCTTAAAAACTTTAATACACTTTTACCCCCTTCCTGCCCAGGCCAATTTTCAGCTTTTAGTGCTCTCACATTTTGAATGACAATTACTCAGTCATGCAACACTGTACACAAACTACATTTTTATCATTTTTTGAGTCAGATAGATCCCTCTTTTGGTGGTATTTAATCCCCACAGTTTTTTATTTTTTTATTTTTCTGAGAAATAAGTGAAAACATACAGAACATTTTTAAAAATAAAAAAGCGTTTCTCTTAGTTTCTTTTAAATTTTTTTTCAAATAGGTAGTTTTTCTTCATAAATGTAGACCTACTTTTATGCTGCTAAATTTTTAGGGTAAAATAACCCAAATCAGTGTATGTTATTTAGTCTGTGTGAAAGTTATAGAGTCTACAAGCAAATGTACAAATCATTGAAACTTGATCAATCCTGATGTACTGATTGCCTATCTTATTTCTTAAGGCCCTAAAATGTCAGGACAGTACAAATACCCCCCAAATGACCCAAAGTCAGTCCATGGTATTTAGTAAGAGACATTTTGAAGTTGTAATTAATTCCCACAATTCTTTGGACAATTAAGAAATTAAATAAAATGTGTTTTTTTTTCCACAAAATTGTCATATTACCAAGTTCTTTCTCTCACGAGGCATAGGCATACCACATGTCTGAGACTTTTTCACAGCATAGCCATGTAGAGAGTTGCAACATCAAAGGATTAAAATTGAATCCTATTTGAATTGTGTTGTTTTTTAATATATTTTTCTTAATACAACCATTGGCCTTTTTACCTAGAGGAGCAGAGAGTGAGTTTTTACTCATTGGACCAGTGATATTCAATTGAGATTTCTTACCTAATTTTATATAGTTGTTTATCTTGGACTACTTGCAAGTAGTCTATTGTTTTTTCGTGTGGGCCAATGTTTGGATTATACCTTTAGATGGTTTTATATATTTACCATTTATGTTTATGTATTTATATTTGCCATCACATTTATTTATGATGTTTTTATATGTACTGTATATTCATGATCATATTTATTTATATATACTTGTTCTTTTAATCTTGGAATCATGTACTTAGGGATTATGTTTTCCCTTTCAGAAAGCACAATGACGTTTTATGTGCTGTGGGGCATACTCCCTCTGCTGGTGTAATACGGTCACCAGCCCCATATGACATTTTTTATCCTTTATATGTTGATTTCTGCATGTATCTATTTGTTTGGAACCATGTACTTGAGATCGATATTTTTATTTCTTTTAGCTTTGAGTTATGATCGAGTATAGGGACATATCTTATGTGCAGATCTAAGGGCAGGTGTTCCAACACCTAAAATGGTGGCCGCTGCGCTTCCGGCATTACTCATACTGATGCTATTTCCTGATTGGTTGTTTGATGTATTTAGGGTGAAGTCAGCACGCCGCCCGCATCCCCATTAGAAGTCTTTGCAGACGAGCGCGTAGGGTACAGCGTGCTGACGTCACTACGTTGCCCCGAGGACTGGCTACATGAGAGCCGGCCGGCTTGTTTATATGCAAATCTTTTTCATCTACCATGTGAGTGTTATTTTAATATTTACTTAATAAAGGCTGTACGGTATCACACTATCCAGTCCCCTTCTTTTCTTTATGGCGCACTGAGCTCCATCCTGTGGTCAGTACCGATATCACCATCTTATTGGCTGTGACCTGGAGGTTTGTTGCTGTTGTGATCCTTCCTGAGTGCCGCTGTGAGGAATCAATTAGATGCTCATTTACCTTTGTATCTGGTAAGGAGACATGCATGTCACTCGTGTGCAGCACCGTGGTGATTAGCCTTATTGGATTTTTCCTTTCACTCCACTAATCTTGGATTTTACCTCTTCAACCTCATAGGAATCTCCTCCCTCCTGCTACAACCTTATAAGGATTTTACATGAACTCTGTGTGTTTTTGATTCCTTGCCAGAATTAATGCACTATGTATTGTGTTATATACATCCATGTACAAGTTCATTCTCCAATGTTTATGATTTAGCAGACATTTGCTTTATTTATCCAGTACCTTGGGTGCTCATTGGGCACCTGTTGCCATCATTGTCTTCTCCAGCAGATTTTTATTATCTACTATTGTGATTGGTGTAGTATATACCCATCAGGTCTCATTAGCGCAGCTTTTTTCCATTTATCAAAGGATTACCTTCAGGTGTTCAAGGGACATAAATTTCACATCTAATTTCTTGACTACCTATAACAATGTCAGCATGCGCATGCCAGCAAACAAGATAACACCTCTGGATGAACTTCCTGGCACAGGCTAAACATATTCCATTCTGTGCTCGTAAGAATTGGAAACTGGCTAAAACATATGTGTATTCGCGAACTCAAGCCATCATGCACTCTCGTTCACGCCGGCACTTGCGTGCACCTGTGACAGATGCTGGCGCCAAACAGACTATTTAAACTCAGTGCCCAAATCAGTGCTACTTTGTCTTCAGCCTCGTGCGTACATGTAATCGTGTGAACCTGTATCCTGTTCCAGTGATCGGTTCCACACCTGGCTGGTCTCCTGACCACATTCCTTTCTGTGCTCTGTAGTGATGGACGAACATCTGATGGGACGGTTTGTGAACGCGATCGCGCAAACTCGCTCAAATGTTCGCGAACCGCAGGTTCACGGGGCTTCCCAGTCATTTTAATAGCAGGCAAACATGAAAAACCTCCAGGTCCTATTTGCAGCCACAAAATACTTACTAGCTGTGCACACATAGTCCCACAAAATGGACACAAACATACCAGAAGTACTAAGCGAATCTGCGATCGACAAGCATTCTTTTTTTTTATTCTTTCTTTTTTTATCTGCGAAATTTTGTCAATTCAGGAGCGCATGAAGGCCATGGAGGAGAGGCAATGCCAGGCTATGAAGGGGGTGCAGGAGATGATCCTGCTATTGAAAAAGTCACCATAAATTTTTTTTTTAATAAGTTATATAAATCGTTTATACAGTTATAACGTGTATTTTGTTTTTTGTAATATTGCTCGGTTTTAGTGTAATAGCTCGGCCTAAATCAGCCAGAACTGACAGCAGCTGGTAAATACATGTTAAATACATATAGGGTCCATTCACAGGTCTGTAAAATGGGTCCGCATCCGTTCCACAATTTAACGGAACGTTTACAGACCCATTGATTTTCAATTCCAGTGTGAAAAATTAGGCATTCACAGGATAAAGAAGTAAGTGTTGGCCAGTACAGGCCCCAAAAATTAGCCAACAGGCATTCAGCTGACAGCAAAGAACTTTTTATTCTGTGGCTGGAGGTACATTAGGCATTGACAGGATAAATAAGTGTTGGCCATTTCAGGCCCCAAAAATTAGCCCACATGTGTTCACCTGACAGCAAAGAACTTTGTATTCTGTGGCTGGAGGTACATTAGGCATTCACAGGATAAATAAGTTTCGGCCATTACAGGCCCCAAAAATTAGTCCACTGGTGTTCACCTGACAGCAAAGAACTTTGCATTCTGTGGCTGGAGATACATTTGGCATTCACAGGATAAATAAGTGTCGGCCATTACAGGCCCCAAAAATTAGCCGACAGGCGTTCCCCTGACAGCAAAGGACTTTGTATTCTGTGGCTGGTGGTACATTAGGCATTCACAGGATACAGGCCATTACAGGCCCCAAAAATTAGGCATTCAATGGACATAAAGGGCCTTTTATGCCGCTGTATTTACCTAAGACAGGTACCATGAATTTTTATGGGTGGTGGCGGATATTTGTGGCCTGTCATGAGGAATTTAAATCAAACATGGTCTACTGGTCACATGTGTTGAATTCCACCGAGATCCATGCCTCATTAATTTTAAGAAATGTGAGGTAGTCAACACTGTCATGAGCTAGGTGAGTGCACTTATCAGTCACAATCCCCCCTGCTGCGCTGAACGTCCTTTCGGACAGGACACTGGACGAGGGGCAAGCCAACAGTTCCATTGCAAATTGTGCAAGCTCTGGCCAGAGGTCAAGCCTGCCCACCCAGTAGTCCAGGGGTTCATCACTCCTCAGACCATCCACATCGGCCGTTAACCTGATGTAGTCGGACACCTGCCGGTCTAGGCATTCCCTAATGCTGGATCCGCTGTTGATGGTTCGACTGAAAGAAGGATCTCATATCTGAAGTGACCAAGACATCTTCAAACCGCCCTCTTCTTGCAGGCACTGTTGGATTGGTAGCCGCAACTGTTTCTCTGTGAGTGGAAAATCCTCTGCCAGCACACGCAAAAGCAGAATGCAGCATTTCTCGAAGCAAGGCCTGGAAGTGCTGCATTCTGACATCCCTCTGTGATGGCGGTAACATATCCACCATTGTTTTGTTTGTACTGGGGCTCTAAGTATGGTGCCACCCAATTCTGGTCCTTGTCCTTGATCCCAGAAAGGTTTAAACATGCTCTTCTTGTTCCTCCTCATCCGCCCTCGGCACCATCCTCCTCTGACTCCTCTTCAGACTCCTGTTGTTGACTTGTCTCAGATGGAGTAGCTCCCCCTGGAAATGTTGCCCCCCAAGCATTGCGACTTCCTCATCTTCCTGCTTCTGCTCCTCAACGGCTATATCAATGACACGAAGCAATGCACGCTCCAGAAAGAAGGCGTAAGGTACGATGTCACTGATGGCACCCTGGCTGGGACTAACCAGTTTGGTGATCTCATCCAATAGCCGCAGAAGTATGCATGCGTCGCACATGAGCAGCCACTGACGCGGTGAAAAAAACCAAGCTCCCCAGAACCTGTCCTGCGGCAGAGTTCATACAGGTAGTCGTTAACTGCACGTTTCATCAAGCATATGCAAGATTGAGTTCCATTGCGTCGGGCAGTCACAAATAAGACGTCTGACGGGCAGGTTGTGTCGCCGCTGAATGTCAGCAAGGTGAGCCATGGCTGTGTAAGATCTTCTGAAATGCCCCGAGATTTTCCTGGCCTGCTGCAAGCCATCCAGGTATTTGACAATGAATTGCTGCACGACCAAGTTCAGGACGTGTGCCATGCATTGCACATGTGTAATTTTGCCCTGTTTCAGCGCGCTCAGCAGATTGGCACCATTGTCGCACACCACTTTACCAACTGTCAAATTGTGCGGTGTTAGCCACTGATCTACCTGTGAACGCAAAGCTGAAAGGAGTGCAGGACCAGTGTGGCTCTTGGCTTCCAGGCACAACAGACCCAGCACATCATGGCAATGTCCCACCTGGCATGTCAAATAGGTACTTGGGATCTTGGGCGGCGCAGTGGAAGAGACGGTAGCAGCGGAAAAGGTGGAGTCAGCTGAGGAGGAGAGAGAGGAGGGAGTAGGAGGAGGAGAAGTAGAGGCAGGCCTGCATGTAATCCGTGGCGGTAAAACCAAATCTATACGGGTGCCACGGGTTACACAATTGACTGCCGTCAGAAGGTTCACCCAGTGGGCAGCAAAAGTTATATACCTTCCCTGCCTGTGTTTGCTAGACCACGTGTCTGTGGTCAGATGTATCTTGGCACCGACACTGTGTGCCAGAGATACATTATCTTGCCGCTGAACATGGCCATATAGCTCTGGGATGACCTTCTGCGGGAAATATTTCCTTCCTGGGACCTTCCATTGTGGTGTTCCAATGGCCACAAATTTTTGAAAGCCTCTGAGTCCACCAGTTTTTATGGCAGTAGTTGGCGGGCTATCAGTTCCGACAAGTCAGCAGTCAACTGTTGGGCAAGAGGGTTATCCGGTGTCATAATTTTTTTAAGCTCGAACATTTGGGCCACGGAAGCCTGCCTTTATCCAGAAAAATGTGAGGACGGCATGATGGAAGGTGGAGTGAAGGACAATTGTGAGGAGAGAGGAGAAGGAGAAGAGGCTGGACAGAGAGAGCCTGGAGTGTGGCTTTGTGGGTTCTGATGGCGTTGCTCCCACTGGGCTCGGTGATGGGAGTCCAGGTGCCTTCTTAAGGCGGTCATCCCTAGGTGAGTGTTGGGCTTACCGCCACTTATGCATTGACTGCATAGGCTGTAGATGGCAAAACTATTGTCAGCTGCAGAGCTATGTGCCGCTGTCCTGGGAGCCCAAGATGTGACCGTAGATGGTTGATGGCTCGCTCCTGATACATTAGCAGTCTGGTTTGTCCCTCCTGTGCAATGTAAGTTCGGCCTGCTTCTCCTCCCTATCTGCTGGTCCATCTCTCCCTCTAAACTCCCCTCCTCTTCCTCTTGTGGGCACCCACGTGACGTCCATAGACACGTCATCATCTACGTCACCTTCCCCACCACTAACATTAGAGATCTCGGGGTAGGCAGCAACAGCGAGCACTAACCTCCTTGGGCTGATCTGATTACTGTTGTCAGACTGCTGAGTGGCGGCTGTTGCTACCTCCTCTTCCTGATCCGATGCCAACAATGGCTGCGCATCGCATATGTCTTGTGATGGATCGGAAAGAAATTCCTGTGACTCAAGCGGAGGGTATATGGTGGTGGTGGTGTCTTTGGGGGTGCACACAGCAGAGAGTGAAGAGGGTGCCGATAGAGAGGATGAGGAGGGTGCAGAAGAGGAAGGCTGAGTGAGCCATTCAACCAAGTTTGGTGCGTCATTTGACGTAATCGAACGCACCTTCTGCAACTTCCCACTTTAGCTCCGGCCTGGTGCTCCTGCCCTACCCCTACCACCCCTGCGTAAGGGCCTGCCTCTTCCTCTGCCTGTCATTTTTTAAATGACCCTGTGACAAAAGTCTCTAGAGAGGTGCAGTATATGTGGAAGAAGGTATATAACACCCCGCTTCAATCTGTCGTTTTGGGGGGCCACTGGTCTATCACACCAGTTATAAAAAAAATGTTTAAAATTGAAAAGCAGCGCTATATAAAAAGTCCAGGTATAGGTAGGGTCCAGCTGATTGGTCTCCTTGAAGTGCCACCACCACCAGAGAGAGAGAGCAACCCCAATCACACTGCCGCTTACCGTCCCACTAATAAAAGAAGGCTCAAAGGTTCCAAAAAACTGCTCCTCCAGAAATCCTCAGCGATTCCAGGATCAAGCCAATTAGGTGCGACTCCATACAGATGGTACAAGGCAGACTGATCACTCATATATACCAGAAAAAAGCAAAAAAGAAAACCATAGTGCAACACCTAATGAACCACCATTTAATTTCATTATGCCAAATAATTCTTACAGGTAATAAGAGTAAAAAGAGCTTATCTGCCAAAAATGTTTGACCGCCAATGAGATGACCGCTGCTTCACTCCGTAGTGACGTCCGGCATCACAGGTCCCGCCCAACGCAGTGTTTCGTCCAATGTTAGACTTCTTCGGGGGCGTGGTCAGCGGGTGCCACCATACTCATTATATAGTTGGGACAAGCGGTATGTCACTTCCGTCGGAAACGTCACACCACACCGGAAGCAAAACAAAGAAACGCCATCTTTGACCAATAAAAGAGATGACAATCTGATATGGATCTAGTAGCGGTCTACAGTAGTCAAAAAACAAATCAGAAATCTTAAACAAAAAAGACCTCTGATAATATAGAAAAAAAGAGCAATTTCCCTATGCCTATAAAAATCTGCATAATAGGCAAACCTATGTAAATACACGATCCGTAGTGTTAATCACCATAGAAATCGGGAAACAGCGGCATCTTGTGGGCAATCAAGCAAATAACACAGAGCAGCTCATAATACATATAAAATAACACATATAAAATGCAAATAAAACAACAATAAAAATGTACAGCTCACATGAAACATACATGCAGAAACGTAAGCTTGACAGCTAAAAAGACAGGAAAAAAAGGGAGGGGGGGGGGAGTATGAATACCTATCCATTTGCTATAAAGGCATTCACATCCCACTCCACATTTAAACCATGCGGAGCATAAGTCTTAGCCCTATAAATTCAACATACTTCTAGTCTGGAGATCTCCCTAACCATATGGCTGCCTTGCCAATCTGCCACAAATGTATCAATCCCAATGAACACAGTCCCCTTGGGATCTTTATTGTGGCAGAGGGCATAATGCTTTGAAAGGCTATGGCCCGGAAAGCCCTTACGGATGTTAGCCACGTGCTCGGTTAGTCTGGTCACCAACATCCTCTTGGTACGGCCGATATATTGTAAGCCACAAGGGAAAACAATAATATAAACCACGTACCTAGTTGAACAAGAGATGAACTGTTTGATCGCAAATTGTTCGTATGTAGAGGAGGACTCAAAACTTTGAAATCTCCTAGGACGATGTGCATTAAGTAAACAGATAGAGCACCTACGACATGGAACAAAACCTACCATATTTTGAAGGAAAAAGGAAGGTTTTTTGGGTGCATTGATCACATTTGGGGCTATTTGAAGCCTCAAAGGAGGCACTCCTTTATAAATGACCAAAGGGTTCTCAGGAAGTTGTGGTCCTAAGAGACAGAGTCATTACGGAGCACCTTCCAGTGCTTCCGCAAGATTCTTTTTATTGCAAAATGCTGATTGGAGAAGGTGGTGAGAAAAGAAAAATCAAAACCATTAGTTGTCTCCCTAGATCTTGGGGCTAATAGTGATTCTCTATCCCTATTACTTGCATCCGTCAAGGCCTGATCTATCTCTAGAGGATCATAACCCTTCTCTAGAAATCGTGTTTTTAGAATCTCAGACTCCCTCAGGAAGTCTTCCTGATACGTGCAATTCCGACGTAACCGAAGGAATTGACTTTTTGGCACAGACCTAAGCCATGACGGATGATGGCAACTAGACATATCGATATAACCATTCCGATCTGTCTCTTTGAAAAATGTAGAAGTACGGATGGAATGTCCATCAACTCTGATGTTTAAGTCTAGATAATGAATCTTATTCTCACTTGCCTCATACTGCAAACAGATGCCTCTGTCATTGTTATTAAGTTCTATAAAGAATTCCTGAAGGGACTCCACACTACCGGCCCACAGGAGGAGCACGTCGTCAATATACCTCTGCCAAAGACGCAACTCCAGTCAGGGTTTGGCATAGACGACGTCCTCCTCCCACTTGGCCAGTTACTGTAAAAAAATGTTTACAGTAGCTTTTGTCACTGTGTGTAGAAGAGGTAACGCAGCGAAAGAGGCAAAATTTCTGCAGTACCCAAATACACTATTATGAAAGTATATTGTTATATAACACCCCGCTTCAATCTGTCATTTTGGGGGGCCACTGGTATATCACACCAGTTACAACAAAATTTTTCCAGTAACTTTTGTCACTGTGTGTAGCAGAGGTAAAGCAGCGAAAGAGGCAAAATTTCTGCAGTACCAAAATACACTATTATGAAAGTATATTTTTATATAACACCCTGCTTCAACCTATTGCTTTGGGGGGCCACTGGTCTATCACACTAGTTATAAAAAAACATTTCCAGTAACTTTTGTCACTGTGTGTAGCAGAGGTAAGGCAGCGAAAGAGGCAAAATTTCTGCAGTACCAAAATACACTATTATGAAAGTATATTTTTATATAACACCCTGCTTCAATCTATCGTTTTGGGGGGCCACTGGTATATCAAACCAGTTATAACAAAATTTTTCCAGTAACTTTTGTCACTGTGTGTAGCAGAGGTAAGGCAGCGAAAGAGGCAACATTTCTGCAGTACCCAAATACACTATTATAAAAGTATATTGTTATATAACACCCCACTTCAATCTGTCGTTTTGGGGGGCCACTGGTATATCACACCAGTTATAATACTTTTTTTCCAGTAACGTTTGTCACTGACTGGAGCAGAGGGAATGCAGCAAAACAGAAAAAAACAATCTGCAGTACCCAAATACACTATTATGAAAGTATATATAACACCCCGCTTCAATCTGTCGTTTTTGGGGGGCGACTGCCTATCACACCAGTTATAATACTTTTTTCTAATTGCGTGTGTCACTCTTTGTAGTTGTAGTATCACTGCAGAACCGCTCACCAGTACCAATGCTGCACAATACAAATCCACTATAATATGCTTTCTATATTAGAAATTATATTATAAGTGTATTACACCCCTATATACTGCACACCAAACAATAGTACACCTATATCAGTCCTTAAAAGGACTTTTGTGGACCTATTAGCAATAGCTAGCGATTTCTGTCACTAACAGTCTGTCCCTGCTCCACACAGCAACCTCTCCCTACACTGACAAAAGACAGAATGTAAAATGGCAGCCAGATCAGGTCTATTTATAAGGTAGGGGGTATGTCCATGTGCTGAAATGTCTCAATTGGCTGTCCTGTACAACCTGATGGATGTGTCATGGGTCAAAGTTCTTCACAATGTAAAAGAATATGGCGGTCGCGAATATTGCCATATGTTCACATGTTCGGCGAACAGCGAACGAGCAAAGTTCGACACGAAACGACGGCTGGGCGAACTGCAAGGCCATCTCTAGTGCCCTGTACCCGATTTATGCTGTCTGTGTGTGACCAAGCCAGCCTGACATTGCAACTTGGCCTGCTATCTTCAGCACCAATTCCCTGCTTTCTGATTACTTTTGCTTAGGGAGGACACCTGCCCTGCTGCTAGCAAGATTTAAAGGCACTCGTGCCACTCTGCGCTCCTGTGCCTCCTGTCTATACTATCTGGTGCCTCAAGTCAGAGGTGTAAGATAGGACTTCCTCATCATATCAGGCTCTGCTACCACGTACGTGATACACACTTTTGAAGACTCTGGAGCACCAGAACAATGGAAACACCTACAAAATGACCCAATTTAAGCAAAGCAAACACCCCAATGGACATCCTATGAGCCATAATGAGTCTTTTGATCATGTAATTTTTCATTTTTCCCAATAGTTTTTGGAAAATGTGCAAAGAAAATTATTTATTTTTTTTTTAACACAAAATTGTCAATTTAAATGATACTTCAAAAACAACACATTATTCTGGAAAAAATAAATGAAAACACAAGTGTTTTTTATTCTATTTTTCTACTCTCTATTTATTAATTGCACATGTATGTGTACACGTTTATCACTGAAATAAAAAAACATATTTGTTTAACATAATTTAAATACAGATACATTACATCCTCCGGGGAGCTAGAAACTCATGAAATAAATAAGTTTTAATAACCAAAATAATAGAATAAAAACGTAAAAAAAAATGTAAAATACATATAGGTTAAAGATAGATATGAAATAAATATTTACAATATTATATTATGATTATAAAATAAATAAATAAAATTTATTTATAAAATTAAATAAAATATTCTATTTGCATAAGTGATGGACTTCTGGCTGTGTTGTTCCTTTAATGCGCAAGTAACAGTATATGTGTAGTGTAGAGAGTGGGTCAGTCATTTGCAGATTGAAGAGGAATCTCATCTGCTGGGATAAGCAATGAAGTCAATTAATGGCTTGTGAGTTTGTGATTATGGAATCCATTGTAGGATAAGTGGATGCCGAACAAATTCTAGAGTTGCAAATTTTAGGATATATTTTCTTGAGAATTAGGATGAATATCCTACACCAGGCAGAAGCAGATTATAATAGTTGAGGGATGAATACATACTGTCATATTTTTTGAAGTAATACTCTGTGTCCTTCAGTAGCAGGGTGTAGAAGAATATGTCTATGATGAAAAAGTCCAGGCTTCACTGGTTCATTGTTCTGGTATATTCATATGAAAAGCAGAAGAGTTGTATCTGTGCTTGAATTTGGTAAGCTGAACGTTTCTTTGATGTAGTTGTGTAAGTTAGTGGTTGAGAGCCCAACATGTCACATCTTCTACTCTCAGAGGGATAAGGCTAAGTATTACAGCCTCTTGGACACAATCTGGAGATGCTGCTTCCTTAAAATGCTGGAGATGATGCAGCCACAGCTTCAGCTCGGGTGAGGTAGGCTCACTGTCTTCTGGAGATCCTCTACAGACCATCAGATCATCTTTCAGTTTGAGGAAAAGCATAAGTGCCAGTTTTACAGTGTCAGGCTGATCAGACATAGACATGTTAGTTAGAACCTCAGCAGTTAGTGACACCCGCTCCAAGGTCAGGATGAGACGATCCCTCTGCGTAAGGTCACATACAGATGGTTTGTGTCTCAGCATTCTTCTGTAGCATCTCATTGCGTTGGTAGACATGTTCTTTTCATGATCATGTTGCAGCTCCTTTAGTGTTGTTATGTCAGAAGACGTCACAGATAAATAGCGGGATTTCGGGCAGAGTCTCCTGTGCAAGCGTCCACTTACTGCAACCAGTAAAACGCTCAGCACCACCAGCCTGATATCCATTTCTGTCCTGCTCAGTTGGATCTGGTAATGTGTCTTTGGTTGGTGATATTTGTTCTGTTACACTGTCACTCCACAGTGCTAGTCTCAGATTGATCTGAAGTCTTGTTTCCATGTTTCTTCCTTTATATTCCTGTTTGCAGGAGAAAAATGTCCTTATTTTCATGATGTTGTGGAGTTCTCTTTCGTTCAAGACACAAGTAACAGGAGAGAGATTATAGCAGCTCTGGTAACTTCTATATCACTTTCAGTTTCCTTTCTATACAGGTAAGAAGGTAACGTCAGATAGCTGGTAAGATTCTTCAACCTCATAGGAATCTCCTCCCTCCTGCTACAGGACTCTCCCCTGTATGGAGGACCCAGATGTATCATGTACATTATTATTTAATGCAAATAAACAAGTTTTTTTCAAAATACATTTTATTTTCACCAACAAAAAAACACACCTCAGCTTAGTACATTTTCTGATCTTAGAAGTTTAGATACATAAAAAGAAAGAAGAAAATCCCAAATCCTTTTTGTAATTTGTAAATAACTTTGCAATGGACAGTGGGGTCTCATTACAGTGTGGTCTCAGAGAACTGAGAACAGGTGCACGCTCTCAGTTCTTGGTTGCAACATTATTTTACATTTAATGGAACAGAGCATTGTGTATGGGGACCTAAAAAGGCATATTTCAGGTACAAAGAGGTTGAAGTCCAATTACATTTAAAGAAATAAATATACACTCAGATTGACTTTGTATTTATTAATAATTTCAGATTTGTAGTCATACTTTGACTTTTCTTTTACAGCAGAGACAGGGAGACAACTAGAATATGTAGAAGGATGTCAGCACTGGTACGCTTTATATTTCCTTCTATTTTGTTTTACTTTAAAAAAAAAAAAAATCCTTCTAAAACACTTTAATACCGGACACTTTTACCCCCTTATTTCCCAGGCCAATTTTCAGCTTTTAGTGCTCTCACATTTTGAATGACAGTTACTCAGTCATGCAACACTGTACCCAAACTACATTTTTATAATTTTTTAAGTCAGATAGATCCCTCACCATCCCTACCTTTTGGTGGTATTTAATCCCTCATATGTGAGAATTTTTCACAGCCTGGCCATGTAGAGAGGCACAACATGCAAGTAGCACCTTCAGGCATTCTAGGGACATAAATTACACATCTCATTTTCTGACTACCTTTAACACATTTGAAGGCCCTGGAGCACCAGGACAGTGAAAACCCCCTCAAAATGACCCCATTTTGGATAGCACACAACCCCAATTTTTTATACAAAGTTGTCAATTTATAAGGTATTTCTAAAACATAGCATATAACATTCCAAGAATGACACCCCAAAATACATTCTGCTACTCTTCCAGAGTATGGCGTTACCACATGTGTGAGTCTTTTTCACAGCATAGCCACGTAGAGAGGCGCAACATCAAAGGATTACCTTCAGGTGTTCAAGGG
The DNA here is from genome assembly GCF_965119305.1 of Pelophylax lessonae. NCBI lineage: Eukaryota > Metazoa > Chordata > Amphibia > Anura > Ranidae > Pelophylax > Pelophylax lessonae. The sequence continues at coordinate 759,143,495 of NC_138768.1, forward strand.
ACATAAATTTCACATCAAATTTCCCAACTACCAATAACAACGTCAGGATGCGCATGCCAGCAAACAAGATAACACCTCTGGATGAACTTCTGGGCGCAGGCTAAACATTTTCCCTTTTGTGCTCGTAACAATTGGACACTGGCTAATACATATGCGCATTCGCAAACTCAAGCCAATGTGCGCTCTCGTTCACGCCGGCGCTTGCGTGCACCTGTGACAGATGCTGGCGCCAAGCAGACTATTTAAACTCAGTGCTCATAATCAGTGCTGCTTTGTCTTCAGCCTCCTGTGTACATGTGATTGTGTGAACCTGTATCCTGTTCCAGTGATCGATTCCAGATCCGGCTGATCTCCTGACCACGTTCCTCTCTGTGCCCTCTACCCGATTTATCCTGTCTGTGTGTGACCAAGCCTGCCTGACATTGCAACTCCGCCTGCTGTCTTCAGCACCAACTCCCTGCTTGCTGATGACTTTTGCTTAGGGAGGACACCTGCCCTGCTGCTAGCAAGACTTAAAGGCACGGAGGATTGAACCGGGACATAGACTTAAATTGCTTTATCTCTAATCTATAAGTCAGGATCACCACATTTTTCCCTGTCTTGCACCTTCCTGCCCCAACACCAACCTCCCCTCTTCCTAATACAGGCCTCTATGTTATAGACATTTTATCTCACTTTCTAGGGCCCATATACTATAGACTGGCCAAATGATCTTTTTTATCTTTTCTACTGATTTTTCTTATTGATTTTGTTCTATTGGTCTTTTTTACGGACCCCCCTTTTCTTGTTTAATTTTATACTAAGAAAAATATTTCTATCACTTCCTGTAGTATATTTATTCTTTGGGAATATAACACATTACATTATTGTTGCATATTTTTTTCAGTCTAATGATTTTAGGTATATAATTCCATGTCTGTACTTTGAGTATTTTAGATTCCTGCATTGTTTGGATATATGTATATAATGTATCAATATATGAACATACCCATGTTTGAGGCAGGTTGGCAAAGTGGGACATTCACAATTTGAGTTGGGTTACTTGACCACAGGACCATATCAAATTGATTTGATACATACACTGATACATGTAGGCTCAATTCCATTTGCTTAGACAGACATTGGTGTTTGGATAAGTATATATACCTATACTAAATATATTTTATTTTTATCTATATTTTTATTTTTTCTAACAGATTTTTTTCTCCCATATCCAAATAAATCTTAAAAATCCTCAAAGATATTAATTAATTTAAAGTGGATCCCTCGAACACCCCATTTTAAATATTTTTGAATATTTTATATATTTTAATCTATTTTAAACATTGATATTACCTGTAATTGTAAATCCCAAATAAATCCCAAATTTTTTTTTTAAGATATTAATTAATTTAAAGTGTATCCCTCGAACACCTCTTTTAAATAATTTTTAATATTTTGTACTCTTTAATCTATTTCAAACATTGATATTATCTGTAATTCCATCTATACTTATATTCTCAAACTGCCATATACGGTCCTTTTTAATTTAATACATTATATATATGAATTGGCAGCATATAATTATATATTAATTTCTCTAACATACCTTTGTAGGAGGTGCCTTCCTATTTTCTAAGTATGTGGTGTTTTCTTACAATATATTACTCCCTCCAATAGTGTTTTTTATAATAGACTTTACTTATATATTATTTTATTCATTTGTAATATAGTGTCCCCCACTATATATTAAATCCCCCATTAGAAGCCATACCGTACCAATTTCATCTTGTATCCCTTTGTGAATGGCACTATATCTCAATCCAAGCATGAATCAGCTCTGAAGGATTTAAAAATATATAGCTGCAATTCCCCTTTTAGCCACTGGAAAGTTTTTTCCAGTTTTTGATATATCTATTTTTTCTTTTATTTTTTCTTCCGTTTTTGCTATATACATTTTTGCTTCCAAATCTATCCATAAATCTTGACATTAAGGTTCTTTTTCACATGTAATGAATTATTTACATATACCGATTCAGGTTATATGTGCATTTCCCATTAAACATACCCTCTGCAATTTTAGCATAGGGCTAATCTGCCTAGTAACAGATGACTTTCCTCTTTACATTTTTCCAATTGGTTAAACGGTCCGGTGGCCTAGTAACCTTTTCACACAAATAGACCGTGGAAAGGACGTTATTCACGCACCTGATGACGTCAGCTCTGACAAAACGCGTAGTGCGCGATTACATAATTTCCGCTCCACTGCAACGCAGATCCGGTCGCTGACCCGCATAGCATCCCGGAAGTAGCCGCCAACGAGGGACTCGCGGCCCCTACTGCTTCGGACACCTGTTTACCACAATTTGTATGTGAGTACCTGTTTTTAACCTATGGAAATAAAGCATTTATTTAGCGGTACATCACTATATTAGCATCTATTTTTGCATACCAACACCGTTTGAGGAGGAGAGGCTCCACCACCCGTAGAGGCTTTACTGCCCAGGTGAATAGGATACCTTCCCCCCTCTGTGAGCCCTACACATCCAAATCAGACAATAAGAGGATATTACATTAAGGCCCATTACCCCTGCATTTCTGGTGAGTGCGGGAGTAATTGGAGGGGTGCACTGGTTTGTCTCACCTACCACCCAGCACGCAGACCACCTGGAGGACCACCACTAGATTGAAATTATTTCCTCACCTTTTCAGCACCTTAAAAGACTGTTTGTCACTTCTTGGTGGATTATCACAATTTTTCTCTTGTATTTTAGCACCATATGGACTATTTATTTATTTATTATACTGGTGTAATTGTGTGATCACTAGTATTATTTTAATTTCTTTGTACTGACACACAGTTATTCTTGTACATCGATTTATTTATTACCACATTTATTATCATCTATATCTATTTCTTTCTTTGAACACATTTCTGACCAGAACATATAAGTATTTCTAATTTTTTTATAACACCCACATCACCCTCACACTGGCATATAATTTTTATTTTTTTCCAATTTACTTAGTATTTATTGCATACACCACTTTTAGCACAAATTTGGGGGAGAGGACTCTTCAATTTTTGTTTTCCATAAAATCATCTTTTTTGCACATTCATACTTTACATTGTGTGACGGCATGCCAGTATTCAAACTAGCACATTAGCACTTTAAACTGTGACCAGTGGACCAACTTCTTTTTCACTTTTTTACTATTTTTTACTGTTTTTTACTATTTATATACAATTGGGCAGCGCCATCACGCCTCACCCATCCCACATTTATTGATATAGTTTTCGGACTATATTTTGAGGTGGGCCGCAGCCCATTCCTTTTGTCCATAAGCGCGGAATCCACTCCACCCTTAAAGGCACGCGTGCCACTGTGCACTCCTGCACCTCCTGTCTATACTATCTGGAGCCCCAAGTCAGAGGTGTAGCTCTGCTACCACATACGTGATACACACTTTTGAAGGCTCTGGAGCACAAGGACAATGGAAACACCTACAACATGACCCAATTTAAGCAAAGCAAACACCCCAATGTAAATCCTATGAGTTATAATGAGTCTTTTGATCATGTCATTTTTCATTTTCTCCACAAGTTTTTGGAAAATGTGCAAATAATTTTTTTTTTTAACACAAAGTTGTCATTTTATATGATACTTCAAAAACAACAAAATATTCTGGAAAAAATAAATGAAAACACAAGGGTTTTTTATTATATTTTTCTACTTTCTATTTATTAATCGCACATGTATGTATACACGTTTATCAGTGAAATAAAAAAACATATTTGTTTAACATAATTTAAATACAGATACATTGCATCCTCCAGGGAGCTAGAAACTCATGAAATAAATAATTTTTAATAACTAAAATTATAGAAAAAAATTAAAAAAATAATGTAAAATACATAAAGGTTAAAGATAGATACAAAATAAATACTTACATTATTATACTATGATTATTAAATAAATAAATAAATAGATAGAAATTATTTATATAATTAAATAAATATTCTATTTGCAAAAGTGATGGTATTCTGTCTGTGTTGTTCCTTTTATGCACGAGTAACAGTATCTGTGTTGTGTAGAGAGTGGGTCAGTCATTTGCAGATTAAAGAGGAATCTCATCTGCTGGAATAAGCAATCAAGTCAATTCATGGCTTGGGAGTTTGTGCTTATGGAATCCATTGTAGGATAAGTGGATGCCGAACAAATCCTAGAGTTGCAAATTTTAGGATTGTATTTCCGTGAGGATTAGGATAAATATCCTACACCAGGTAGAAGCAATTTATAATAATTGAGGGATGAATACATACTGTCATATTTTTTGAAGTAATACTCTGTGTCCTTCAGTAGCAGGGTGTAGAAGGATATGTCTTTGATGAAAAAGTCCATGCTTCACTGGTACATTGTTCTTGTATATTCATATGAAAAGCAGATGAGTTGTATCTGTGCTTGAATTTAGTAAGCTGAACGTTTCTTTGATGTAGTTGTGTAAATTAGTGGTTGAGAGCCCAACATGTCACATCTTCTACTCTCAGAGGGATAAGGCTAAGTATTACAGCCTCTTGGACACAATCTGGAGATGCTGCTTCCTTAAAATGCTGGAGATGATGCAGCCACAGCTTCAGCTCGGGTGAGGTAGGCTCATTGTCTTCTGGAGATCCTCTACAGACCATCAGATCATCTTTCAGTTTGAGGAAAAGCATAAGAGCCTGTTTTACAGTTTCAGGCTGATCAGACGTAGACATGTTAGTTAGAACCTCAACAGTTAGTGACACCCGCTCCAAGGTCAGGATGAGACGATCCCTCTGCGTAAGGTCACATACAGATGGTTTGTGTCTCAGCATTCTTCTGTAGCATCTCATTGCGTTGGTAGACATGTTCTTTTCATGATCATGTTGCAGCTCCTTTAGTGTTGTTATGTCAGAAGACATTACAGATAAATAGCGGGATTTCGGGCAGAGTCTCCTGTGCAAGCGTCCACTTACTGCAACCAGTAAAATGCTCAACACCACCAGCCTGATATCCATTTCTGTCCTGCTCAGTTGGATCTGGTAATGTGTCTTTGGTTGGTGATATTTGCTCTGTTACACTGTCACTCCACAGTGCTAGTCTCAGATTGATCTGAAGTCTTGTGTCCATGTTTCTTCCTTTATATTCCTTTTTGCATGAGAAAAATGTCCTTAATTTCATGATGTTGTGGAGTTCTCGTTCGTTCAAGACACAAGTAACAGGAGAGAGATTATAGCAGCTCTGGGAACTTCTATATCACTTTCAGTTTCCTTTCTATACAGGTAAGAAGGTAACGTCAGATAGCTGGTAAGATTGTTCAACCTCATAGGAATCTCCTCCCTCCTGCTACAGGACTCTCCCTGGTATGGAGGACCCAGATGTATCATGTACATTATTGCATGCAAATAAACAAGTTTTTTTTAAAAATACATTTTATTTTCACCAACAAAAAAAACACACCACAGCTTAGTACATTTTCTGATCTTAGAAGTTTAGATACATAAAAAGAAAGAAGAAAATCCCAAATCGTTTTTGGATTTGTAAATAACTTTGCAATGGACAGTGGGGTATCATTATAGTGGGGTCTCAGAGAACTGAGACCAGGTGCACATTGGAAATCCAAAGGTGAGACCGCACTCGAGGCAATTTGTTGAAATCAATGAATTTCTTTATTCCTCATAGATGAATACATACAGACAGTGCACAACAGACGTGTCAGGTTGACGCGTTTCACGAAACAACCGATCGCTTACTCATAACCACACAATAAGACTTCAGAAGTCGGCAGGCATTTGTAGATAAACAAGCAGGTGGTGTTGAAGTGGTGTAATTAAGCACATCTTAAACTAATTGTACTAATGATACAGAAATGCGAGCCGAACAACCTTCAGTCCTATAATAAAGACAAATGATCACAAAAGAACCCTCATACGAGGAAACAACTAAGTAGCCATACAAAGATAAGTGATAAAAACATGTAATATAAAAATATATATACATAACAATCTAACAAAAAAGAAGGAAGAAGGCTACAAAGTTAAAGTATAAAATATTCTTCTTGATTCCTAGTAGCAAAGAAAATAAGTGAGTTAAAAGGTATATGGAAATTGATTACCTAAACATACATGTATCAATTGGATAACAATGAAAAAAAAATGTATATATATATATATATACATAGTGATAATGAATAATATATTAAAAAGGTGTATATATATATATAAATACCCCAGAAGAACACAAAAGTAATATACACAATACAAAAGTTTATATAGATATAAAGACTTGTGCATAAAGGGTATTTAATCGTAACATAATATAACCAATCAAAAAGTAGTGAAAATTTATTCGTATTGTGCAAATAAGGAAAATAAATAAATGTGTATAAATGGGTAGTGAAAAATAATTAGGTAAATCCCAAAATCAATTGGCATTATATCCATGGCAAATGATAACATGCAAATATTTATATGTTTCATTGCCATATTATGAAAAACTAGAAAAAGAAGAAAAATATGAAAAAAGTAAAACAAGTTAAAACTTAGGGAATTTTTTTTGTCAAAATGGAGCTAATAGAAAAATCGTATGTATAGTACCAGTAATGTTATCCAATATGCACATCGTCACATTAATCATACTCATATCTAATACAATACAACTTGCATCTTCATTAAATGGATCCCTAAACGTCAAAGTTGTTTCGAAAATGATTATATAAATATTAAAGATGGTACAAAAATTGTCATGTTTACTCACTAATAAAAAATAATAAAGAATAGATAAAAATTATGTGTATATAATACATGTGATGATTAACATGACAATAAAAATACATAAAAAGATAATAACGTTGACGAATAAAGATACAATAGAGATGCAACAAATGTAAAAATTGCTCCATAAAGGAACCCCCCTTCAAGAATGACAACCAACAACAATATTATTATTGCACTATTGTATATCAATCATTCAATTATTATAATAAAGTGACATCGTGCAAAAATTTACATGATGCAAAGTGTCTATGGCTCTGCGTCCTGAGATGACACCGGTATGAACAAACCAATATCCATAAGAAATTTAACTTAAGACCATATGGTGACCAGTAAATATAATGACCAGCACACATAGTAAACCATTAAATCCATATATTCAGTTAATAATCACACCGGTGCATAGATAATCCGTGGATATCCAAAGATGCAGAGAATTATAGAGACAAAGAGAACAAGACATATTATTGTATAAGTGTATCTGGATAACCAAGGATTTAAACATCTATTGGACCTGCAAAATTGGAATGAAACTGGAAAATATGAAAAGATGAAAAAATGAATGCAAGATATGTAATATATGTGAATATTAGTGAACCTGAATGTGTTGCAAAACAGTTCAAGAAAAATGCATCCAAGAAAGAAGGAGGTCACTCATAAAAATGAGTGACATCCCACTCAAAGTTGAGACCATGTGGCATACGTGTCTGGAGTCTAAAGATCCAGAAGACCTCTTTCTTACATAACAGTCAAAAAATGTCACCTCCCCTGACAGGTTTGGTAATATGATCTATGACCTGAACCTGTACAAGGGAAGTGTCACCCCCGTGTTCAATATTGAAATGGCGGGAGACATTGGTGGATTTCAAGGTTTTTATGTCACTAAGGTGCTCCCTAAATCGTTCCTTTAGTTTACGTGTAGTCCTACCTACATACTGTATAGATCAAGCTTTACATGTTATGAGATATACTAGGTATTGAGTATTACAATTAAAGAATTTATCTATACAGTAGGTTTTATTACAAACAGAGGAAATAAATGTATTTCTCTGAATGACATGAGGACAGGTAAGGCAATCTGTCATGCCACATTTATAATTGCCTTTGCAATGTAGTCAAGTTAAGAATTTAGTATGTTTTTTAGATGAATAAAGACTAGGTGACAGAGAATTGCCTAAAGTAGTCGCTCTTTTGGTCACAATGTTAACTCACTCATTAAGAATATTAGCACAGATCTCATCCGAATTTAAAGCGGGTAAATTTTTTTGAATAATAGTTTTAACCTTCTGAAATTCTAGACTATAGGGAAGGGATAACGTAATAGAGGAAATTTTTTCTTGAAATTTGTAAATTACATTGCAATGGACAGTGGGGTCTCATGATAGTGGTGTCTCAGAGAACTGAGAACAGGTGCACGCTCTCAGTTCTCGGTTGCAACATTATTTTACGTTCTCATGGAACAGAGCACTGTGTATGGGGACCTAAAAAGGCATATTCCAGTTACAAAGTGGTTGAAGCCGAATTACATTAAAATACATAGATATACAGTCAGATTGACTTTTTATTAATAATTTCAGATTTATAGTCATACTTTGACTTTTCTTTTACAGCAGAAACAGGGAGACAACTAGCATATGTAGAAGGATGTCAGCACCGGTAGGGTAGGCTTCATATTTCCTTCTATTTTGTTTTACTTAAAAAAAAAAATAATAGGTAGTTTTTCTTCATAAATGTAGACCTACATTTATGCTGCTAAATTTTTAGGGTAAAATAACCCAAATCAGTGTATGTTATTTAGTCTGTGTGAAAGTTATAGAGTCTACAAGCAAGTGTACAAATCATTGAAACTTGATCAATCCTGATGTACTGATTGCCTATCTTATTTCTTAAGGCCCTAAAATGTCAGGACAGTACAAATACCCCCCAAATGACCCAAAGTCAGTCCATGGTATTTAGTAAGAGACATTTTGAAGTTGTAATTAATTCCCACAATTCTTTGGACAATTAAGAAATTAAATAAAATGTGTTTTTTTTTTTTTCACAAAATTGTCATATTACCAAGTTCTTTCTCTCATGAGGCATAGGCATACCACATGTCTGAGACTTTTTCACAGCATAGCCATGTAGAGAGTCGCAACATCAAAGGGTTAAAATTGAATCCTATTTGAATTGTGTTGTTTTTTAATATATTTTTCTTAATACAACCATTGGCCTTTTTACCTAGAGGAGCAGAGAGTGAGTTTTTACTCATTGGACCAGTGATATTCAATTGAGATTTCTTACCTAATTTTATATAGTTGTTTATCTTGGACTACTTGCAAGTAGTCTATTGTTTTTTCGTGTGGGCCAATGTTTGGATTATACCTTTAGATGGTTTTATATATTTACCATTTATGTTTATGTATTTATATTTGCCATCATATTTATTTATGATGTTTTTATATGTACTGTATATTCATGATCATATTTATTTATATATACTTGTTCTTTTAATCTTGGAATCATGTACTTAGGGATTATGTTTTCCCTTTCAGAAAGCACAATGACGTTTTATGTGCTGTGGGGCATACTCCCTCTGCTGGTGTAATACGGTCACCAGCCCCATATGACATTTTTTTATCCTTTATATGTTGATTTCTGTTTGTATCTATTTGTTTGGAACCATGTACTTGAGATCGATATTTTTATTTCTTTTAGCTTTGAGATATGATCGAGTATAGGGACATATCTTATGTGCAGATCTAAGGGCAGGTGTTCCAACACCTAAAATGGTGGCCGCTGCGCTTCCGGCATTACTCATACTGATGCTATTTCCTGATTGGTTGTTTGATGTATTTAGGGTGAAGTCAGCACGCCGCCCGCATCCCCATTAGAAGTCTTTGCAGACGAGCGCGTAGGGTACAGCGTGCTGACGTCACTACGTTGTCCCGAGGACTGGCTACATGAGAGCCGGCCGGCTTGTTTATATGCAAATCTTTTTCATCTACCATGTGAGTGTTATTTTAATATTTACTTAATAAAGGCTGTACGGTATCACACTATCCAGTCCCCTTCTTTTCTTTATGGCGCACTGAGCTCCATCCTGTGGTCAGTACCGATATCACCATCTTATTGGCTGTGACCTGGAGGTTTGTTGCTGTTGTGATCCTTCCTGAGTGCCGCTGTGAGGAATCAATTAGATGCTCATTTACCTTTGTATCTGGTAAGGAGACATGCATGTCACTCGTGTGCAGCACCGTGGTGATTAGCCTTATTGGATTTTTCCTTTCACTCCACTAATCTTGGATTTTACCTCTTCAACCTCATAGGAATCTCCTCCCTCCTGCTACAACCTTATGAAGATTTTACATGAACTCTGTGTGTTTTTGATTCCTTGCCAGAATTAATTCACTATGTATTGTGTTATATTCATCCATGTACAAGTTCATTCTCCAATGTTTATGATTTAGCAGACATTTGCTTTATTTATCCAGTACCTTGGGTGCTCATTGGGCACCTGTTGCCATCATTGTCTTCTCCAGCAGATTTTTATTATCTACTATTGTGATTGGTGTAGTATATACCCATCAGGTCTCATTAGCGCAGCTTTTTTCCATTTATTAAAGGATTACCTTCAGGTGTTCAAGGGACATAAATTTCACATCTAATTTCTCGACTACCTATAACAATGTCAGAATGCGCATTCCAGCAAACAAGATAACACCTCTGGATGAACTTCCTGACACAGGCTAAACATATTCCATTCTGTGCTCCTAAGAATTGGAAACTGGCTAAAACATGTGTATTCGCGAACTCAAGCCATCATGCACTCTCGTTCACGCCGGTGCTTGCGTGCACCTGTGACAGATGCTGGCGCCAAACAGACTATTTAAACTCAGTGCCCAAATTAGTGCTACTTTGTCTTCAGCCTCGTGCGTACATGTAATCGTGTGAACCTGTATCCTGTTCCAGTGATCGGTTCCACACCTGGCTGGTCTCCTGACCACATTCCTTTCTGTGCTCTGTAGTGATGGACGAACATCTGATGGGACGGTTTGTGAACGCGATCGCGCAAACTCGCTCAAATGTTCTTATTCATTTTAATAGCAGGCAAACATGAAAAACCTCCAGGTCATATTTGCAGCCACAAAATACTTACTAGCTGTGCACACATAGTCCCACAAAATGGACACAAACATACCAGAAGTATTAAGCGAATCTGCGATCGACAAGCATTCTTTTTTTTTATTCTTTCTTTTTTTATCTGCGAAATTTTGTCAATTCAGGAGCGCATGAAGGCCATGGAGGAGAGGCAATGCCAGGCTATGAAGGGGGTGCAGGAGATGATCCTGCTATTGAAAAAGTTGCCATAAATTTTTTTTTCAATAAGTTATATAAATCGTTTATACAGTTATAACGTGTATTTTGTTTTTTGTAATATTGCTCGGTTTTAGTGTAATAGCTCGGCCTAAATCAGCCAGAACTGACAGCAGCTGGTAAATACATGTTAAATACATATAGGGTCCATTCACAGGTCTGTAAAATGGGTCCGCATCCGTTCCACAATTTAACGGAAGGTTTACAGACCCATTGATTTTCAATTCCAGTGTGAAAAATTAGGCATTCACAGGATAAAGAAGTAAGTGTTGGCCAGTACAGGCCCCAAAAATTAGCCAACAGGCATTCAGCTGACAGCAAAGAACTTTGTATTCTGTGGCTGGAGGTACATTAGGCATTGACAGGATAAATAAGTTTCGGCCATTACAGGCCCCAAAAATTAGTCCACCGGTGTTCACCTGACAGCAAAGAACTTTGCATTCTGTGGCTGGAGATACATTTGGCATTCACAAGATAAATAAGTGTCGGCCATTACAGGCCCCAAAAATTAGCCGACAGGCGTTCCCCTGACAGCAAAGGACTTTGTATTCTGTGGCTGGTGGTACATTAGGCATTCACAGGATACAGGCCATTACAGGCCCCAAAAATTAGGCATTCAATGGACATAAAGGGCCTTTTATGCCGCTGTATTTACCTAAGACAGGTACCATGAATTTTAATGGGTGGTGGCGGATATTTGTGGCCTGTCATGAGGAATTTAAATCAAACATGGTCTACTGGTCACATGTGTTGAATTCCACCGAGATCCATGCCTCATTAATTTTAAGAAATGTGAGGTAGTCAACACTGTCGTGAGCTAGGTGAGTGCACTTATCAGTCACAATCCCCCCTGCTGCGCTGAACGTCCTTTCGGACAGGACACTGGACGAGGGGCAAGCCAACAGTTCCATTGCAAATTGTGCAAGCTCTGGCCAGAGGTCAAGCCTGCCCACCCAGTAGTCCAGGGGTTCATCACTCCTCAGACCATCCACATCGGCCGTTAACCTGATGTAGTCGGACACCTGCCGGTCTAGGCATTCCCTAATGCTGGATCCGCTGTTGATGGTTCGGCTGAAAGAAGGATCTCATATCTGAAGTGACCAAGACATCTTCAAACCGCCCTCTTCTTGCAGGCACTGTTGGATTGGTAGCCGCAACTGTTTCTCTGTGAGTGGAAATTCCTCTGCCAGCACACGCAAAAGCAGAATGCAGCATTTCTCGAAGCAAGGCCTGGAAGTGCTGCATTCTGACAGCCCTCTGTGATGGCGGTAACATTTCCACCATTGTTTTGTTTGTACTGGGGCTCTAAGTATGGTGCCACCCAATACTGGTCCTTGTCCTTGATCCCAGAAAGGTTTAAACATGCTCTTCTTGTTCCTCCTCATCCGCCCTCGGCACCATCCTCCTCTGACTCCTCTTCAGACTCCTGTTGTTGACTTGTCTCAGATGGAGTAGCTCCCCCTGGAAATGTTGCCCCCCAAGCATTGCAACTTCCTCATCTTCCTGCTTCTGCTCCTCAACGGCTATATCAATGACACGACGCAATGCACGCTCCAGAAAGAAGGCGTAAGGTACGATGTCACTGATGGCACCCTGGCTGGGACTAACCAGTTTGGTGATCTCATCCAATAACCGCAGAAGTATGCATGCGTCGCACATGAGCAGCCACTGACGCGGTGAAAAAAACCAAGCTCCCCAGAACCTGTCCTGCGGCAGAGTTCATACAGGTAGTCGTTAACTGCACGTTTCATCAAGCATATGCAAGATTGAGTTCCATCGCGTCGGGCAGTCCCAAATAAGACGTCTGACGGGCAGGTTGTGTCGCCGCTGAATGTCAGCAAGGTGAGCCATGGCTGTGTAAGATCTTCTGAAATGCCCCGAGATTTTCCTGGCCTGCTGCAAGACATCCAGGACCCCAGGTTATTTGACAATGAATTGCTGCACGACCAAGTTCAGGACGTGTGCCATGCATTGCACGTGTGTAATTTTGCCCTGTTTCAGCGCGCTCAGCAGATTGGCACCATTGTCGCACACCACTTTACCAACTGTCAAATTGTGCGGTGTTAGCCACTGATCTGCCTGTGAATGCAAAGCTGAAAGGAGTGCAGGACCAGTGTGGCTCTTGGCTTCCAGGCACAACAGACCCAGCACATCATGGCAACGTCCCACCTGGCATGTCAAATAGGTACTTGGGATCTTGGGCGGCGCAGTGGAAGAGACGGTAGCAGCGGAAAAGGTGGAGTCAGCTGAGGAGGAGAGGGAGGAGGGAGTAGGAGGAGGAGAAGTAGAGGCAGGCCTGCATGCAATCCGTGGCGGTAAAACCAAATCTATACGGGTGCCACGGGTTACACAATTGACGGCCGTCAGAAGGTTCACCCAGTGGGCAGCAAAAGTTATATACCTTCCCTGCCTGTGTTTGCTAGACCACGTGTCTGTGGTCAGATGTATCTTGGCACCGACACTGTGTGCCAGAGATACATTATCTTGCCGCTGAACATGGCCATATAGCTCTGGGATGACCTTCTGCGGGAAATATTTCCTTCCTGGGACCTTCCATTGTGGTGTTCCAATGGCCACAAATTTTTGAAAGCCTCTGAGTCCACCAGTTTTTATGGCAGTAGTTGGCGGGCTATCAGTTCCGACAAGCCAGCAGTCAACTGTTGGGCAAGAGGGTTATCCGGTGTCATAATTTTTTTACGCTCGAACATTTGGGCCACGGAAGCCTGCCTTTATCCAGAAAAATGTGAGGACGGCATGATGGAAGGTGGAGTGAAGGACAATTGTGAGGAGAGAGGAGAAGGAGAAGAGGCTGGACAGAGAGAGCCTGGAGTGTGGCTTTGTGGGTTCTGATGGCGTTGCTCCCACTGGGCTCGGTGATGGGAGTCCAGGTGCCTCCTTAAGGTGGTCATCCCTAGGTGAGTGTTGGGCTTACTGCCAGCCATTGACTGCATAGGCTGTAGATGGCAAAACTATTGTCAGCTGCAGAGCTATGTGCCGCTGTCCTGGGAGCCCAAGATGTGACCGTAGATGGTTGATGGCTCACTCCTGATACATTAGCAGTCTGGTTTGTCCCTCCTGTGCAATGTAAGTTCGGCCTGCTTCGCCTCCCTATCTGCTGGTCCATCTCTCCCTCTAAACTCCCCTCCTCTTCCTCTTGTGGGCACCCACGTGACGTCCATAGACACGTCATCATCTACGTCACCTTCCCCACCACTAACATTAGAGATCTCGGGGTAGGCAGCAACAGCGAGCACCAACCTCCTTGGGCTGATCTGATTACTGTCATCAGACTGCTGAGTGGCGGCTGTTGCTACCTCCTCTTCCTGATCCGATGCCAACAATGGCTGCGCATCGCATATGTCTTGTGATGGATCGGAAAGTAATTCCTGTGACTCAAGCGGAGGGTATATGGTGGTGGTGGTGTCTTTGGGGGTGCACACAGCAGAGAGTGAAGAGGGTGCCGATAGAGAGGATGAGGAGGGTGCAGAAGAGGAAGGCTGAGTGAGCCATTCAACCAAGTTTGGTGCGTCATTTGACGTAATCGAACGCACCTTCTGCAACTTCCCTCTTTAGCTCCGGCCTGGTGCTCCTGCCCTACCCCTACCACCCCTGCGTAAGGGCCTGCCTCTTCCTCTGCCTGTCATTTTTTAAATGACCCTGTGACAAAAGTCTCTAGAGAGGTGCAGTATATGTGGAAGAAGGTATATAACACCCCGCTTCAATCTGTCGTTTTGGGGGGCCACTGGTCTATCACACCAGTTATAAAAAAAAAGTTTAAAATTGAAAAGCAGCGCTATATAAAAAGTCCAGGTATAGGTAGGGTCCAGCTGATTGGTCTCCTTGAAGTGCCACCACCACCAGAGAGAGAGAGCAACCCCAATCACACTGCCGCTTACCGTCCCACTAATAAAAGAAGGCTCAAAGGTTCCACCAAACTGCTCCTCCAGAAATCCTCAGCGATTCCAGGATCAAGCCAATTAGGTGCGACTCCATACAGATGGTACAAGGCAGACTGATCACTCATATATACCAGAAAAAAGCAAAAAAGAAAACCATAGTGCAACACCTAATGAACCACCATTTATTATGCCAAATAATGCTTACAGGTAATAAGAGTAAAAAGAGCTTATCTGCCAAAAATGTTTGACCGCCAATGAGATGACCGCTGCTTCACTCCGTAGTGACGTCCGGCATCACAGGTCCCGCCCAACGCAGTGTTTCGTCCAATGTTAGACTTCTTCGGGGGCGTGGTCAGCGGGTGCCACCATACTCATTATATAGTTGGGACAAGCGGTATGTCACTTCCGTCGGAAACGTCACACCACACCGGAAGCAAAACAAAGAAACGCCATCTTTGACCAATAAAAGAGATGACAATCTGATATGGATCTAGTAGCGGTCTACAGTAGTCAAAAAACAAATCAGAAATCTTAAACAAAAAAGACCTCTGATAATATAGAAAAAAAGAGCAATTTCCCTATGCCTATAAAAATCTGCATAATAGGCAAACCTATGTAAATACATGATCTGTAGTGTTAATCACCATAGAAATCGGGAAACAGCGGCATCTTGTGGGCAATCAAGCAAATAACACAGAGCAGCTCATAACACATATAAAATAACACATATAAAATGCAAGTAAAACAACAATAAAAATGTACAGCTCACATGAAACATACATGCAGAAACGTAAGCTTGACAGCTAAAAAGACAGGAAAAAAAGGGAGGGGGGGGGGGGGGGAATATGAATACCTATCCATTTGCTATAAAGGCATTCACATCCCACTCCACATTTAAACCACGCGGAGCATAAGTCTTAGCCCTAGACTACCTAGGGGGTATGTCCATGTGCTGAAATGTCTCAATTGGCTGTCCTGTACCACCTGATGGGTGTGTCATGGGTCAAAGTTCTTCACAATGTAAAAGAATATGGCGGTCGCGAATATTGCCATATGTTCACATGTTCGGCGAACAGCGAACGAGCAAAGTTCGACAAGAAACGACGGCTGGGCGAACTGCAAGGCCATCTCTAGTGCCCTGTACCCGATTTATGCTGTCTGTGTGTGACCAAGCCAGCCTGACATTGCAACTTGGCCTGCTATCTTCAGCACCAACTCCCTGCTTTCTGATTACTTTTGCTTAGGGAGGACACCTGCCCTGCTGCTAGCAAGATTTAAAGGCACTCGTGCCACTCTGCAGTCCTGTGCCTCCTGTCTATACTATCTGGAGCCTCAAGTCAGAAATGTAAGATAGGCCTTCCTCATCATATCAGGCTCTGCTACCACGTACGTGATACACACTTTTGAAGACTCTGGAGCACCAGAACAATGGAAACACCTACAAAATGACCCAATTTAAGCAAAGCAAACACCCCAATGGACATCCTATGAGCCATAATGAGTCTTTTGATCATGTAATTTTTCATTTTTCCCAATAGTTTTTGGAAAATGTGCAAAGAAAATTATTTATTTTTTTTTTAACACAAAATTGTCAATTTAAATGATACTTCAAAAACAACACATTATTCTGGAAAAAATAAATGAAAACACAAGTGGTTTTTATTCTATTTTTCTACTCTCTATTTATTAATTGCACATGTATGTGTACACGTTTATCACTGAAATAAAAAAACATATTTGTTTAACATAATTTAAATACAGATACATTACATCCTCCGGGGAGCTAGAAACTCATGAAATAAATAAGTTTTAATAACCAAAATAATAGAAAGAAAACTTTAAAAACAATAATGTAAAATACATAAAGGTTAAAGATAGATATGAAATAAATAATTACATTATTATATTATGATTATAAAATAAATAAATAAAATGTATTTATAAAATTAAATAAAATATTCTATTTGCATAAGTGATGGACTTCTCCTCCAGAAATCCAGAGATAATGAATCTCATTCTCACTTGCCTCATACTGCAAACAGATGCCTCTGTCATTGTTATTAAGTTCTATAAAGAATAAAGGGACTCCACACTACCGGCCCACAGGAGGAGCACGTCGTCAATATACCTCCGCCAAAGACGCAACTCCAGTCAGGGTTTGGCATAGACGACGTCCTCCTCCCACTTGGCCAGTTACTGTAAAAAAATGTTTACAGTAACTTTTGTCACTGTGTGTAGAAGAGGTAACGCAGCGAAAGAGGCAAAATTTCTGCAGTACCCAAATACACTATTATGAAAGTATATTGTTATGTAACACCCCGCTTCAATCTGTGATTTTGGGGGGCCACTGGTATATCACACCAGTTATAACAAAATTTTTCCAGTAACTTTTGTCACTGTGTGTAGCAGAGGTAAAGCAGCGAAAGAGGCAAAATTTCTGCAGTACCAAAATACACTATTATGAAAGTATATTTTTATATAACACCCTGCTTCAATCTATCGTTTTGGGGGGCCACTGGTCTATCACACTAGTTATAAAAAAACATTTCCAGTAACTTTTGCCACTGTGTGTAGCAGAGGTAACGCAGCGAAAGAGGCAAAATTTGTGCAGTACTAAAATACACTATTATGAAAGAATATTGTTATATAACACCCCGCTTCAATCTGTCATTTTGGGGGGCCAATGGTCTATCACAACAGTTATAAAAAAAATTTCCAGTAACTTTTGCCACTGTGTGTAGCAGAGGTAATGCAGCGAAAGAGGCAAAATTTGTGCAGTACCCAAATACACTATTATGAAAGTATATTGTTATATAACACCCCGCTTCAATCTGTCATTTTGGGGGGCCAAAGGTCTATCACACCAGTTATAAAAAAAATGTTTCCAATAACTTTTGTCACTTTGTGTAGCAGAGGTAAGGCAGCGAAAGAGGCAACATTTCTGCAGTACCCAAATACACTATTATAAAAGTATATTGTTATATAACACCCCACTTCAATCTGTCGTTTTGGGGGGCCACTGGTATATCACACCAGTTATAATACTTTTTTTCCAGTAACGTTTGTCACTGACTGGAGCAGAGGGAATGCAGCAAAACAGAAAAAAAAAATCTGCAGTACCCAAATACACTATTATGAAAGTATATATAACACCCCGCTTCAATCTGTCGTTTTTGGGGGGCGACTGCCTATCACACCAGTTATAATACTTTTTTCTAATTGCGTGTGTCACTCTTTGTAGTTGTAGTATCACTGCAGAACCGCTCACCAGTACCAATGCTGCACAATACAAATCCACTATAATATGCTTTCTATATTAGAAATTATATTATAAGTGTATTACACCCCTATATACTGCACACCAAACAATAGTACACCTATATCAGTCCTTAAAAGGACTTTTGTGGACCTATTAGCAATAGCTAGCAATTTCTGTCACTAACAGTCTGTCCCTGCTCCACACAGCAACCTCTCCCTACACTGACAAAAGACAGAATGTAAAATGGCAGCCAGATCAGGTCTATTTATAAGGTAGGGGGTATGTCCATGTGCTGAAATGTCTCAATTGGCTGTCCTGTACCACCTGATGGATGTGTCATGGGTCAAAGTTCTTCACAATGTAAAAGAATATGGCGGTCGCGAATATTGCCATATGTTCACATGTTCGGCAAACAGCGAACGAGCAAAGTTCGACACGAAACGACGGCTGGGCGAACTGCAAGGCCATCTCTAGTGCCCTGTACCCGATTTATGCTGTCTGTGTGTGACCAAGCCAGCCTGACATTGCAACTTGGCCTGCTATCTTCAGCACCAACTCCCTGCTTTCTGATTACTTTTGCTTAGGGAGGACACCTGCCCTGCTGCTAGCAAGATTTAAAGGCACTCGTGCCACTCTGCACTCCTGTGCCTCCTGTCTATACTATCTGGAGCCTCAAGTCAGAGGTGTAAGATAGGCCTTCCTCATCATATCAGGCTCTGCTACCACGTACGTGATACACACTTTTGAAGACTCTGGAGCACCAGAACAATGGAAACACCTACAAAATGACCCAATTTAAGCAAAGCAAACACCCCAATGGACATCCTATGAGCCATAATGAATCTTTTGATCATGTAATTTTTCATTTTTCCCAATAGTTTTTGGAAAATGTGCAAAGAAAATTATTTATTTTTTTTTTAACACAAAATTGTCAATTTAAATGATACTTCAAAAACAACACATTATTCTGGAAAAAATAAATGAAAACACAAGTGGTTTTTATTCTATTTTTCTACTCTCTATTTATTAATTGCACATGTATGTGTACACGTTTATCACTGAAATAAAAAAACATATTTGTTTAACATAATTTAAATACAGATACATTACATCCTCCGGGGAGCTAGAAACTCATGAAATAAATAAGTTTTAATAACCAAAATAATAGAAAAAAAACTTTAAAAACAATAATGTAAAATGCATATAGGTTAAAGATAGATATGAAATAAATAATTACATTATTATATTATGATTATAAAATAAATAAATAAAATTTATTTATAAAATTAAATAAAATATTCTATTTGCATAAGTGAATGACTTCTGGCTGTGTTGTTCCTTTAATGCGCGAGTAACAGTATATGTGTAGTGTAGAGAGTGGGTCAGTCATTTGCAGATTGAAGAGGAATCTCATCTGCTGGGATAAACAATGAAGTCAATTAATGGCTTGTGAGTTTGTGATTATGGAATCCAATGTAGGATAAGTGGATGCCGAACAAATTCTAGAGTTGCAAATTTTAGGATATATTTTCTTGAGAATTAGGATGAATATCCTACACCAGGCAGAAGCAGATTATAATAGTTGAGGGATGAATACATACTGTCATATTTTTTGAAGTAATACTCTGTGTCCTTCAGTAGCAGGGTGTAGAAGAATATGTCTATGATGAAAAAGTCCAGGCTTCACTGGTTCATTGTTCTGGTATATTCATATGAAAAGCAGAAGAGTTGTATCTGTGCTTGAATTTGGTAAGCTGAACGTTTCTTTGATGTAGTTGTGTAAGTTAGTGGTTGAGAGCCCAACATGTCACATCTTCTACTCTCAGAGGGATAAGGCTAAGTATTACAGCCTCTTGGACACAATCTGGAGATGCTGCTTCCTTAAAATGCTGGAGATGATGCAGCCACAGCTTCAGCTCGGGTGAGGTAGGCTCATTGTCTTCTGGAGATCCTCTACAGACCATCAGATCATCTTTCAGTTTGAGGAAAAGCATAAGAGCCTGTTTTACAGTTTCAGGCTGATCAGACGTAGACATGTTAGTTAGAACCTCAACAGTTAGTGACACCCGCTCCAAGGTCAGGATGAGACGATCCCTCTGCGTAAGGTCACATACAGATGGTTTGTGTCTCAGCATTCTTCTGTAGCATCTCATTGCGTTGGTAGACATGTTCTTTTCATGATCATGTTGCAGCTCCTTTAGTGTTGTTATGTCAGAAGACGTCACAGATAAATAGCGGGATTTCGGGCAGAGTCTCCTGTGCAAGCGTCCACTTACTGCAACCAGTAAAACGCTCAGCACCACCAGCCTGATATCCATTTCTGTCCTGCTCAGTTGGATCTGGTAATGTGTCTTTGGTTGGTGATATTTGCTCTGTTACACTGTCACTCCACAGTGCTAGTCTCAGATTGATCTGAAGTCTTGTTTCCATGTTTCTTCCTTTATATTCCTGTTTGCAGGAGAAAAATGTCCTTATTTTCATGATGTTGTGGAGTTCTCTTTCGTTCAAGACACAAGTAACAGGAGAGAGATTGTAGCAGCTCTGGTAACTTCTATATCACTTTCAGTTTCCTTTCTATACAGGTAAGAAGGTAACGTCAGATAGCTGGTAAGATTCTTCAACCTCATAGGAATCTCCTCCCTCCTGCTACAGGACTCTCCCCTGTATGGAGGACCCAGATGTATCATGTACATTATTATTTAATGCAAATAAACAATTTTTTTTCAAAATACATTTTATTTTCACCAACAAAAAAACACACCTCAGCTTAGTACATTTTCTGATCTTAGAAGTTTAGATACATAAAAAGAAAGATGAGAATCCCAAATCCTTTTTGTAATTTGTAAATAACTTTGCAATGGACAGTGGGGTCTCATTACAGTGTGGTCTCAGAGAACTGAGAACAGGTGCACGCTCTCAGTTCTTGGTTGCAACATTATTTTACATTTAATGGAACAGAGCATTGTGTATGGGGACCTAAAAAGGTATATTCCAGGTACAAAGAGGTTGAAGTCCAATTACATTTAAAGAAATAAATATACACTCAGATTGACTTTGTATTTATTAATAATTTCAGATTTGTAGTCATACTTTGACTTTTCTTTTACAGCAGAGACAGGGAGACAACTAGAATATGTAGAAGGATGTCAGCACTGGTACGCTTTATATTTCCTTCTATTTTGTTTTACTTTAAAAAAAAAAAAATCCTTCTAAAACACTTTAATACCGGACACTTTTACCCCCTTATTTCCCAGGCCAATTTTCAGCTTTTAGTGCTCTCACATTTTGAATGACAGTTACTCAGTCATGCAACACTGTACCCAAACTACATTTTTATAATTTTTTAAGTCAGATAGATCCCTCACCATCCCTACCTTTTGGTGGTATTTAACCCCTCATATGTGAGAATATATATATATATATATATATATATTCACGCCGGCGCTTGCGTGCACCTGTGACAGATGCTGGCGCCAAGCAGACTATTTAAACTCAGTGCTCATAATCAGTGCTGCTTTGTCTTCAGCCTCCTGTGTACATGTGATTGTGTGAACCTGTATCCTGTTCCAGTGATCGATTCCAGATCCGGCTGATCTCCTGACCACGTTCCTCTCTGTGCCCTCTACCCGATTTATCCTGTCTGTGTGTGACCAAGCCTGCCTGACATTGCAACTCCGCCTGCTGTCATCAGCACCAACTCCCTGCTTGCTGATGACTTTTGCTTAGGGAGGACACCTGCCCTGCTGCTAGCAAGACTTAAAGGCACGGAGGATTGAACCGGGACATAGACTTAAATTGCTTTATCTCTAATCTATAAGTCAGGATCACCACATTTTTCCCTGTCTTGCACCTTCCTGCCCCAACACCAACCTCCCCTCTTCCTAATACAGGCCACTATGTTATAGACATTTTATCTCACTTTCTAGGGCCCATATACTATAGACTGGCCAAATGATCTTTTTTATCTTTTTTATCTTTTCTACTGATTTTTCTTATTGATTTTGTTCTATTGGTCTTTTTTACGGACCCCCCTTTTCTTGTTTAATTTTATACTAAGAAAAATATTTCTATCACTTCCTGTAGTATATTTATTCTTTGGGAATATAACACATTACATTATTGTTGCATATTTTTTTCAGTCTAATGATTTTAGGTATATAATTCCATGTCTGTACTTTGAGTATTTTAGATTCCTGCATTGTTTGGATATATGTATATAATGTATCAATATATGAACATACCCATGTTTGAGGCAGGTTGGCAAAGTGGGACATTCACAATTTGAGTTGGGTTACTGGACCACAGGACCATATCAAATTGATTTGATACATACACTGATACATGTAGGCTCAATTCCATTTGCTTAGACAGACATTGGTGTTTGGATAAGTATATATACCTATACTAAATATATTTTATTTTTATCTATATTTTTATTTTTTCTAACAGATTTTTTTCTCCCATATCCAAATAAATCTTAAAAATCCTCAAAGATATTAATTAATTTAAAGTGGATCCCTCGAACACCCCATTTTAAATATTTTTGAATATTTTATATATTTTAATCTATTTTAAACATTAATATTACCTGTAATTGTAAATCCCAAATAAATCCCAAATTTTTTTTTTAAGATATTAATTAATTTAAAGTGTATCCCTCGAACACCTCTTTTAAATAATTTTTAATATTTTGTACTCTTTAATCTATTTCAAACATTGATATTATCTGTAATTCCATCTATACTTATATTCTCAAACTGCCATATACGGTCCTTTTTAATTTAATACATTATATATATGAATTGGCAGCATATAATTATATATTAATTTCTCTAACATACCTTTGTAGGAGGTGCCTTCCTATTTTCTAAGTATGTGGTGTTTTCTTACAATATATTACTCCCTCCAATAGTGTTTTTTATAATAGACTTTACTTATATATTATTTTATTCATTTGTAATATAGTGTCCCCCACTATATATTAAATCCCCCATTAGAAGCCATACCGTACCAATTTCATCTTGTATCCCTTTGTGAATGGCACTATATCTCGATCCAAGCATGAATCAGCTCTGAAGGATTTAAAAATATATAGCTGCAATTCCCCTTTTAGCCACTGGAAAGTTTTTTCCAGTTTTTGATATATCTATTTTTTCTTTTATTTTTTCTTCCGTTTTTGCTATATACATTTTTGCTTCCAAATCTATCCATAAATCTTGACATTAAGGTTCTTTTTCACATGTAATGAATTATTTACATATACCGATTCAGGTTATATGTGCATTTCCCATTAAACATACCCTCTGCAATTTTAGCATAGGGCTAATCTGCCTAGTAACAGATGACTTTCCTCTTTACATTTTTCCAATTGGTTAAACGGTCCGGTGGCCTAGTAACCTTTTCACACAAATAGGCCGTGGAAAGGACGTTATTCACGCACCTGATGACGTCAGCTCTGACGAAACGCGTAGTGCGCGATTACATAATTTCCGCTCCACTGCAACGCAGATCCGGTCGCTGACCCGCATAGCATCCCGGAAGTAGCCGCCAACGAGGGACTCGCGGCCCCTACTGCTTCGGACACCTGTTTACCACAATTTGTATGTGAGTACCTGTTTTTAACCTATGGAAATAAAGCATTTATTTAGCGGTACATCACTATATTAGCATCTATTTTTGCATACCAACACCGTTTGAGGAGGAGAGGCT
The DNA here is from genome assembly GCF_965119305.1 of Pelophylax lessonae. Lineage (NCBI taxonomy): Eukaryota > Metazoa > Chordata > Amphibia > Anura > Ranidae > Pelophylax > Pelophylax lessonae. Next base: position 759,167,493 of record NC_138768.1, read on the forward strand.
CCACCACCCGTAGAGGCTTTACTGCCCAGGTGAATAGGATACCTTCCCCCCTCTGTGAGCCCTACACATCCAAATCGGACGATAAGAGGATATTACATTAAGGCCCATTACCCCTGCAGGGGTACATATTTCTGGTGAGTGCGGGAGTAATTGGAGGGGTGCACTGGTTTGTCTCACCTACCACCCAGCACGCAGACCACCTGGAGGACCACCACTAGATTGAAATTATTTCCTCACCTTTTCAGCACCTTAAAAGACTGTTTGTCACTTCTTGGTGGATTATCACAATTTTTCTCTTGTATTTTAGCACCATATGGACTATTTATTTATTTATTATACTGGTGTAATTGTGTGATCACTAGTATTATTTTAATTTCTTTGTACTGACACACAGTTATTCTTGTACATCGATTTATTTATTACCACATTTATTATCATCTATATCTATTTCTTTCTTTGAACACATTTCTGACCAGAACATATAAGTATTTCTAATTTTTTTATAACACCCACATCACCCTCACACTGGCATATAAATTTTATTTTTTTCCAATTTACTTAGTATTTATTGCATACACCACTTTTAGCACAAATTTGGGGGAGAGGACTCTTCAATTTTTGTTTTCCATAAAATCATCTTTTTTGCACATTCATACTTTACATTGTGTGACGGCATGCCAGTATTCAAACTAGCACATTAGCACTTTAAACTGTGACCAGTGGACCAACTTCTTTTTCACTTTTTTACTATTTTTTACTGTTTTTTACTATTTATATACAATTGGGCAGCGCCATCACGCCTCACCCATCCCACATTTATTGATATAGTTTTCGGACTATATTTTGAGGTGGGCCGCAGCCCATTCCTTTTGTCCATAAGCGCGGAATCCACTCCACCCTTAAAGGCACGCGTGCCACTGTGCACTCCTGCACCTCCTGTCTATACTATCTGGAGCCCCAAGTCAGAGGTGTAGCTCTGCTACCACATACGTGATACACACTTTTGAAGGCTCTGGAGCACAAGGACAATGGAAACACCTACAACATGACCCAATTTAAGCAAAGCAAACACCCCAATGTAAATCCTATGAGTTATAATGAGTCTTTTGATCATGTCATTTTTCATTTTCTCCACAAGTTTTTGGAAAATGTGCAAATAATTTTTTTTTTTAACACAAAGTTGTCATTTTATATGATACTTCAAAAACAACAAAATATTCTGGAAAAAATAAATGAAAACACAAGGGTTTTTTATTATATTTTTCTACTTTCTATTTATTAATCGCACATGTATGTATACACGTTTATCAGTGAAATAAAAAAACATATTTGTTTAACATAATTTAAATACAGATACATTGCATCCTCCAGGGAGCTAGAAACTCATGAAATAAATAATTTTTAATAACTAAAATTATAGAAAAAAATTAAAAAAATAATGTAAAATACATAAAGGTTAAAGATAGATACAAAATAAATACTTACATTATTATACTATGATTATTAAATAAATAAATAAATAGATAGAAATTATTTATATAATTAAATAAATATTCTATTTGCAAAAGTGATGGTATTCTGTCTGTGTTGTTCCTTTTATGCACGAGTAACAGTATCTGTGTTGTGTAGAGAGTGGGTCAGTCATTTGCAGATTAAAGAGGAATCTCATCTGCTGGAATAAGCAATCAAGTCAATTCATGGCTTGGGAGTTTGTGCTTATGGAATCCATTGTAGGATAAGTGGATGCCGAACAAATCCTAGAGTTGCAAATTTTAGGATTGTATTTCCGTGAGGATTAGGATAAATATCCTACACAAGGTAGAAGCTATTTATAATAATTGAGGGATGAATACATACTGTCATATTTTTTGAAGTAATACTCTGTGTCCTTCAGTAGCAGGGTGTAGAAGGATATGTCTTTGATGAAAAAGTCCAGGCTTCACTGGTACATTGTTCTTGTATATTCATATGAAAAGCAGATGAGTTGTATCTGTGCTTGAATTTAGTAAGCTGAACGTTTCTTTGATGTAGTTGTGTAAGTTAGTGGTTGAGAGCCCAACATGTCACATCTTCTACTCTCAGAGGGATAAGGCTAAGTATTACAGCCTCTTGGACACAATCTGGAGATGCTGCTTCCTTAAAATGCTGGAGATGATGCAGCCACAGCTTCAGCTCGGGTGAGGTAGGCTCATTGTCTTCTGGAGATCCTCTACAGACCATCAGATCATCTTTCAGTTTGAGGAAAAGCATAAGAGCCTGTTTTACAGTTTCAGGCTGATCAGACGTAGACATGTTAGTTAGAACCTCAACAGTTAGTGACACCCGCTCCAAGGTCAGGATGAGACGATCCCTCTGCGTAAGGTCACATACAGATGGTTTGTGTCTCAGCATTCTTCTGTAGCATCTCATTGCGTTGGTAGACATGTTCTTTTCATGATCATGTTGCAGCTCCTTTAGTGTTGTTATGTCAGAAGACATTACAGATAAATAGCGGGATTTCGGGCAGAGTCTCCTGTGCAAGCGTCCACTTACTGCAACCAGTAAAATGCTCAACACCACCAGCCTGATATCCATTTCTGTCCTGCTCAGTTGGATCTGGTAATGTGTCTTTGGTTGGTGATATTTGCTCTGTTACACTGTCACTCCACAGTGCTAGTCTCAGATTGATCTGAAGTCTTGTTTCCATGTTTCTTCCTTTATATTCCTTTTTGCATGAGAAAAATGTCCTTAATTTCATGATGTTGTGGAGTTCTCGTTCGTTCAAGACACAAGTAACAGGAGAGAGATTATAGCAGCTCTGGGAACTTCTATATCACTTTCAGTTTCCTTTCTATACAGGTAAGAAGGTAACGTCAGATAGCTGGTAAGATTGTTCAACCTCATAGGAATCTCCTCCCTCCTGCTACAGGACTCTCCCTGGTATGGAGGACCCAGATGTATCATGTACATTATTGCATGCAAATAAACAAGTTTTTTTTAAAAATACATTTTATTTTCACCAACAAAAAAAACACACCACAGCTTAGTACATTTTCTGATCTTAGAAGTTTAGATACATAAAAAGAAAGAAGAAAATCCCAAATCGTTTTTGGATTTGTAAATAACTTTGCAATGGACAGTGGGGTATCATTATAGTGGGGTCTCAGAGAACTGAGAACAGGTGCACATTGGAAATCCAAAGGTGAGACCGCACTCGAGGCAATTTGTTGAAATCAATGAATTTCTTTATTCCTCATAGATGAATACATACAGACAGTGCACAACAGACGTGTCAGGTTGACGCGTTTCACGAAACAACCGATCGCTTACTCATAACCACACAATAAGACTTCAGAAGTCGGCAGGCATTTGTAGATAAACAAGCAGGTGGTGTTGAAGTGGTGTAATTAAGCACATCTTAAACTAATTGTACTAATGATACAGAAATGCGAGCCGAACAACCTTCAGTCCTATAATAAAGACAAATGATCACAAAAGAACCCTCATACGAGGAAACAACTAAGTAGCCATACAAAGATAAGTGATAAAAACATGTAATATAAAAATATATATACATAACAATCTAACAAAAAAGAAGGAAGAAGGCTACAAAGTTAAAGTATAAAATATTCTTCTTGATTCCTAGTAGCAAAGAAAATAAGTGAGTTAAAAGGTATATGGAAATTGATTACCTAAACATACATGTATCAATTGGATAACAATGAAAAAAAAATGTATATATATATATATATACATAGTGATAATGAATAATATATTAAAAAGGTGTATATATATATATAAATACCCCAGAAGAACACAAAAGTAATATACACAATACAAAAGTTTATATAGATATAAAGACTTGTGCATAAAGGGTATTTAATCGTAACATAATATAACCAATCAAAAAGTAGTGAAAATTTATTCGTATTGTGCAAATAAGGAAAATAAATAAATGTGTATAAATGGGTAGTGAAAAATAATTAGGTAAATCCCAAAATCAATTGGCATTATATCCATGGCAAATGATAACATGCAAATATTTATATGTTTCATTGCCATATTATGAAAAACTAGAAAAAGAAGAAAAATATGAAAAAAGTAAAACAAGTTAAAACTTAGGGAATTTTTTTTGTCAAAATGGAGCTAATAGAAAAATCGTATGTATAGTACCAGTAATGTTATCCAATATGCACATCGTCACATTAATCATACTCATATCTAATACAATACAACTTGCATCTTCATTAAATGGATCCCTAAACGTCAAAGTTGTTTCGAAAATGATTATATAAATATTAAAGATGGTACAAAAATTGTCATGTTTACTCACTAATAAAAAATAATAAAGAATAGATAAAAATTATGTGTATATAATACATGTGATGATTAACATGACAATAAAAATACATAAAAAGATAATAACGTTGACGAATAAAGATACAATAGAGATGCAACAAATGTAAAAATTGCTCCATAAAGGAACCCCCCTTCAAGAATGACAACCAACAACAATATTATTATTGCACTATTGTATATCAATCATTCAATTATTATAATAAAGTGACATCGTGCAAAAATTTACATGATGCAAAGGGCCTGATTCATAGTACGGCGAATTGGCGTTTCGGCGTGATTTTGCGAAGCGGCGATTATTTAAGTCTGAAATTGGCATTCAAAGAACGGCGGGCGGAAAATAGCGCCTAGTGTGAGATTCATTAAGATGCAATATGGTCAGAGCGCGACTTAAAACCACGCCAGCTAAAAGCTCGACTAAAGTTTAGCCAAATTTTCCCCTGTACCCCCAAAAATCCCAAATCACTGTGGAAGGTGTGGAAGTCAATTTGGAGATGACTTGCGTTTAAAAAATCTCAAAAACTGACTTAGAAAGAGAGATATCTGCGAAAGTGTGGAAAGGTTAAACAGCTCCTCCAGCCGCGAGCTGCGAACTCGCGAATGTGCGCATGCGCAACGTCAAATTGGCTCAAAAAATTTCGCCAGCGCGATTTTGGGTCAATTTTTTTTTGAATACCGCTTGCAAATCCGCTGTCTCGCCCATAGAAAATGGCAAAAACCGGCGGAATTGGAAAAACATGCACACTTCCAACAAGGGATCCTTTAGTAAACACCATCACATTCCATACACCTTTCCTGCTAACTCCGAAATCATAGCAGTCAAATCTACAGTGTTTATATAGAACCTCCACATTCTCTGAAAAAACCCACAAAATATTACATTGGGGAATTGGTCGTCAGATAGAAAAAAAATAGATGTAAAACATATTTCAAAGAAAGATTATTAGCATTTCACACATATCAAGGAAATGTCACAATTTTGACAATATTTTATGTGTTTCCAAAGAATGTTTTTAGAAATATATTGCAAATACTACCTTTTCTTCCATATGGGTATGGCCAAGTGTTACCATTTTACTACACATTTAACTGAAGGTATATATATATATATCCCTTATACTTGGCTAATTAGCAAAGTATGCCCAACAAACAAATAGAGCTTTAGCTCACAATATTGCTACATATTGACTTTATGGGGCATCTTTTGTATTTTGTTCATGTCTTTGGATTAAAAGTTTGCTGATACACATGCCTTTTTCAAACATGAACAAAATTAATGATGTCAACATTTGGAGGATTGGAGATATCCAAGTGTTGCCCATACAGAGGGCACCTTCCGGATTCGAACTTACAAACCTACAGCAGGAAGGCAGACTCCCTAATCATTGTGCTATTTCTCAGTGAGCGTTGGGTGTTTTCCTCATGCCGTCAAAATGCTCACATGGGAACAGGGGCCATTGAACTGAATAGGATTGGATTTTTTGCCTGTTTTGGGAGCTGATCCTTGAGCTGGACAAATCCCCCTCAAACGCCCCCAAACGGGCTACGTTCACATGTACGTGTTTGTGGTCTGTTTTTGGGGCTTTTGTAGGTGATTTCATATAACAATGCCTGCCCAAAAAATGCATGTCAAAACGCCTGGGAAAACGCCAGCCAAAATGCACATAAGAACGCCTGATATAATTGCCACGCCAAATTTAGGGATGTTCATGAGTGATGAGTCAGATTGTTGGCTTACATATCTGGTCAATCGTCACAATCTCACTTCTCAAATCCCAAAAGGTGTGTTTCAATTGTTTCCCTAAATATATATTTCTCTCTCTCTCACGTAATTGTATATATATGTATGTATTCCTGTATCTAAACATTCTAAATAATGACTAGCAAACTTCAAGAGAGAATTTTTTCAATTCACATATACTATACACACCTACATACATTTCTATTCCTCATTTCTATTTCCCTTGTTTTGGCAACTGAGCATGCTCCAAAACACACAGGATACACACAGTTAATTTTTGGACTGGGCGTTACCATTCTGGGTGTGTTTGCTTGGATTATATATAGCTCACTCAGACATCAGGAAAGATTTGACCTACGAAGAGGTCCAATATATTTGTGTGTCACATGTTTTATGGGTAACATTTTTGGCCCTTTGTTATTTATGGAGGTGAGATTTGGCTGTGTTGTGTGTTGACTCTCTGTAAGTATTTATTGCTGTTAACATAATTCTGTCAATCTGCACATGCATCTGTTGATTATGGGCTCTTTGTCGATGTATATGGTCTAAATGTTGTACAAAGGTTGTTTTGGTTTGAAAAATACAAATGTAATAAACAGCATGTTTCCAATTTTTTTTTTAAAATGTCTTCATGTGTCTAAATAAAGTTTTCTGGTGTCCACAAATGTATGTATTTGTATTTCTTTTTCTAAGTTAAATCTGCTTAATGGTTGTGTATGTTCACTATTCGCGAATTCGCGAATATACAAAACCGCGTTCTCACATTTATACATGAAACCGGAAACGAAACTTTTGCTGCGTGCACACGTTTCCGGAAATTGTCCAGGCCCTGTCGTAAGTGTGCATCATGGCTCCTGCACTGTTTACAGACGAAATCGTGGCATTTGTGTGTAAGGTAAGGAGGGGGTGTGAGTGTGCAGGGTGCGGGATGGGGGATGGGGGATGGTGGCAGGGTGGGTCGCTTATCTAGCGGGTGTGCAAGAAACTTTTGGTCTGCTGATCTGCGCATGCACTTTCTGCCTATTAGACGTGATCTAGAAGCTTCCTGTTATAGAAACTTCCTAGATGTGAACCTGTTCCCTATATATATATATATATATATATGTATGTGTGTATATATATATATGTGTATATATATATATATATATATATATATATATATATATATATATTATATGTATATATATATATATATATATTATATGTGTATATATATATATATATATATATATTATATGTGTATATATATATATATATATATATATTATATGTATATATATATATATATATTATATGTGTATATATATATATTATATGTGTATATATATATATATATATATATATATTATATGTATATATATATATATATATATTATATGTATATATATATATATATATTATATGTATATATATATATATATATTATATGTATATATATATATATATATTATATGTATATATATATATATATTAGTATATATATATATAAATATATATTATATGTATATATATATATATATTAATATGTATATATATATATATTATATGTATATATATGTATATATATTATATGTATATATATATATTATGTGTATATATATAGATGTATGTATGTGTATCTAAAAAATATATATATTAGACAATATATATACTATGTATATATTATATACAATATATATACATTAGATACATTATAGAATGTTATATACCATATATTAGTGTATATAATAGGGAACAGGTTCACATCTCTGAACTTTCTATATAGATATAGATAGGCATACCCTGCTTTAAGTACACTCACTTTATATACAATCGTGAGTAAGGACACAGCTTGTTCAGCTTGCCATGACACTGCTCACAAACCATAAGTGACAGGGATAACAAACTTAGGGAGCAACGACAGGGTACCCAGGTACCCAGGACTACACCATATCCATTTTGTGGCTGGCCAGCTTGCCTAGGTAATCTATCATGTCATAGTCCTGGATCCCCTTAACATGCTCCCACATGGTTTGGGAGTAAGGCTATGTCAATGTGGCCAAAATTTACAATGGAGCTGGTGTATTTTCATGCATCGAGAAAAGAAAAAAGGGATTGCTTCACTTTAAGTACATTTTCAGTTTCCATACATGCCCTGGTCCCATTGTGTACTTAAAGTGGGCTATGCCTGTATATAGATAGATTTGATTCGTTTCAACTTTTACACAAAATGAAACCCAATTATCTGTGACAGATTGCTCTGACGCTTTGGAATCTATCTAGATAAAGACAAATGTATTGACCCTTTTCATATATGCAAGATTAGAAACATTATATTCCCTAAATGCATAATGCAAAAAATTATTGCCTTACATACATCCATACACACTGCAAGCTCGGCCCCGTTTGTCTTGTCTGACACTCTTACCATCATAAGCTGGATCTGCACACAGCAGCTAATTGGTTCACCTGAGATGGAATCAGTGATCACAAAAATCTGGAATGGTCATGTCTTCAAAGGATTGCCTTGAACAAATCACCTCTAAAAGAAACACATGAGTGTATAATCACTTGTCTCAATGGATCACATTCCCAACAGACCCATCTCACACTGCCATATGATAATGAATGGGGGTGTCCATTGCAAGTTAAATACACCCCCAGATCCCATTGCTTTGTTAATTTACAGATCTAACTGGAATCTGATGGCACTGCTGTGAACCACTATGCCATCAAATTCTGCTGGTGACCTTTAAAAAGGATTATGTGTGATTGTGTGGATAATTATGCCACCTTAAATTTGCATCTCCCACATACCATGTGCAACTCTTGCAGGAATTGTGAATCAAGGATAATTCAGCACAGCTTAATGAACAGACACATTGAGGAGTGTAGGAACACACCGTCAGATTACCCGATCACACTATGGGGTTTTAACTCCTCCATAATTTTGCCACTTTGGAAACCAAGTGCTTACTTTATGTATACTTTTTAGACGGAACTACAATTTCTAGTAGGGTGATATCATTGCATGAGATTTTCCCTCACTTCCTGTCTTAGTGTCACCAAGACAGGAAGTGAGGGGAATATCACTGTGGGGAAATAGCTTGCAATTGTTGCCTTATAATGTCCATAGTATATATAAAAGGAAAGAATTGCTGGCTGTATCCCCACGGGAGATTCCCTCACTTCCTGTCCTGGTGACACCAAGACAGGAAGTGAGGGGAATATCACTGTGGGGAAATAGCTTGCAATTGTTGCCTTATAATGTCCATAGTATATATAAAAGGAAAGAATTGCTGGCTGTATCCCCACGGGAGATTCCCTCACTTCCTGTCCTGGTGACACCAAGACAGGAAGTGAGGGGAATATCACTGTGGGGAAATAGCTTGCAATTGTTGCCTTATAATGTCCATAGTATATATAAAAGGAAAGAATTGCTGGCTGTATCCCCACGGGAGATTCCCTCACTTCCTGTCCTGGTGACACCAAGACAGGAAGTGAAGGGAAATCTCCTGCAATGATATAACACTGTTACATGTTCTAGTTATGTAGCAAACTTAAGAATATACAAAGCAAACATCTTTTTTTTTCCATTTTGGCAAAATCATGGATTCATTAAAAAAATATCTTTGTTTGTCCCGTGGCTTGCAGGAAAAACATTTTGCCTTGATTCCACCATCAACACAGACAGGGGAAACCCTCCTGCGGAGCCATTGTGTTCTCCTGGTGCTGCCCCTGCCAGGAAAACACAGTGATTATTGCTAGTGGCTACAAGAGATGCTAGCGATAAGTGTGTGTAAAATCTGACAGACTGGTTGTACGTTGTCCTCCAGGTGATCGACCAATCAACTTGGGTACCTTCAGCCTGGCCATACACAGTTTAAATCTGCATCTCAAATGAAGCAATCCCATTTACATATAACACTCCATAAAGGAGAATTGAGGGGCTTATCAGGTCTGCGTCAAAAATTAACAGCCACACCCAATCAGACAGCTCGTGTTAAAAGGGACCTGAAAAGCAATCTGCATGGCTTGCTTTTCCAAGCATTGGCTAGTTTAGTGAGCCTGGACTAATAACAGTCACTGTAATGCTACCCATACTGCTGTCCTTTTAACATGGTGACAAAAGTTGATACCTATGCTACATGTGTGTAAAGTTACTTGCACCCTGCTAAATGGACAGCAATAAGGTTGTAAATACAGTGACTGCCTGTCCCCCCTGATGGCGGCCCTGGGTGTGTCATGAAAGGCCAATTGAGAAAATGGCTATATCATGTAGAGGAAATCACCAGTGTGGGGCAACCTATGTCATGGAGGTAGATTTGGACATCGATGTATATGTATCACCAGAAATGGAATTCTTTGTTCTACAATATCTCAAAGACGACCTAGCATGTTATTTGAAGACTGTACTATTTTGGACATACTTGGACTCAAACATACACTGCTCTTTCCACAGCTCCTCCTCCTCTGGGGGTATGATAAAGTTTATACGCATCTTCACCAAAAGCACAAGATGATGTGTCGTCTCCGGATGAGGCTGCAGCGGAGATTTCAGTTCCAGGCTGATATAGTGGATCTGCAGCGGGCCTGGAGTGATGCCAAAAGGCGCTCACCCAGGCTCCTGCTAAAGGCTGTGGAGCAAATCTCCGGTAAGTAAAAATATACATTACATGTGACCAGATAGGTTACAATTTTTTGGGTAGGTGGACATGTGTTTAGCTATGCAACAACACTAATACCAACACCCCCCCCCCCCCTCCCTCTCGCTCCTACCTTTCCTACCTCCATCAAGTGTCTCTTCACAACCTTTAATACTACTATGTACATTCGTATTTTTTATGTTTTTTTTTTTCTTCTGCTTCTAGCCAAAGCGGACGGACGGCACCCTCTTGTGATTTTGGTGAAGAAGGGGAGGAGGAGGACGGTCACACTCCAATATGCAGTCAGAGGCAGCGAGCCATTTGAGCAGCTGAAAATTGTGGATCGTAAGTAGAAAATAAAAATGTTAGAAATTTCTAATCTCTAATCACATTTTACAGAGCCCCCTTTACATCGGAGTCTCCAGACTTACTACACTGTAAGAGGGAAGTGTGAAGACTCTGATATAAGGAGAGTTTGGGAACCATTATTTGAGGGGGGAAGCTGGGGACTCTGGTGTAAAAGGGAACTCTGTGTTCCCCAAAGCTCCCCCATACATCTGAGCTTACAGAGACCCTCTTACACTTCCCTTCCTCAGTCCACCACAGTCAAGGGCACAACAAGTCCCACTGCAGAAGGCTACCTGCTTGGACTTGTAATCCTCTCTGTAGGGGAATGAGGAAATACTGCCTGCTATGCTAAGACTTGTAGTGCCCTCTGTTAGGGACTAAGGATTCCTCAGTCCTCAACATTCTAGGGCACTATAAGTCTCAGCATAGTGGGCTGTCATACCTCAGTCCCTCACAGCTCGGGTCAAAAACAACACAGTTAAACATCTAAAGGACAACTCCAAACAAAACTACCAATAATGGACAGAGTCCATATGCTCTATAATGTCAAAGACCCGCTACCACTCACCTTCCACCTCTGGTGCTGTCATTGTGTAGGGCAAAGGGCTCCATCTACACCATGTTTGGCTTTCATGTCAGATAGGCAGGACTTGCTCAGCTCCACTCTCTTCCTTGGCAATTGACTCTGGCGTCATTGTGGATCTTTCCTCCTCTAGAAAACCCCCAGGGGCCCTCTCCTTGTCCCCCAGCCACCCAGGGCCTTCTTCTCCTCCTCCTCCACCAACCATTTTCAGACTCTTCCAACTTCCCTGGGGCTACTCAACCACTTTGCATAGTGGACACAACAAATCTATGACCAGCCTGCAAAATATCAAGTCTGGGCCTGGTTACCTGTATGTTCCGGGTCCAGGGCGGAGCTCTCCTCCCAGAGCAACAACTGATGATAGCAGAGTGAGTTGACCGGCCAGTCACTTCCTACTGGTGCAGGTACACACCTACCGATTCCTCCACATCTTAGGATAACATGATCAGACGGCCAATCCCCAGGCAGAGAAGGAGGAGTAAGTGTCAGCGGACAACAGACACCTGGCAGACGCAGTGAAGGGACTGCAGCACACTGCTGCAACTTTTTGATCCGAGGATTGAAAGCAATCTTTTACTTGGGAGATTTCCCTGACTGCGCCCTTCGAAATGTTGGTGCTCCGCCACTGGCCGCAAGGCCCCTGTAGGTGCGAGGCCTTAGGCGCCCGCTTAATTTGCATGGTGCCCTCCTGTTTTAAAACATGGTCAATGCATCTCATTGGTGTAAGTGCACTTCTATGTTCTGAATTGTAGGGGCATTGAGTATGGTGCTAGCATGATGAGAGGTTACTGCCTATTTGTGTCCATAAATAATATATAATGTATTTCTTTTATTTTAGAAACCAGTGATCAGGATGTTGCGGCTCAGCCTTCTCAGGCCCCCTGTAAGTAATGTGGATGTGCTGGTGTGTTGTGTATTAGGTCGAACTTGGAGGAATGATTGTTTGTTTTGTTTTCTTTTGTGGTTGATGTAACTTCAGCAAGAGAGGAGCCTCAGGCAGGGCCGAGTCGCCTGGATCCGGGCCAGGAACAAACTGTTGGCCAAGAAGAGGCCAATTGGTCCGACTCGGATGAGGACCTGGGCTCTCCTCAAAGGGGAAGTAAGTATTCTACATGTGTTTGTGTGTTCAATGTGTCCTGGTAAATATAAGGGCTGTAATATATATATTTTGACATTGGGGTTTTGTAGCAGCTGACATTGAGGATGTTTGTTGTGGAGGACTGGGGAAGAGGGGCCACTGCTTACCCAGTCCACTGTAACTACTACCTTCAATGTTTCCAGACTACTTTCTGTGTGCCTTTATCAAATAGCTTTTGTTCAAGGATTGTATTTGTGTCTTTGTGTTTCTAGGAGATACAACGCCATCCCCCCATGAAGGGACACCATCCCCCCATGTAGGGTCTCCCCCATCCTCCCCCACTCCAGGCTCCCCTGAACTAGTCTGTAAGTACCTAAAATTAGATTCTCACATGAATTGTGTGTGCTAGGATGATGTGTATCTAGGATAATCTAAGTTGGAGTCAAAGCAAGTGTAGTTTTGCTATATGTGACAGGAAGGTTGGTCATGAAACACTCTTGCTTAACCTTCATGTTTGAAAGGTGGTTTTGGGGAGCTTTACAGGACATGTTATCTTTTGTAAGTTATCTCAAGCCACCCTATTCTAAATTGGTGTTAGTTTCTCTACATTGGAAATGGTGTGCTTTGTACTTGTAAATTTTTAGGGGACATTGTAATTTAATCATGTCCTGATTTAGTCAACACTGAAAATGTGTGTTTGTCAATCTTTCATAAATACTCTTCCTCGGTAATGTACCACATTCCAGTTCACAATTTGTGTTCTTTTTGTGCAGTTTCTCCAGAGCCAGCCACGCCATCCACTTCAGGGGCCCCAAAAAAACCTGATGATGGTAAGTTGTGTGCTTTTCCAGTAATGTGTCTACTTAGTAAGTGGAGAAATGCTAACTGTGTATGTCCCCGCTCAGGCTTCAAGTTGTTCTAAAGGCAGCGGGTTCTTTATGTGAATGCATTCTATGCATTAGTATTCCAAGTGATAGGTGTGCATATTCCCCCTAAGACTTACTGGGACCATTTTTTACGGTCCAAATGTTTGCACTAATACTTGTCTGGAACAGACTCCCCCTCCTCCTTAACTGAGGTGACAGCATGCCAATATTGCCTCCTGATGCTGTCACTCCTAATCATTGAGACCAATGGAAGGGAGGGGGGCAAGGCTGGCTCACAGCCTAGTGCCTGAACAGGCACAGGGTGCTTGGCTTCATCTCATGTGCCTCCATAGCAAGCTGCCTGCTGTGGGGTCAAACAACAGGAGGGAGGTGCCTAGAGGTGTGTACAGGGGCCATGTAAAAAGGAGGATTGTTATTTCTCTTGTCCCCAAAAACCTAGAGAGTGTAAGTCTAACCTGATTAGTTTTCCGCAGCCCTCCCAAAATGATATGTTTCCAACACTTAGAACAGGCAGGGCTGAGGCACCAAAAACATCAGAAAAACACAATCAGCACAAAAGCAGGGAGTACGTATCCTTAACGCTACAAGCTTCACCCAGAAGAATGACGCTTGCACTGTACAAATCTGCATCACCACCATATCAATGTCTAAATAAAACTTTCAGGGAAATGTGGAGGGGTAATGAGTGGGTGTTAGAGCGTTTTCATGACTGCGTAACCTACAGTTAGCGTGAGTCCATTTGTTGATAAACTTTTTCTTCTCTCTTAACACAGCTGGGATGGCGGAAAGGAGATCAGGGGAGCAGACACATCTGCTCCGTCCAGAACTGGCCCTCAAAATTCCTAAGGGTGAGTCTCTACTATGTGTCAGGTTCAATCTATAGACAGTAAGAGTGAGAGAGAACGCTCCACAGATTCCAATGGTGATAGAGATAAATGTGTGCACATGTATCGTGTTGACCAATTGAACCCAAAACACCTTACATTCTTCAAAATGATTGCTTGTGTTTACATGCAGAAAAGCATTTTACTTAGCTTTGGTGGAACTGCTACTAACATTCCAAGCCATCTTATGTAACCTTTTGAACAATTTGCTGTGAAAGTTTGAGTTTAAGGTTTACAACAGCAATTTAGCATATTTGCTTCAGAGTGTTGATAAAAGCCAACCAATAGACTCCTAAGCATATTTGTTGAGGCACATTAATTACAATCCTTGTTTGGATCATTTTGCCTAAAACTAATTGTCATGTTTTTTTCTACCCAGGGCACACCCACCTCACCTACGAGGTCCTCCTGGATTATATGAGGTGGTGCGGAGACCGAATTCTATATTTGGAACACCTTTGTGGCGTGGATCCAGACCCTAAGGAGCCATTCGTTAGGAATGTCACACCTTTAAAAAGATCCTAGTATTTTTTTTTTGTGGTTTGTTTACTTATGTTGCACGTTGCAACACAAAGAAATGTCCCATTTGTAATTGTTGCCCATTATAAACAAAAATCTAACAAAAAAATCAAAAACAGTTTAAAAAAAAACCCTTTTTTTGGGACCCAAAAAAAAAAAAAAAAAAAAAAAGCCTTGTTTTTGGCAACCAAAAAAAATATAAAAATTTATAAAAAACCCTTTTTTTGGGGACCCAAAAAAAACAAAAAAACAAAAAAAGCCTTGTTTTTGGCAACCAAAAAAAATATAAAAATTTATAAAAAACCCTTTTTTTGGGGACCCAAAAAAAAAAAAAAAAAATAAAAAGCCTTGTTTTTGGCAACCAAAAAAAATATAAAAATTTATAAAAAACCCTTTTTTTGGGGACCCAAAAAAAACAAAAAAACAAAAAAAGCCTTGTTTTTGGCAACCAAAAAAAATATAAAAATTTATAAAAAACCCTTTTTTTGGGGACCCAAAAAAAAAAAAAAAAAATAAAAAGCCTTGTTTTTGGCAACCAAAAAAAATATAAAAATTTATAAAAAACCCTTTTTTTGGGGACCCAAAAAAAACAAAAAAACAAAAAAAGCCTTGTTTTTGGCAACCAAAAAAAATATAAAAATTTATAAAAAACCCTTTTTTTGGGGACCCAAAAAAAACAAAAAAACAAAAAAAGCCTTGTTTTTGGCAACCAAAAAAAAAATAAAAATTTATAAAAAACCCTTTTTTTGGGGACCCAAAAAAAAAAAAAAAAAATAAAAAGCCTTGTTTTTGGCAACCAAAAAAAATATAAAAATTTATAAAAAACCCTTTTTTTGGGGACCCAAAAAAAACAAAAAAACAAAAAAAGCCTTGTTTTTGGCAACCAAAAAAAATATAAAAATTTATAAAAAACCCTTTTTTTGGGAACCAAAAAAACCAAAAAAAAACAAAAAATGCCTTGTTTTTGGCAACCAAAAAAAAAATGTTTACAAAAAAGCCTTGTTGTTTTTATGGCAACGGACAAAACCACAAATGTTTACAAAAAAGCCTTGTTGTTTTTATGGCAACGGACAAAACCACAAATGTTTACAAAAAAGCCTTGTTGTTTTTATGGCAACGGACAAAACCAAAAATGTTTACAAAAAAGCCTTGTTGTTTTTATGGCAACGGACAAAACCACAAATGTTTACAAAAAAGCCTTGTTGTTTTTATGGCAACGGACAAAACCACAAATGTTTACAAAAAAGCCTTGTTGTTTTTATGGCAACGGACAAAACCACAAATGTTTACAAAAAAGCCTTGTTGTTTTTATGGCAACGGACAAAACCAAAAATGTTTACAAAAAAGCCTTGTTGTTTTTATGGCAACGGACAAAACCACAAATGTTTACAAAAAAGCCTTGTTGTTTTTATGGCAACGGACAAAACCACAAATGTTTACAAAAAAGCCTTGTTGTTTTTATGGCAACGGACAAAACCAAAAATGTTTACAAAAAAGCCTTGTTGTTTTTATGGCAACGGACAAAACCACAAATGTTTACAAAAAAGCCTTGTTGTTTTTATGGCAACGGACAAAACCACA
Source organism: Pelophylax lessonae (assembly GCF_965119305.1). NCBI lineage: Eukaryota > Metazoa > Chordata > Amphibia > Anura > Ranidae > Pelophylax > Pelophylax lessonae. Next base: position 759,184,074 of record NC_138768.1, read on the forward strand.
AATGTTTACAAAAAAGCCTTGTTGTTTTTGGTAACAAACTAAACCACAAATGTTTACAAAAAAGCCTTGTTGTTTTTATGGCAACCGACAAAACCAAAAATGTTTACAAAAAAGCCTTGTTGTTTTTATGGCAACCGACAAAACCACAAATGTTTACAAAAAAGAATTGTTTTTGTGAAAACCTTCCAAAAAATGATGTCAAAACATAAAAAATGTTTAAAATGTTTATCTAAATTAAATTTAAGTATGTTGCTCTTTGCAACACAAATGTTACATTGGCAATTTAGTTCATTCTATTATATATTGTAATATATTTTTTGTACGCTACAGTTGGTAGACACCCACATGTGTTATTAAAACATTTATTTTATTACCCAAGTTTTCTTTTTGGTGTACACATCGAATGTCTTTTGTGTTGTATTTGTTTACTTGAGTGGTGTGGTCTGTAATTGTTAGTATGTTGGCTTTGGTTTATGTTAGCCTTGAGACTTGTTTTGAAGCTACATTTGAAGGGAGACCTTTTCTTGGGTCGTTATGTGAACATTGAGTTATCTAAATTTACATGAAATCATATGTTTGGAGATCGAGAAGCACGTGTGTATAAATGCCTACATTAACCAGGGCCATTACTTGGCCACCAACACTCCTAAAAAACCAAAGAGCAAACACAAACTAATCATTTTGCATAAAATTTTATTTCATCCCCAAAAAAAGCACTATAAGAAATCATATTGTGCCACCCTCAAATTTAAAAAAAAAATGGCCCCACAAATTGGCCAATGTAACAATCATTAACAAAACCAAAAAAAAAAAAAAAAAAGAAATTAAGTTGGTGGTGGTGGTGGTGACTGAAGCAGTGTGGTGAGCAATGGAAAGGTTCCTGCCATCAAATGGTGGGCCAATAGTCCCATCTGCTCTGGGGTTAGCCTTAGAGTTCTGGTAAAGTGGCCCATTAGAATCAGATCTTGTGTCTGAGGCTGCTGCTGATGCAGGGTGTTGAACCCTGGAAATGTCCCAGACTGAAGATCTTGTGCCAATAGTCCCATCTGCTCTGTGCTCAGCCTAAGAATTTGGGTAACGTGTGCCATTACCATGAGATGGGATCGTTGCTGCTCCAAGGCTATTTGATGCTGCTGGTGGTGCAAGGGTTGTGAAGATGTGTGGGGAGTGGTGGTTGATTGGTTGTTGTGGTCCACGGTGCGGGGGCAAACGACATGTCGCATTGGTGACAAAAAAGAAGAACGGCCTGGGGAGGAGTGAAGTGATAAAGGTGTGGAGGGAATGTAGTCAGGTGGAAGGGGTACTGTGGAACCAGTGCGCATTGAGGTTGTGCAGGAGGATTGCTCATTGAGGGGTGTGGGAGTCCGAACGGAGTGTGAAGTGCTAGGAGTGGCTACAGGAGGAATTGTCCCATCCCCAGCTGCCTGACAAGTGGCCAACACTGGCATTACCCTCCCACTACCACAACCTGCAGTGGCAGGTGAGTGAGATGTTTGGGAGGGCTCTGCCAATGGGGCATCTTCAGATCCAAACAGGCATTGGCGTGTGGCCAGCACCTGAGTGTCAACACTTTGCCGATCCCGTTGATGCTGGTCTGCTAAACTTACCAAGCTGTTACGCATATCCTGTTGAACCTGTAACATATCCTGGTGAACCTGTACCATTGTTGCTACAGATTCCTGTATGAGCCCGAGCAGACGTACTGCCTCAGTAGATTGCTGAGTACGCCTCCTTAACTCATTTTGGACCTGATACTCATCAAGCAGCCTCTCGGCTACATCCAGCATAGATGGACGAAGTTGGGTAGGTGACAATCCCTCTGCATCTAAGGCTACCTGAAAGCAGAAGAAATAGACCAAATCATTATCAAACATCATGACTAAATATTTCAGATTAGTTTGACAACTTAACACCCCAAGCAGAACGTTGAAAAGTTTGATGTGCTTCTAATGAGTACTTGTTCATTGTAAGATTATCCAAGCTAGCAACACTTCTGATAATGGGTACATATTATATTGGTAGGACTAATATGACAAAGGCAAAAAAGATTCAACATGAAGGTGTTCCCAATTAACCCTGGTGTGGTAGGTTGTTTATGCTTTTGGTAAATCTGTTACTACACCAATGACTTTATACATCTACGTATGTTGTCTAAAATCTTGCCATCAATCGGCTAGAGGACAACCCAACCAAACGATACCCATGAATTTGGACCTGGAAAATCAAAGACGGGCCGGACTTTAAAGATCCTGGATGTTTTTGGAACATTAGTGGCACACCAAATTATAACATAATTCCCTGATGTTCAAGATAGAACTCTTGTTGTGCTGGTGCATCGTCAGAATGTCATAGCACTAATTTAACACACACAATGTAAGCCACATCTAGTCCAAAATCAATGCTACCATTGAAATGTTACATGTGCACCTTGTTCCCTTATATCACATACCACAGCACTGGATGCAGAATCGTCGCCAGCTCCTGATCCAACTCCAGCTGCAACGTCAAGAGGGGCCTGATGTTCTTTTAAAAAAAAAAAAAAAAAACATGTTTAGTACATAACCTTAGTCAGTAATGATTATGGCCAGATTGCCCTCCTAGCTTCATGAATGAAGCATTGAGGCCAAACATTCAAAAGTGCTTTCCTGGGCTCATAGGACACTTGCTAAACCCTCCCAAAGGTTAAGAAGGCTTGGTCTGCCTACTAATGACGGCACCCATTAATGCTGTCAACTGTGTTTTGCAGGGTAAACATCTAAAAGGCAACACTCTTTCCTAAGAAAAAACATGTGTGTTAATGGGGTTAATAAGATTCAAAAAAACATTATTTGACTAGACATACCAACACCTTCCTCCAGGCCTAGCTGCACT